>NC_092503.1:140321817-140635317 GCF_047511675.1 Marmota flaviventris
TACAGTCTGACAGGAGAGTGCCACATGGATCGTCTAAACCCTGAGTGGAAGATTAATCACAGAGAGCCGGTCCTAGTGTCCCTGCCCTCAGGGATCAGGCCCCATTCCTACTCCTGCGTGGGACCTGGAGTCCTTATCAGATGGAGACGTAATCAGAAAATTCTCATGTTCCCTTAGGGTTGACTGAAAATATTTCTATTATAATGACACTTAAATAGGTATGACGATAAAACTTATCATAGTTTGGTTATAGTTTGGTGGTAGACTATGTGCTTAGCATGTGTGAGGCCCTGGGTTCAATCCCCAGCACCAGAAAAAAAAAAAGAAAAATTAAGTATATATTCTGCTGCTACCAGCCTGGGGTCACCTGCAGGTCTCCTTTCTGGGCTGCCCCAGAAGCTGCTGCCATGCCTGGAGGTCTCTTCTCTGGGCACAGCCTCGGTTACCTTGGAGGTGAATTCTGATGCTACCTCTATGGTCGCCGCTGCTAAACTGAAGGTCTTCTGTCAATCAACCACTGCTTGCACCACTACCACCATCGCTGCTGCCTCTGGTTCCGCTGTTACCAGCCTGAGGTTGCCTGGAGGTATTATTTTTGGGTGCTGCTGCCACAGAAGACACTGCTGTCCTGGGTGCCACTGCAGCCGCCACTACTGCCGACCCGCTGCCTGCTGCCTACAACCACGGCCACTACTGCTGCGACCATGCCTAGAGGACTGCTTCGGGGGAGACTCCAGGTTTGGTTGCACGTGACTGCACCCATTTTGGGAAATCAACCAGGGCCAGGGGCTGGGGTGCCAGCAGGTTTACAATCACAAGAGCCTCTGTCTGAGGGCTCCAGCTGGGGCTGCAGACCCAGTGTGGGGATGCCTGCAGGCTTGGAGGAGCCTGGGGTCTTCCTGCTGAGAGTGCTGGTGGCCCTTGTCTTGCTGCTGCAACTCAGGGTTGCTCCTTTGCATGTGGGTATCCCTGGTGGTCTTTCTGCAAGTAGGAGCAGCACTGAGATCTTGGGACTGCAGCATGGCCGAGCCTGAGGTATCTGAAGCCCAGATTGGTGGGATAGAGACTGGGTTTGTGAGGGCTGATCTGGGTTTGGTGATCCTCAGAGATGTCAGAGACAGGGCTGAGAAACTGTTGAACACTGACAGAGACAGTTCGACTCTCCAGCAAGATTTATTTTATTTTGTTTTGTTTTTAATTCACTAATCTCTCTACCATATTTGGAACAGGATATTTTTTATGCATCAGTGTGTGGAGGACAATGATATATCAATGTTGTTTGCATTTTTCTTGTATTCTTATGCCTTTAATTTTTTCTCTTTGTTCATATTCTTCCTCTCTCTTGTCTGTTTTCTTGGATTTTCTTTCCAACTTTTCTCCAACCAACAGTAAGTCTCTGTTGGCTCCTCTTCCACTCTTCCTGTGAACTTTTACTTCTAGCTTCTCTCTTCCTCCCTTATGAATATCACATACACATACTACACTACCTCTGTTCTCTCATCCACCATTTGAAATTGTAAACCATTTTAACAAATATTCTGTTTGTGCTATAGATAGTAGACACCTTACAGGGAGCTATTAGGATTAAGGCTATACATTGTGCACACTGGGTGCTGATGATATTGGTCTCACCATTAAAGGTGAGGTGCTGGAAACCTTCAGGGACACTCTAGGTCTACAGGGTAGAATTTATGCTGCTTTATATCCATACTTCTAGATGGGAAAACACACCAACAACATGAAAAAACAAGGAAATAAATCACCCCAAACAAACCAAGATGCTTCAACAGCAGAAACCTCTGATAACACAGTAGAAGAAATGTCCAAGAAGGAGTTCAGATTGTACATAGATAAACTGATATTGAGGTAAAGGATAGTAAAAGGAGTGAAATCAAAGAAAAAAAAATACAGGAAGTAAAAGATCACTTCAATAAAGAGTTAGAAATCGTGAAAGAAAACCAAGCATAAATCCTTGAAATGAAGGAATCAGTAAGCCAAATTATAAATTCAATAGAAAGCATCACCAACAGACTAGACCACTTGGAAGACAGAACCTCAGACAATGAAGACAAAATATATAATCTTGAAAGTAGAGTTGAACATGTGGAGAAGATGGTAAGAAACCAGAACAGAATATCCAAGATTTATGGGATAACATGAAAAGACCAAATTTAAGAGTTATAGGAATAGATGAAGGAGCAGAGATACAAACCAAAGGAATGCACAACCTTTTCAATGATATAATAGCAGAAAATTTCCCAAACCTAAAGAATGAAATGGAAAATCAAATACAAGAGGCTTACACGACCCCAAATGTACAATGTGACAGCAGACCCACACCAAGACACATTGTAATGAGAATGACTAACACAGAGAATAAAGATAAAATCTTAAAGGCTGTGTGAGAAAAAAAAAACACAAATTACATATAGAGGGAAAACAACTCGGATCTCAACTGATTCTCAGCCCAGACTCTCAAAGCTAGGAGGTCCTGGAATAATATACTTAAAGTTCTGATAGGAAATGGATGCCAACCAAGAATTTTATATCCAACAAAATTAAGTTTCAGATTTGAAGATGAAATTAAAACATTCCATGATAAACAAACACTAAAAGAATTCACAACTAGAAAGCCTACACTGAAGAGCATTCTCAACAAAATATTCCATGAGGATGAAGTGGAAAAGAATGTGATAACCAGCAAAGGGAGGATCTACACTAAAGGGATATTCAACCAAATGAGAAACTAAGACAGGTCAAAAACCAGAAATAAATCAAAATGACAGGGAACACAAATCATATCTCATAATAACCTTGAATGTTAACAGCCTAAACTCATCAATCAAATGACATAGACTGGCAGATTGGAATGAAAAGCAAGACCCAACAATATGCTCTCTTCAAGAGACTCACTTCATGGGCAAAGACATCCACAGGCTGAAGGTGAAAGGATGGAAAAAGTTATCACTCATATGGACTGCGTAAACAAAGCAGGGTTTCTATTCTCATTCCAGATAAGGTAGTCTTCAAACCAAAGTTAATCAGAAGAGACAAATAAGGATATTTCATATTTCTTAAGAGAAGTATATTTAAGCAGGACATAACAATTATAAATATTTATGCCCCAAACAATGGAGCATCTATGTACATCAAACAAACCCTTCTCAATGTCAAGAGTCAAATAGAGGGCGGAGGAGAGAACTTCATCGATACCAACGGCGACAAAAACAGTTGGTCTCCTGGTAAAGAAAGTGAGTCACAAACACCCGAGTCTCTCTCACTTTGTCATCAAGCCAGAGGGGCAGAGCAGAGCCGCCGCCCGCGCCAGGAACAGGCCCAGCGGCCCGCCGGCGTGGCAGTCATGTCACCCCAATTGGAGTAGGGGCAGAGCAGAGACACCACCCGCGCCCACAAGGTAGGCAGACCTGCGACCGACCAGCAGAACAGGCCCAGTGGTCCGCGGGCGTGGTAGGAGGGGCAGAGCAGAGCCGCCGCCCGCGCCTGCAAGGTAGGCAGACCTGCGACCGACCGGCGGATCAGGCCCAGCGGCCCACCGGCGTGGTAGTCACGTCACCCCAATTGGAGTAGGGGCAGAGCAGAGCCGCCTTCCGCGCTTAGAACAAGCCCAGCGACCCGCCAGCGTGGTAGACACGTCACCCCAATTGGAGTAAGGGCAGAGCAGAGCCGCCGCCAGCGCCTGCAAGGTAGGCAGACCTGCGACCGACCAGCAGAACAGGCCCAGGGGTCCGCAGGCATGGTAGACACGTCACACCAATGGGAGGAGGGGTAGAGCAGAGCTGCCGCCCGCGCCTGCAAGGTAGGCAGACCTGCGACCAACCGGCCCAGCGGCCCATCAGCGTGGTAGACAGATCACCCCAATTGGAGGAGGAGCACAGCCACCGCCCGACCCTGCAAGGGAGAATTTTCAACTATACAAGAGCAATATAAATATATACGGGGAAAATTTCAAAACACAACAGTTTCACCAAGCAGAAAGAAACGCGAGCAGTATGAAAAGACAAGGAAAGAAAGGAGCACAAGCAATGCAGGTCAACTCATCTTTAGAAGAGGTAATAGCTGCAGCAGATGGAATGTCAGATAAAGAATTCAGGATATACATGCTTCACATGATCTGGAGTCTCAAGGAAGACATTAGACAGCAAAATCAGACAATGAAAGATCAATTCTACAATGAATTACATAAACAAACCCAGAAAGCAAAAGATCAACTATACAGGGAGATAGAGGTTATAAAAAACAAACAAACAGAAATCCTAGAAATGCAAGAAGCAATAAACCAACTTAAAAACTCAATTGAGAATACTACCAGCAGAGTAGAACACTTAGAAGATAGAACATCAGACAATGAAGACAAAGTATTTCAACTTGAAAAGAACATAGACAGCTCAGCAAGACTGTTAAGAAACCATGAGCAGAACATCCAAGAAATATGGGATAACATAAAGAGACCAAACTTAAGAGTCATTGGGATACAGGAAGGTATAGAGGTCCAAACCAAAGGAATGAGCAATCTATTCAATGAAATAATACAAGAAAACTTCCCAGACTTGAAGAATGAGACAGAATCCCAAATCCTAGAAGCCTACAGGACACTGAATGTGCAAAATCATAAGAGATCCACACCTAGACACATTATAATGAAGATGCCCAACATACAGAATAAGGAGAGAATTTTAAAAGCTACAAGAGAAAGGAAGCAGATTACATTTAGGGGTAAACCAATCAGGATAACAGCTGATCTTTCAACACAGACTCTGAAAGTTAGAAGATCCTGGAATAACATATTTCAAACACTGAAAAAAAGGGGTTCCAACCAAGAATTGTCTATCCAGCGAAATTAAGCTTCAGGATGGAAGATAAAATTAAAACCTTCCACGATAAACAAAAGTTAAAAGAATTTGCAGCTAGAAAACCATCTCTTCAAAACATCCTCGGCAAAACATTACAGGAAGAGGAAATGGAAAATAACAATGAAAACCAACAGTGGGAGGTAGGACAGTAAAGGGGGGAAAAATAATCAAAGAGGAAAACAAACCATGTTCAGTAACATAAATAAACAAATATGGCTGGAAGAACAACCCATATCTCAATAATAACCCTAAATGTTACTGGCTTAAACTCACCAATTAAGAGACACAGGCTAATAGAATGGATCACAAAACAAGACCCAACAATATGCTGCCTACAGGAGACGCATTTGATAGGAAAAGACATACATAGACTGAAGGTGAAAGGTTGGGAAAAATCATATCACTCATATGGACTTCGGAAACAAGCAGGAGTGTCCATACTCATATCAAATAAAATAGACTTCAAGCCAAAGTTAATCAAAAGGGATAAAGAGGGACACTACATACTGCTCAAGGGAAACATACACCAACAAGACATAACAATCATAAATATATATGCCCCAAACAATGGTGCAGCTATGTTCATCAAACAAACTCTTCTCAAGTTCAAGAGTCTAATAGACCACCATACAATAATCATGGGAGACTTCAACACACCTCTCTCACCACTGGACAGATCTTCCAAACAAAAGTTGAATAAGGAAACTATAGAACTCAATAACACAATTAATAACCTAGACTTAATTGACATATATAGAATATACCACCCAACATCAAGCAGTTACACTTTTTTCTCAGCAGCACATTGATCCTTCTCAAAAATAGATCATATATTATGTCACAGGGCAACTCTTAGACAATATAAAGGAGTAGAGATAATACCATGCATCTTATCTGATCATAATGGAATGAAACTGAAAATCAACGATAAAAGAAGGAAGGAAAAATCATGCATCACTTGGAGAATGAACAATAGGTTACTGAATGATCAATGGGTTATAGAAGACATCAAGGAGGAAATTAAAAAATTCTTAGAGATAAATGAAAACACAGACACAACATATCGGAATCTATGGGACACATTGAAAGCAGTTCTAAGAGGAAAATTCATTGCTTGGAGTTCATTCCTTAAAAAAAGAAAAAAAACAACAAATAAATGATCTCATACTTCATCTCAAAATCCTAGAAAAAGAAGAGCAAAACAACAGCAAAAGAAGTAGAAGGCAAGAAATAATTAAAATCAGAGCTGAAATTAATGAAATCGAAACAAAAGAAACAATTGAAAAAATTGACAAAACTAAAAGTTGGTTCTTTGAAAAAATAAATAAAATCGACAGACCCTTAGCCATGCTAATGAAGAGAAGAGAGAGAATTCAAATTACTAGCATATGGGATGAAAAAGGCAATATCACAACAGACACTTCAGAAATACAGAAGATAATCAGAAATTATTTTGAATCCTTATACTCCAATAAAATAGAAGATAGTGAAGGCATCGATAAATTTCTTAAGTCATATGATCTGCCCAGATTGAGTCAGGAGGATATAGACAACCTAAACAGACCAATATCAATTGAGGAAATAGAAGAAACCATCAAAAGACTACCAACTAAGAAAAGCCCAGGACCGGATGGGTATACAGCAGAGTTTTACAAAACCTTTAAAGAGGAACTAATACCAATACTTTTCAAGCTATTTCAGGAAATAGAAAAAGAGGGAGATCTTCCAAATTCATTCTACGAGGCCAACATCACCCTGATTCCTAAACCAGACAAAGACACTTCAAAGAAAGAAAACTACAGACCAACATCTCTAATGAACCTAGATGCAAAAATCCTCAATAAAATTCTGGCGAATCGGATACAAAAACATATCAAAAAAATTGTGCACCATGATCAAGTAGGATTCATCCATGGGATGCAAGACTGGTTCAATATACGGAAATCAATAAATGTTATTCACCACATCAATAGACTTAAAAACAAGAACCATATGATCATCTCGATAGATGCGGAAAAAGCATTCGACAAAGTACAGCATCCCTTTATGTTCAAAACTCTAGAAAAACTAGGGATAACAGGAACATACCTCAATATTGTAAAAGCAATCTATTGCTATTGTGAATTGTGCTGCTATGAACATCGATGTAGCAGTGTCCCTGTAGTATGCTCTTTGTAGGTCTTTAGGGAATAGACCGAGAAGGGGAATAGCTGGGTCAAATGGTGGTTCCATTCCCAGCTTTCCAAGAAGTCTCCATATTGCTTTCCAAATTGGCTGCACCAATTTGCAGTCCCACCTGCAATGTACAAGTGTACCCTTTTCCCCACATCCTCGCCAGAACTTGTTGTTGTTTGACTTCATAATGGCTGTCAGTCTTACTGGAGTGAGATGGTATCTTTTTTTTTTAAATTTTTTATTGTTGGCTGTTCAAAACATTACATAGTTCTTGATATATCATATTTCACACTTTGATTCAAGTGGGTTATGAGCTCCCATTTTTACCCCATATACAGATTGCAGAATCACATCAGTTACACATCCATTGATTTACATATTGCCATACTAGGGTCTGTTGTGTTCTGCTGCCTTTCCTATCCTCTACTATCCCCCCTCCCCTCCCCTCCCCTCCCCTCTTCTCTCTCTGCCCCCTCTACTGACATTCATTTGTCCCCCTTGTATTATTTTTCCCTTTCCCCTCACTTCCTCTTGTATGTACTTTTGTATAACTCTGAGGGTCTCCTTCCATTTCCATGCAATTTCCCTTCTCTCTCCCTTTCCCTCCCACCTCTCATCCCTGTTTAATGTTAATCTTCTTCTCATGCTCTTCGACCCTACTCTGTTCTTAGTTACTCTCCTTATATCAAAGAAGACATTTGGCATTTGTTTTTTAGGGATTGGCTAGCTTCACTTAGCATAATCTGCTCTAATGCCATCCATTTCCCTGTAAATTCTATGATTTTTTCATTTTTTAATGCAGAGTAATACTCCATTGTGTATAAATGCCACATTTTTTTTAATCCATTCATCTATTGAAGGACATCTAGGTTGGTTCCACAGTCTTGCTATTGTGAATTGTGCTGCTATGAACATCGATGTAGCAGTGTCCCTGTAGCATGCTCTTTTTAGGTCTTTAGGGAATAGACCGAGAAGGGGAATAGCTGGGTCAAATGGTGGCTCCATTCCCAGCTTTCCAAGAAATCTCCATACTGCTTTCCAAATTGGCTGCACCAATTTGCAGTCCCACCAGCAATGTACAAGTGTACCCTTTTCCCCACATCCTCGCCAGCACTTGTTGTTGTTTGACTTCATAAAGGCTGCCAATCTAACTGGAGTGAGATGGTATCTTAGGGTGGTTTTGATTTGCATTTCTCTGACTGCTAGAGATGGTGAGCATTTTTTCATGTACTTGTTGATTGATTGTCTGTCCTCTGAGAAGTGTTTGTTCAGGTCCTTGGCCCATTTGTTGATTGGGTTATTTGTTTTCTTATTGTCTAATTTTTTGAGTTCTTTGTATACTCTGGATATTCGGGCTCTATCTGAAGTGTGAGGAGTAAAGATTTGTTCCCAGGATGTAGGCTCCCTATTTACCTCTCTTATTGTTTCTTTTGCTGAGAAAAAACTTTTTAGTTTGAGTAAGTCCCATTTGTTGATTCTAGTTATTAACTCTTGTGCTATGGGTGTCCTATTGAGGAATTTGGAGCCCCACCCCACAGTATGTAGATCGTAGCCAACTTTTTCTTCTATCAGACGCCGTGTCTCTGATTTGATATCAAGCTCCTTGATCCATTTTGAGTTAACTTTTGTGCATGGCGAGAGAAAGGGATTCAGTTTCATTTTGTTGCATATGGATTTCCAGTTTTCCCAGCATCATTTGTTGAAGATGCTATCCTTCCTCCATTGCACGCTTTTAGCCCCTTTATCAAATATAAGGTAGTTGTAATTTTGTGGATTGGTTTCTGTGTCCTCTATTCTGTACCATTGGTCCACCCGCCTGTTTTGGTACCAGTACCATGCTGTTTTTGTTACTATTGCTCTGTAGTATAGTTTGAAGTCTGGTATCGCTATACCGCCTGATTCACACTTCCTGCTTAGCATTGTTTTTGCTATTCTGGGTCTTTTACTTTTCCATATGAATTTCATGATTGCTTTCTCTATTTCTACAAGAAATGCCGTTGGGATTTTGATTTACATATTGAGAACTTTTGGTAATATCACCATTTTGATGATGTTAGTTCTGCCTATCCATGAACAGGGTATATTTTTCCATCTTCTAAGATCTTCTTCTATTTCTCTCTTTAGGGTTCTGTAGTTTTCATTGTATAAGTCTATTACTCAGCTTTAAAATAGTGAAATTTTGGCATTTGCCAGTAAATGGTTGGAGTTTGGAGCTGGAGAATATCATGGTAAGAGCAATAAGCCACCTAAGTGCAACACCAAAGGCTGAATGTTTTCTCTAATATGCAGATGCTAATTCACAATAAGGTGGGGGGGGGGCACTAGGGAAGAATAGCATTTCCTTAGATTAGATAGAGGGAAGTGATGGGAGGGAGAGAAGAGGATTAGGGGATAGGAAAGATAGTGGAATGAAACAGACATAATTACTGTATGCATCTATGTGACTGCAGGACCAATAGGATTCTGCCACATGTACGCTCAGAAAAATGAAATTAGATCCCATCTATGTATGATATATCAAAGAGCATAAATGCACTCTACTGTCATGTAGAACTAATTAAAACAAATAAAAACTTTTTAAAACGTAAGTATAAATGCTGAGTTTAAACGGCTACAACAAGTTGCCCTGAGCAGGTGGCCAGAAGTGTATAAGCCACAGGAGTGTTGGCCTCAGTTCTAGGTGGCGGCATGGCTGGGCTCTGGTGGGGCCCACTTCCTGGTTGCAGATGGCTGTCTTTAACAGGGTCCTCCATGGCGGAGAGCCATCGTCAGTCTGGGGTCTCTCCTGTGCACTGAGTCCCTTTGTGCTGCAACAACAGAACCCTTGATTGGGGGGGCAATTTACACAGAGCAGGGAATTGTCTCCTCACCTTCTGGAGGCTGGGAAGCCTAAGAGCCAGGTGATGACAGGCCCCGTGTCTGCTGAGAGCCTGGCCTCTGCTGCCAGATGGTGCCTTAGTGCTGCGCCCTCCCAGAGGAGAGGAGAGCTGTGTTCTCACAGGGCAGAGGGCAGAGGGGCCCAGAGGGTGAGCTCCCTTCAAACCCTTTTACACGGCTCCTAATTCCATTCACACGTAGTGGCCTATTCACCTCTTAAAGGACCCACTTCATTTTTTTTTTCCTTTTTACTAGGGAAAAAATGTTTTAAAAATGCTTTTGTTAGTGCATATAGTTATACATAATAGTGGGGTTTATTTTCACATTTCCTTACCTGCACGGAATACCATTTGCTCCATTTCAGTCCCCAGTACGTCCCCTTTCCCTGCCTCCCTTCCCGACTTGACTGGTCTTCCTTCTATTTGTTTGTGGTTGCTTTTTTAATTGGTGCTCTATAGATGCACATAAAAGCCAGATTTGTATAGATGCACATAAAAGCCGAATTCAGAATAGACGGGTGAATGGAGGCAACTGGCGCATATCATACTAGGTGAAATAAGCTAGATTCAGAAATTCAAGGGCTGAATGTTCTCTCTTCTATGCAGAAGGTAGAGTGAGTTAAGGAAATAAGTGGCGGGGGGCATGAAAATAGAAGGGAGATCAGGGGAGTGGAGGAGGGGCTTGGGGAGGAGAGGGAAGGGAGGACCCCCTTCGTACTACTATCACATTGGCAATACTTGGGTTTTGGAAGGGTCCATTCAAACCACTGCCCCCCCTCACCATTCATTTCCTATTCTCTCCAGCCCAATAGCCCTCAAGGTTGTAACTCATGTCTGCATTAACTTAAAAAAATCTGAAGTCGAGAGTGTCTCATCTAAATGCATCAGGTGTGGGACTTCTTGCCAGCTGGAGGGCTTTGAAATCACACAGGTCACATGCTTCCAAAATAAAATGGTGAAACAGGCACCGGACAGACATTTCCATTCCAAATGGAGAAAGCAGGAAGAAGAAGAGGGTCCCAGCCGGCCCCAAGTCTAAAATCCATTCAGACACACAACATTGAATCTCTTTTTTAAATTTTATGCTATTAGTTGTTGATGAACACTTATTTATTTATTTATTTATGGTGCTGAGAACCAAACCCAGTGCCCCACACATGCCAGGCCCGCGCTCCACCACTGAGCCACAAGCCCAGCCCCACAGCATTAAATCGTGAAGCTCCAGAATAATCTCCTTTGACTCCATGTCCTGCTGTGCAGACTTGGTGGCATGGGGGCCGGGCCCACACCGCCCCAGGCTGCCCCACCTCGGTGGCCTTGCTGGCTCAGTCCACACAGCAGTCTCAGGGGTTGCAGGGGGTGCCTTTGGTTCTCCCTGGTGGTACTGGGGTTGGCGTCAGGCCTGTGACAAAAGGCCAGAGGACCTGAAGCTCTGATGCCCAGTCACGGGAGAAGGGGTCCCTGCACCGGGCCCCTTCTGTTCCCTGCAGGGCCCCACTTGGATGGTGCCGGCCTGCACTGAGGGTGGATCTTCCCCAATCGTCCACTGACTCACGTGCCTTTTCCTCTGGAAATACTCTCACAGACACCCCTGGGGCAGCCAAACCATTCTGATCAAAGCAAAACCACCCGGGGTTCCCTTTCAGGAGAAGAGCACCTGCCAAGCACCGAGAGTAAAGGATGCCTTCCCAGCTACGGGACTGTCCCTGAATCCAGCCACATTAACCCCCAAATCAACCCAAGCCCTGATTGTGTTATGAGGGCTCCACCCTGTGACCCCATTACCTCCCGTAGGCCCCATCTTCCCAGGCCCTTACGGAGAAGGTCAGGATCTCAACATGTGGATTTTGGAGGGACACGCTTGGTCAGTCCACTGCAGATGCCAGTGCTCATGGCTGTTATGCAACAGTCAATCCAAGACAATGGTAGAGGTGACCACGAAGCCTGCAACCTCCCCACCCCAACTGACCCCAGTTTGAGAGACACTGGACCGGTGAATTCTGACCTCCTTCTGGTTCTGACAAGACGTGACTTTCTGCCCTGCGGTGGTGAGAGAGCAGGTCAGTGCAGGCAGCATAAGAAGGTCCATTGGGAAAGAGTGACCTGAGAGCTAGAGGTCATGGGCGGGCGTTTACAAACTAGTAATAGAAATCGTCGGTTTACCTAAAGATACTAGAACAAAATGGGAGAAGAAGAGCAATGTTACAGCTTTGATGAAAAGAGATCCTTTTGCAAACTTGAAGGAGCTCAACTTTTAATCTTTCTTGACTCACTTTGTTCCATATATTAGGCTCAGTTAAAAAAAAAAAGAAAGAAAAGAGTAAAAGATCATTCTAACTCCAGTCTTGCATAGTATAATGATGTTTCAGCCTGGCATGTACAATGATGGTCCCCTAAGATTCTAATGGAGCTGAACATTTTTTTTTTCATCTAGTAGTTTTCCTGTATCTTTTTTTGTTTGTTTGTTTAGTACCAGGGGTGCTTAATTACTAAGCCACATCCCCAGCCCTATTATTTTTTTTTTATTTTGAGACGGGGTCTTGCTAAATTGCTTAGAGCCTTGCTAAATTACTGAGGCTGCACTTGACCTTGAGATCCTCCTGCCTCAGCCTCAAGAATCACTGGGATCACAGGTGTGCACCACCATACCTGGCTTTCCTGTGTTCAGATATAATTAGATACATAAATACCACTGTGTTACAGTTGCCTGCATTATTCAGAACTGTAACATGTTGTACAGTTTGTAGCCTGGGAGCAACAGGCGATACCACAAAACCTAGGTGTGTAGGCTAGACCTTCTAGGTTTTTGTAAGCATATTCCTGATACTCTGTGGTGTTCACACAACACAAATTTGCCAAACAACACAAATTTTGGAAAGTATCACTTAGGAGACCAGTGGCTGTTGTTATGATATTTGGAGAAACTAAGGATGCTAGTCATTTTGTCAATATCAAGGTAGAAAAGCAACCATGCTTCAAGCTACTCACTATCACAACAGCTAGTATTATTTTATACACTCCTTTTTAGCCCTTTGACTCCTATACACATATATTTAATTGCAATATGTGTTGGTCAGTTTTCTGTTACTGTGACAAATACTTGAGATTAGTTAACTTAATAAGAGATAAGGTTTGCTTTTGGCTCATAATTTGGGAGCTGTCAGTGCGTGGTCAGTTGGCACATTGTTTGTGGGCCTGTGTGGTGAGGTAAGACATCATGGTGTCAGTGCGTGGTGGGGGAATCCACGAACCTCATGGTGGCTAGGAAGGAGGCAGAGAGAGAGAAAGATCCTACCACCTCCCAATGGCGCTACAAGTTAGAGACCAATCTTTTAACCCACGGGCCTTTGGGGAGAATACATATTTAAATGGTAGCACCATATGTATAATTTTATATTCTTCTAAAACTTAAGATTGTAAGGTGGGCTTTTTTTTGCCATTCAGTGTTAGTTACAATTTTGTTGACTGCATAAGATATGGCCTGGATGTGCCACAATTTACACAACCATTCTTTTATTATTTTATATGTAAGTTGTGCTCTGTCACCAGTATAAAAAATGCTGCAGCGAACATCTTCATGCAGGTAGCTTTTCTTATTGATTAGTTGGTTTAGGCAAGATTCTCACTTGGAAATTTCAGTCAAAGGGCATTATTTTATTTTATTTTTAAAGATATTCCTGATGATGGAAACAGAGACTTGAGGATAAAATAAGGATATAAAATAAGTTGGGTTTTTCTGTCTTGTTTTGTTTTTGGCAAAAGATACTAACAAGCATCTATAAATGGCAAATTTTCAAATCCTGAGGGAGGATCAGGGACTGTCTCACCTGGCCTAGATTGTCTTCTGAACTACAGGGCTGTTGGGTGCTCATCCTCGTAAACCTTTCCTGATGCCTCAGGCATAGCTGCAGAGAGAAGAGCAACAAGAGAAATTCAGAAGCTCAGCACAGATTCACCCGAGGCAGCAGCACAGCCCCGGTACAGAGGAGGGTTACCAAGGAGACCTCCGACTTTCCCCCTTTTCCAGGTTAACAGTCCTGATTCTGAGCTGGACGGTTGGATATAGAAGGAGTTCAAAATAGGGAGAGGAAAAAAAAAAAAGGCAATGGCTTTAAAAGATAATTTAACTGTTAACCTCAGGAATCAGAGCCAAGCCCAGCACAGAGAACATTCTGGTCCGTTCCTTGTTCTGTATGACTTCATGGTTTGATCTCTTCTCTGGGGTGAATTTATTTCCATTTACTTTAATAAAAGAGAACCTCCCGTGTGTTCCATTGTGTCTAATCACATACAGCCTGTGGAGCGTCAAAGGTCCCTGCACACAATCTCATGGGGTCCTCAACAGGAAATGGCTGACGCATAATAGGGTGATCATTGTGATCCTGTAGAAAGTAGGGAGGAGGGGGCCTCACTCACATGCAATCCCTGATGTGACTCTGTCACTCCCAGTGGGACTCTGAGGACCTAGGGACCCCTAAGCTCAGACGCCTCCACCACCCTTCTTCTTCCTGGATTTCCGCACCCCCCCCCCCTTCTTGACCTTGAAAGCCAGCCTCACAGTGCTTGGGAGCTGGGTCCTAGGTGGGTCGCTTCTGTCAACCGGGTCTGACTTTGCAAGATCAGAATTCTGGATGCTTCTCCTTCCTACTAAGTGTGTTGTCTGAAGTTTGCAGCCAAAAACAAATAGAGCCTTCTCTGTGGCTTTGAGGCAATGAGACCGAACAGCAGAATCTACAACTTAATGATGTGTGGCAAGTGTGACTTGTAGCCCACAACCCGGGTGTGCACAAACATATACCTCTGTACGATTTCTAGAAGGTATTTTCTAACTCCAAACTTCCATTTTAGGCAGATCGAAAACACTGTGGTGGGTGTTCTTGGGGATTCTCCCTTTCTCCTGAGTTGGGCTAGAGTTTTGTGGTTAATTGGGGGTACTCTTGGCCAGAGGTCTGTCCAGCTGCTCCTTGGTCATAAGCACACCCAGACGTGGCTGAGAGTCCCCTGGTGGGTGTCTGGCTGCTGCCACGCCCATGCCACACCAGGACTAGGAAGTCCTGGGTTCTGCCTGTGGCCTATCATCTTCACCTGAGCTTCATGTGGCTTTCTGAAGTCTACCTGTTAGAGAGGCTTGCCTGGGTTTGGAGAACAGCAGAAAGGGCCGGCGCCTTACATTTAAGCCTGTTGCATCAGCAAGCTTCGGGTTTCCACAACAAATATGCACATAAATCAGTTTAAAGAGAGGAAGTTTTATTGGGCCCAGAGTTCTGGAGGTTTCTGTCCACGGTCTGCTGGCTTGCTGCTTTTGGGTCTGGGGAAAGGGAGCACAACATGGTAGGAGCCTATGACAGAAGATTCCCCTCTTGGTGACCAGGGAGTAAAAGAGGTGGGGGTACTGTAGGTCCAGTCTCACCTTCAAGGACACACCCCCAGTGATCTAACCTCCTCCCACTAAGCCTCCCAATAGCACTGGGGGCTGGGGACCAACCCTGTAGCACAAGGGCCTTAGGGGACACTCACCCAAATGGTAGCCCCTGTGCAGTGTTCTCTTTCTAATTCCTTCAATGTGCTGGATAAATTCTCCTTTTCCAGTGTTTCGGGTTTCCTGCAAAATGAGGAAGTCAGAGATGAGTTTCTTAGGTACTGAGGTTGTAGATCCTGCTTATAGCACTTAACACACAGCTGCTCGGTCTCTCTGTCTTTTCCTACCTCTCTCTCATTAATATCTTAAAATAGCACTCTGCCGAACTGTCCCCTTGCCAATCTGTGTGTCCTCCTAAAGAAAAGGTGCTTCTCATCCGAGTGCTCATCTCTCAGGACGATGGGACCTGTGTCTTTCCAAATCAAATTGCCCGGCACCAATGGTCTCTGTCTGCAGAGCAGCTCCTGGCTGCGTGGGTGGCGTTTTCTCCAGCAGCTGGAGGGGTGGAGAGCTGAAGGGGCACACTGGGCAGATTTGGGTTTCATGGTAGCTGACCAAGACTCAGGTGAGGGACAGGAGGGGAGACAGTGACCAACAGTGACCATCTGGGCAAGAGAAGGGAGGTGAGGGGCTGGCCTCCAGTGCAGAGGCTCCCTCTTACTCTGTCCCTTATGTGAACGGACTTAGGCAGGAACCTGGGACTGGGGTCAGGGTGTCTCTGAAGAGGAGGGGAGCACCACAGAGGCTTGGGTGGGGCCTGGAACAGCAGGTTTGGGCTGCGATGCTGCCTGCTGCTACATTACATGAAGCCCTTCAAGGATTGCTATGAGCCTGGAAAAACAGTCTCTACCTGCCACTGTGACTGCGGGTCTCTGTGTTAAAGTTTCAACCAAATCCAATAATTTATAAAAATAAAAATATATCATGACCAGGTTGAGTTTATCGGAGGCAAACAAAGACGCCTCGCTCGACAGAAGAATATCCACCCAGGGAATGCACCACATCCAAGTGTGAGAGAAGACAGGTCCTGAGCTGTCCACAGCAACACTGACTAAATAAAAAGAAAAACCCGCCAGTGTTTAAATGCTCACGAGTAGAATAGTGGACACAGTCGTGATACAGTCCCCTATGGAACTACGAGGCAGCAGAGACCACGCGTGACCCAGAGTGACATAGGTGAACACAGGTGCGATGCAGAAGAATACACGGATCGAGATTCATTTACACAAGTTTAAAACATGAAAAACAATATTTCCTTCTATGTGGAGACAGAAGCCTATGTGCTAATGCTCTAAAGAAAAGCATGACGATGACCGGAGCTAGTTTCTTGTTGTGCTCACGTGCGTGCCGGGAAGTCCACTCCACAGTCAGGGATGGTGCAGAGAGCTTCAAGTGTAATGGTGACATTTTTTTTTTTTTTCAATTGCATGGTGGATGCACGGCAGTTCATTGAGTTTTTCTAATCTGTTCTATATACATCGTGTACATCCTAACTATTTCACAACACTCCCAAATAAACATCTAATTAGCCAAAGAGAGTGTAATAAGGGAACTCACATCTGGATTTATTTTTGACCTATCAAGACGAATTGGGTAAGAATCTCGATAGGAAGGAAAATGTCACTTTAGGATTCACACTGCAGGGACTATACACATGTACCTTAGACCTTAGGGAAAAAGTTAAAAAAAAAATAAAAAAGAACAAGAAAAAATATAGAATAAACTCGTCAGAGAATTAAACTAAAATCTGGAATATTCAAGCTTAAGGGACGTAAAATCCAACGAATTGACCAACACACAGTTCCTCCCCACATGGCTGAGCGGTGGCTCTGTCACCTGAAGATGTCCCCCGTCACCTCCCTGGGGGTTTTCTTTAGAAAACGAGGCCTGGCCTGGGTGTTTGGTCCCCAGTGAATCCGGGTGGAACGGTGGAGGACCTTCCCAAGGTGGAGGACCTTCCTGAGGTGGAGCCCAGCGGTTGGTGAGCGGCCTGCGGATCCGCTGTGGCAGTGGGAGAAGAAGCAGAATCAGGGGGTCCTGCCAGAGGGGCTGGCTGCCAACCACAGCGGCCTTTGCCTCTCCCCCACTCCCTGCACGGCCTCAAGGAGTGATTGTGTTGGGGCAAGACGCTGCCAGAGCCAGAAAAGTCGTCTCTTTTGCTTGCCCCACTGGGTGGCCAAATGCATCTTAATGCCCCCCCCCTTTTTTTCTGGCTGACAAAGATCCCTTCTGCTATAGTTTGAATGTCCCCTCAAAACACATGTTGAGGTATGATTGCCGTGATAGCAGTTTTAAGGGGCTGGACCTTGCTGGGCGCGGTGGCTCACACCTGTAATCCCAGCGGCTCCAGAGGCTGACACAGTAAGATCGCTGTTCAAAGCCAGGCTCAGCAACAGCGGGGTGCTGAGCAACTCAGTGAGACCCAGTCTCTAAGTAAAATACAAAATAGGGCTGGGGATGGGGCTCAGTAGTTGAGTGCCCCTGAGTTCAATCCCTGGTAGCCCGCACCCCCCCAACTCCCCCCAAAAAGAGGCAGGACCTTTAAGGGGTGCTGAGGTCAAGGGCTCTGCCCTCATGAATGCCTTTACACCACCATAGTGGGACAGGTGAGTATCATAGGCGTGGGTCCTGATGAAAGGACAAGTGCAGCCCAATTTGTACCTCTGTCTTACGCTCTTACTTGTTTTCCAACCACGTTGTAACACAGCATAACCCCCGCCACACACACACACACACACCAAATACTGGCACCATCCTCTTGCAATCCCCAGCCTCCAGAACTGTGAGTCGAACAGACTTGTTTATAAATTACCCTGCCTGTGGTGTTTTGTTATAGAAGCAGAAAATGTGCTGAAGTTACTTTCTTGACTCCAATGCGATGCCATAGCATCTAAAGTGCTTCTGCTCTGGCTCAAAACCCTAATAGTGCTGGGTGGGGCCACAGAGGCCACAGGAGAGGTTGGAGGTGACTCTGCTTCTTGGGACCAATGAGCTCATATCTCTCATCCTGAGGCCCAACATCTCACCTGAGCAGAGGTCGTGGGCTCCTTATCTTGATAGACCCAGATTCCTGCTTTCAATCATGTTCTCTTCCTGTCTTCTGTCGGAGATCAGCTAATAGATGGGAAAACAGCGATTCATTCCATTCATTCCTTTGTTGGTTTGTCCAGTCTCCCTTTCAGTGTATTTATCTATCTATCACTTTAATAGCAGGATCAAGAGGAAATGCATGGGGCCTTCACCACTTTGGCTACTTCAAGAAATTTCTTGAACTTTCCAGCTCTTTCCTCTCACTTGATTAAAATACACCTACAAACCCACCAGATGATGTGGACAAAGGGCTCAGCGGATGGTAGATGCCCCATAAAGAAGGACACTTATCGATATTGGCAACAGGTACGTGGCAACCCAGGAACCCACAGATGATCAGCCTAAACCTGCTCTACGGAAACTCACATTCTGGCAGGTTTATGTCTCTTTCTGCCAAATTGCGTGGACTCAGACATTCTTGGAGAGATGCACAATGGGATTTGTCCAGAGTCAGGAGCTCCTGGGGCTGACCTAGCCAAAGAGCTGCCCTAGGCCTGGCTCTCTCTCCAATGCATCCAAGACCTGAAAGCTGTCCACTCAAGGTGGCAGCTATGATGACCCTGCCCACGGTCGGCTGGGCTTCTCCCTCCCCCTGGCTCAGTCCCACCCATCCAGGTATTGTGGCTTCTCCCTGTCCCCCCAGCTCTTCCCACCCCGGGGAGACCTTGAACAGGGAGAAGAAGATGAGGGGGTCCAGCCCGGGCCCTGCGGTCACAGACAGGTGGCCGGTGTCGGCGGAAGGAGGAGACTGCATACACCCCGTCAGGGAGGCGTGCGGACTGTGTCTGGAAGCCCACGGATGGGAGATGAAAGGCAGCGGAGGCTTTGCTGCCTCCCGGGCCCTAAATGAGCAAATGTTTGGGAGCGAAGGTGCCAGAAAAGAACTGCCAGCTCTGGTTGTCCCGGTCCCCGTTCAGCTCAAGTCACACGTGTGCTAAGAGGCTGTTGGCTCCAGGCGGCTGGTAGACATCGGCTGACAGATCTGGGATCTGGTAAGAGGCTGTTGGTTTCTTGCGTTTGCAATGTCGGAGAGGAGTTTTAACCGTTAAAACTGGGAAGGCAGAAAAAAAAAGAAGAAGAAGAATAAAGAAAGCCTAGAACTTTGCCAGCGTCACGACACTGGCTGCTTCTTTTAGCGGATTTCTTGAAACTGTCAACTGCCTGAGCCGGAGGAGCCTGTTTATAAAGGGCCTTGTTGTCATGCGCCTCCTGGGGAAGTCGGAGGTGCGTGCAGGGCAGAAGTGTAGGGAGATGTCCTGGGGCTGGCTGGCCCTTTGGAACTGTGAGTGCCAGTCCCCGTGGGGTCCCTCTTTCCTCTTGCATCCACCGTTGTCCTCCTGGGCAGGCCAGGTGCTTCTGACCAGTACAAGGCCACATTCTGAGGGCAGCAGTCTTCGGCGACTCATGAGGGCCTGCAGTCCTATGTCATCTCGGCACAATGGTCCATCCGTGTACTATTTTGGAAGCCACCGACACCCAAAATCATGCAGCCCCAAAGAGTTATTTGCCTTTGTGATCTGAGGGGTGGAGATCCAGGTGGCCTTTACCAACCAATTTTCCCTATATCTTGACTTCTCTGGGTGTGAGTCAGTTTTCCATCCCTGTGACAAAATGCCTGAGACAATCAACTTAAAGGAGAAAAGGTTTATTTGGGTTCCCATGGTTTTGGAAGTTTTGGTCCCTCCCATTGCTCTGGGCCCGTGCAGACACAGGACATCGTGGTGGAAATGCACCATGAAGTTGTTCACCTCACGGAAGCAAAGAGTGAGAGCCGGGGAGGAGGAGGGGCTGGGTGAGACACCCTGAATGACCCAACTTTCTCCTACGAGGCCCCATCTCCTAAAGGCCCCACCCCCTTCCAATAGCACCACAAACCACTGATCAAACCTTGAATACACGGTCTTTGGGGACATTCTATTTCCAAACTATTGCACTCTGCATTTGGTTGAACACAACCCCCAAGGCGGGTTTTACCCCCAAGGGCCACTGGGACAGAAACAGAAACAGAAACCTCTGTACAAGGTGTTTCCAAAGTGCCCCCATCTGATCATCCTTACCTTCCAGGAATTTAGGCATCCCAGGGCCTTTGCACTCGTTGAGAGAAGAGGTTAAGGCCAAGGAGTTGTAAGTGGAATGTCCCTGGGCTCCAGACCTGAAACCCTTTCCACTACATCCCAGAATTCACTCCCCAAGTGAGAAGCAGCTCAGGTTCCCTCCCCAGAATAAAAACCACTTTTAGCCCAAGCTGTGGCCAGCCTCCCAGCCCGCCCTGCTGGTGTCTCAGAGGGTGTGGGTGACGGCTGCCCACGTCACAGGACCTCCTCACTGGCTGTGACGTATCCCAGCGCCCGACCTTTGGACCCTGTAGGTGACACACTTCCACTTCAACATGCCAGGCACGGAGTGGAGGCCCACAGGGTGGTCACCTGGTGCCCTCTCGGAAGGACCACTCACCTTTCTAACACAAACAAAGAAAGAACCAACTGTGGGCATGAGAAATGTGTGGCGGCCTTCCCGAGGGACAGAGAGCCTTGAGCTCGTCCCCACGGAGCACGGTTCCTCTAAGAACTGCAGCTTCGGTAGCAGGTTGAGCAGCGTGGAGATGGAGGTCAGCGTGGAGTCTGTGGGGGTTCTTTTCCTTTCTCTTGGGTTGTGTGGGATCACTAAGTGTTGGCTGGTGGCTGTGGGGACCCGGTCCCCAGACAGCCTGGGCACTGGCTTGGGTTGGGTATAACCATCAGGACCAAACCAGCTCCGTGCACACCTACAGCAGGCCCCACCTGCAGAGCTGCCCCTGGGAACAGTGGAGCAGGATGCAAGGGAGAGGAAGTGTCCCTCTTGTCCACCCATGCCTGGACTCGCCCTCTGTCCCACTGTCTCCTGTCAGCTCTGCTCCCGGTGCAGGGGACCAGAGAGCTCTGCTGGGTGCACAAGTCCCCACCTGCACCTGCTGGGGGCATGAGTCGCGTCAAACCTGGGAGGACAGGGGTCAGCCTGGGCAGCATGGCACTGCGGGATTCCCAACGTCCCTGGAGTCCTGTTCCCTTCAAAGGTCCCTACCGAGAGCTGATCATGGGCCTGGTCTTGATGATTGGCCAGAGGGAAAAGTTTATGTCAACCCTTCCCTCAGGGACACTGCTGCCACCGAGTCAACCTGTGAGGGGCCTCCATCTTCACCCGTCCCTGTGACCAAGGCCTTCAGCAGGTGCGTCCCTCTGCAGGTTGACTCAATGACAGCTCCATACAGTGAATGGTGACAAGGACTCTTGCCCGCGGGAGCTGGCTCTTCCCTTCTTCTCCTGTTTTTCCTGGGGCTGGTTGTCCAAGGCCTCCTGGGTAGACTCTAGTGATCCACTACCTAAATCTGTCGTCCTACCAGGAAGGAATCTTGGCAAAGTGGCCATTGGGGGTGATGTCAACCCCGGTTTGGAAGGTGGGGTTCAGTTGGCAGGAGACAAGCCTGGTCCTCGGGTAGCCCCGGAAGCCTTTTGGGGGCCCTCCCATGTCTGCTTTATACCTTGTCCTGGCCGCCATATTTGGCCGCTAGGGGATGGGGCTGTGAAAGGCCAGGCCCTAGGTGTCCCTCAGCTCAGCAGTGACTCGCCACAGCTCTAGCTGTACCAAGGTGGGGTGTCCTGGGCAGCCCTGCAGTCCTCACGCCAGATTCCCAGGGGACCCGGCTGGGGTCCTGGTGGGATGTTATGGACTGTGGTCAGCGTCGATGACCTTGGTCAAGGGCTCCAGGCAATTGTTGGGCAGGAGGCATTGGTACCATCCGGGAGGAGTGGAAATACTTCTTGTGGCTCATGCTTCACATGGGGCACCAGCAGGAGGGCAGCAGTGATGCCTTTGGGGCTCTCACCTTTTCGTGAGCCCCAGCCTCCCGCAAGGCTCTGAAGACACCAGTGAACTCCAGAGCTTACTTAGCACCAGCATCACCCCGTTTGTCACTGGAGGGACCTCAGTCCTCGTTGATGACAAGCTTGGCTGAAGGTCATGGCCGAGGAAAGCAGCTCAGGACATGGCAACAGGAAGCAGAGAGAGCTCTGTTCACCAGGGACACAACTCCTAGGGACCCACCTCCTTCAGCTACACCCTTCCTGCCTTGGTCACCACCTAGTTAACCCCTATCAGGGTACTAATGCGCTGATCAGGTTAAGGTTCTCGGGACCCAATCATTTCACCTCTGAACTTTCTGACATTGCCTCCCATGAACTTTTGGGGGGCACCTCGTCTCTAAACCCTCACAGCAGCCCCGGTGACCACCAGCCAAATCTATTTACTCCGACTTTCACCATCATACTTTGGGGAGGCAGGTGACCCTGCTTGAGAAGATGCTGAAGATGTGGCTGTTTGTCACATTAGACCCCGTTCTCACATACCCATGGCCTCCGCCACCACCAACATCCCCCACAAGAGTGATACGTTGGTTACAACTGATGAGCCTACACAGGCACAGTATCATCCAAAGTCCACAGTGTACATCAGGGTTTACTCCAGATGTGGCCCATGCTACTGGGCAGATGTGTAATAATACATACTCTGATGGTGTCTATAAACATATGTTGTCAGAGTTGTTTCAGAATCCTAAAAAATTTGTGCACTACCTCCCCTCTACCCCTCGGCTATCACTGGTTTTTTCTTGTCCCCATACTTCTACCTTTTATGGAGTGTCAAATAGTTGGAGTTACATAGTATGTAGCCTTTTGAGGTCGGTTTCTTTCACTTAGTAACACGCACAGCCTGATAGTCACTTCTTCTCGGTGCTGAGTAGTGTTCGTCTGTCTGGACGAACCACAGTGTATTGATCAATGCACCTGGTAAAAGACTCTTGGTTGTTTCCATGTTTTGCCAATTATGAACAAAGCTGCCACAAAAAAAAAAAAACACCGTGGGTCGCTTGTTACAAGGACCATTTTCAACTCCTTTGGATAAATAATGAGTGTGACATTGGAACTTAATGCAGATTTTGTTTTGATTAGTGAGTGGTTCTCCAGCCTGGCAGCCCGTCCTCACCATCTAGGGAGCATTTTAAAAATACCGATGTCCATCCCCACCCATTAACTGCCATTTAATGCAGACTTCGTGGGACTGAAGCATCCGTGAATGCCCCCCGAGGGGTCCCTGAGGTGGTCCTGAGGGCCACCTGGCACTGCGAATGAGTCACCCACTGGGGCTGACACCAGATTCCTGAGTTTCTATAGGTTTCTGGGCAGCCCCTCTACCTAGAGAAGACATTTGGACTTCAGAGCCACGGGGAAATGGTTAAATGACCACCATTTGCTATGTTTTGTGATCCATTTCTATTAGTGGTCTTCATTTGACCAAAAATCAATTTCATTTTTCTAGAAAGTCTCTCATGTGAAGTTAACGGTGTCCCCATTTCCCTCCCTTTGGTGAACACTGGGCACCAGAAGGTCTTCTTTTACTGAATTCTAGCATCCCTGGACCCACCCAGGCTACCTTGGAGGTTTTAACCATTTACAGCCTCTCCCAACTTCTCCCAGGGGCAACGTTCTTGGTGTGAAGGCCATGACTGGCTCAGTCCTGGAAGCAGAAGTGGTGAACCCCCTCCTTTACTGTGAGCCCTCGTCCCTGGCCAGGTCCTTACAGCTAACAAGATTGGAGACTCCGCCACTCTCCCTAGGGCAATGGGGAGGTTGCACGGTGTCTGAGGTGGGGAGGTTTTGGGGGCTCCAGGACAGTAGTTCACACACTTATGTTGGCCATAGAAGGCTTGCTACAGTTTGCTTGTGTCCCCTAAAATCCATGTTGGAAACTAGGTCCACAAGGTGGCCACATTGTGGGGTCTGATGGGGGGTGAGCGGGTCATGAGGTCTCTGTCCTCATGAATGGATCAGTGGCATCATCACGGGAATGATCTGTCACTGCAGGAGTGGGCTCCTTAGGAGGATGAGTCCAGCCCCCTTGGCTCTCTCCCTCACCCTCTCCTGCCCTCCTGCTCTCCCACCAAGGGATGAACCAGCAAGAAGGCCCTCACAGACTGCAGGTTGGTGCAGCCTCTGTGGAAAGCAGTATGGAGATTCCTCGGGAAACTTGGAATGGAACCCCATCAGACCCCACATTTGACCCCCTTATCCCACTCCTCAGTTTATACACAGAGGGCTTTCAACCAGCATACTACAGTGACGCAGCCACCATCTGTGTGCTACCATAGCAACTCAATTCACAATAGCCAAACTGGGGAACCAAACTAGGCGCCCTTCAACAGATGAGTGGGTAAAGAAAATGTGGTATTTATATACCGTGGAATATTACTCAGCCATAAAGAGAAATAAAACTATGGTGTTTGCTGGTAAATGGATCGAGCTGGAGAATATTATGCTAAGCAAAATAAGACAATCCCAAAGAACCAAAGGCCGAATATTTTCTCTGATATGCAGATGCTAATTCATAATAAGGTGGGAGCTAGGGAAGAATAGAGGTATTTTGAATTAGAGGGGAGTGAAGGGAGAGGAGGGGGTATGGGGGATAGGAAGGATAGTAGAATGAATCAGACATTATTACCCCATGTGCATATATGACTATATGACCTGTGCAACTCTCCATCATGTACAACCAGAAGGATGAGAAGTTATACTCCATTGATATAATGCGGTGTCAAGATGCATTCTATTGTCATGTCTGACTAATTAGAAAAAAGAAAAAAAGGAGCAGAGAATAAGGAGAAGCCAGTAATAATGGGGGGTGGGGCTCCTACTAGGTGCCAGCCTCTTGGCATTGAACTTCCCAGCATCCAAAACCGTAAGCCAGTAAATTCTGTTCATTATAAACTGTCCAGTCCATTACAGCCAGCCAAACAGACCAAGACGACACCTTCCAGTAAATACACACACCACAGATAAAGGCCGAGGGACTGTCCCCGACAGCACCCCCTGCCCTGCCACACAGCCTCCCCATTTGACAACCTGGCCACTCCGGCACCTCTGAGAAGCTTGGAGGGTTCTAAAGGCTGCAGGCTGAGCTCTTGTTTTGCACAGATGAGCTGGGGTGTCTGACGTGATAGGGGTGTCTGCTCCGGGAGTGCAGTGCCAGCTGCTCTGAAGATGGCATTAGGTGTTCCCCACTCCCTATCCCACCTCCCCACCCTCCCCCTCCCTCCACTGCCCCTCATTCCCCCCCCCAGCCCCCGCAGACATCTTTGCAGCATCTGCATCTAAGAACACGGGAACAAGGCTCCACCAGCACATTGCAGAACCAGTGTCCCCTCAGGCTCCATCAAAGGGGCTACAGCAGGGGGCAGCAGGACCTGAGCACCTCGGGGGAAGGCCACCGGACCTTTAGGAAAACCAGACAGGGACAGGAAAGAGACACTGGAACCTGGGAACAAAGCCACCGTGAAAGCCACCCTTCCGAGTTTGGGACTGTAAGAACTTCAGACCAGATCAATGAAGACTGCAGAGGAAAGAGGGAGAAGGGGGACGGCCATCGGACAGGACGACATGCATGTGGCAGGGGGTGGTCAGGACGAGCCTTGTCCGAGGTGATGAGACGCAGCCGCCGGTATCATGAAATATTTATGAATGGGGAGCGAGAGGCGCCTGCTGCAGTGCAGCGGGGGAAAGGGAAGATTCAAGAATCCTGTAACAGCGAAACCCTCCATTAATTATCGGAGGCAAGCTGTAACGCCGGTTCCTATGGCAACGGGGCCCCCAGTGGATTTTATGCTTTTTTTTTTTTTTAAGCTGCTCCCATTTACCGTGGTGCACTGCATTTGTTTTCCACGGGAGGTTTGGTGCCTGTCCCTTGCAAATGCGTCCACCCTGTCCTCACAGCGGCTGTGGCTGCGTGGAGATGGCCGGGCCTGGGGAAAGTTAAAGATCATGCAACTTTGGGCTGAGGGCTCGCTAAGGGCCTGGGTGACAGCTGTGAGGGCCTCCACTTCTGGGGGCGGGAAAAAAGGCAGGCAGGGCAGTGCAGGAGGGCTCCAGAGAGTGACTGGAAAGCCTGCCAGCTCCCGGCCCCAGGGCCTTTGCAATCCCCAGGGAAGGGCCCTGGGACCCAGCCCGGCTCTGGAACCTCATCCCTGCAGAAGCTGCAGGTACCTTGCACAGAAGGCTCGACTCTGAGCCCCGTGGGGTACGGGTGTTGGAATACACAGGGGCTTGGCCTCCAGGGGAGTCGCCTGCACCTCCCAGAGAAGATTCTCCCGGCTCCACCCTTACACCACTTCCCTCCTGGCCTGAGGCCGAGGCTTATTGGCTGGCCCTTGGAAGCAGTTTGTCCAGCTCAGATGTCCAGTGATTGCCTGGCCGCGTGGACTGCCACTCCAGAGACATTCTGTCCCAGGCCCTGGGAGCGACTTGGAGCCACTCTGGGCGTGGTCAGAGAAGTCACCATGGCGCCCTCTGCATGGCTAATAACTCCTGGCCCAGCCGCCTGCGGCTCTCACAGGGGAGGGAGACCCTGTGCATTCGCTCTCAGGGCTGCAGCTTGTGGCTTGGGCGAGGGGGGTGTCCTGTCTCTTTGGTGGCCTCATGAGGAAGGTGTCCTGCTAAATGGCACAGGCCGGGCGGACGGTGGGCGTCTCTATGTGGCTGTTCCAGCCGGAAGTGGTTTTCCACTGCTCGGAGGACCCCTCGGGCTCTGCTGAGCTTTCCAAGTGCCAAGGTGACTTACAAGCAGTATTTGTGAGCAGAACTGGGAGGACGCCAGGGAGGGATTAAATCAGATCCCGTGTGTGTGTGTGTGTGTGTGTGTGTGTGTGTGTTTCTGTTTGTGGAGTCACACCTGGAAGGCCAGAGCAGAGCGCGGCTTCTAGGTGAGCTCCCCCAACTCGGGGACAGGGTGTGCCCCAAGCCAGGGGGCCTTGGGGACATTTATTTCTCCCTCTTCATCCAAGCTCCCCATTTAGGCTCCATCCTCAGGGATTGAAGCAGGCCAGAGACCCCCACCCAGAAGACCTTTACCATCATTAAGCAGAAACCCTCACCATGTCTGTGGCCTGTAAGTCCCTCTTCTTACCAGAGAGTTTTTTGCGCAGGACATCAGCTCTCAGCGAAAACCTGCAGAAGGCATTGTGGGCCGTAGCTTGCTCCTGGTTTATAAATGCCAGGTTTGCAGAAAAACACTCGTGAAACCCCTGTCTGTCTAGAGGACGGATCGAAACGCGCTTGTCATATGAACCTCCCAGCCCCCTCCCCGCCACGGTGTGTACAGTTCAAAGAGTTTCTATCTCATGGTTCAGAGGAAGAATTTTTAGGCAAAAGCTACCTCTGACCCCTCAAGTCAATAGACCTGCTTCCTGAAAATTCCTCAGGTGTCCAGCCTCTTCTGTCCTGCTTCAGGATGACCCTCTGACCCCAGGCCACTCAATGACCAGCCTGGCATGGGTGGGGACAGAAGACCTGTTGACAGGCAGGACCACGGACTGGACTCCTTCATCCTGCCTCGCACTGTGTGAGG
Source organism: Marmota flaviventris (assembly GCF_047511675.1). Classification (NCBI taxonomy): domain Eukaryota; kingdom Metazoa; phylum Chordata; class Mammalia; order Rodentia; family Sciuridae; genus Marmota; species Marmota flaviventris. The sequence goes on from NC_092503.1 coordinate 140,349,675, forward strand.
CCTTTGTGGCTGTCACCTCGTCAGCCCTCACAGGAGGACGAGCTCCCTCACTCTATGACGAGGGAGCAGAGGCTCTAGGAGAGGATGTCATTTCCCAGGCCACACAGCTCCTCGGGGCAGAGCTGAGATCAGAGTCCTCTTGTACTGCACCCAAAGCCTGGGTCGTCCCCTGCTCAATGACCTCTGGCGGGGAAAGCCAGCGCCCTGGTATAGCCAGACCCAAATACAGTGCCAGGCCCCAGGGGACGTCCCATCCATGGCCAAATGTCCCAAGGAGGTAGGCCGTGACTTGCTGGGTGTGCAGAGAAGAACATCAGAAAGTCTAGGTGGGGTTCAACTTTGTCCTTTGAAAGGACATGCATCTCCAAAATCACACCCTAAAAGGATTTGGAGTCAGGGCTTTAGGAAGACAATTGGGATTAGATGAAGTCATGAGGGTGGAGCTCCCACGTTGGTGGCTTTGTAAGGAGAGGAAGACAGACCTGAACTAGCTCGCTGGCTCTGTCTCCCAGGTGGTGCCCTCTGCCGTGTCGTGGTGCAGCAAGTGAGACCTCACTGAACAAATGCTGGCGCCATGCTCTTGAGCTGCCAAGCCTCCAGAACCACGAGCCAAAGGAACTTCTATTCCTTATAAATTTCCTGGTCTTGGGTGTTTTATTATAGCAACAGAAAATGGACCAAGACAGGGTTTCCTTTTATCTCCTTAAAATACCAACTTTTGTGTCTGCTTTGTGGATACTTTGACAAGCTCAGCAGCACATCTGTAGAATTTATAGATCAATACATACTCACATTTTGGAGTACATGCTCAAATTTATTTTATTGATATTGGAAGTGAGCCAAAAGACTAGAATCTCTGGTGGAGATCATGGCCAGGGTCCTCCCCAGGGCTCCTCAGGAGCCTAGGATTTGTTCCTGGGATTCTTCAAGGTACCCTTCAACTCTGTTCTTCTCCACAGCCCTGTGCATGTCTGTAAAATGTGCTTTTACTGGACCTGGGGGCCCCTCTGCACTGGAGGGAGATGGATGTGCTGTCGGCCACTGTTTGCTCTCCCCAGGGCTCCAGGCAGCCAGGGGCCTTTCTGGGGGCACAGGGAGGGGGAGGGGGAGTGGATGGGCCGAGAGGGACACACACACTTTGAACCTAATGAACCAACAGGTTCTGAGGGGACGGCTCTTCCTGCAGGGTGGCCAGAGCCTCAGGAGCCTCCCCTGACGGAACCTGAGGCCCATGGGTGGGATGGACACAGAGTCCCCCCGTGTCCTCCTCAGGAGGGACCCTCTCTGTCCCCATCAACAGCTTCACGCTCCGAGGATCAGTTCCCCGTCTGTGCAGGGTGGTTGTGGGAAGTCACCGAAATTTCTACTATCACCCGAAACTGCCCAGCGACCACTCGATCTCGAAATAAAACCCGCATTTGCATACAGTAGGTGCTCATAAATGCTGGCTTTCTTCCACTCTCTGCCATTCATTAGCTGTGTGTTACTTTCTCTCCGATTTCCTCAGTTTCTTCAGTTTGAAAGACGCTGCTGTCCTAGACTTCAAGACTGTGCAGGCAAATCAGAGAATAAGCCCAGAGCAGCTCTTTTAAAGGCTGGGAGGGGAGGAGGGTTCTCCCAGGGCACAGTCCCTCGGGCTGTTTACTCTGCCTTTTGTAGGATGGGGTAGTGACAGTCCTTGCATCTCATTAAATGAGTTTCAGGAGAACAAAAAGGAACAGCAACATGAAATGCTCAGCCCAGAGCTGCGTCTACAGTTGGTGCTTAATAGAAATCAGCTGGCACCAGGAACCACGTCATACGCCTGTATCCCAGTGTCTTGGAGGCTGAGACAAGAGGATTGTGAGTTCAAAGTCTGCCTCAACAACTTAGTGAAGCTCTAAGCACCTTAGTGAGACCCTGGATCAAAATAAAAAATAAAGAAGGGCTGGGGGTGTGGCTCAGTGGCTAAGTCCCCTGGATTCATCCTGGATACCAAAAAAAAAGTCACAGAGAGCAGCAGAACCCCCTCCATCATGATACAGACACTTCCAGGCTCCTGGGGTTCTCTCTGAATTGTCTGTCACACTAGTCCTGTGAAGGTGACACTATGGCCTCCTTTGTCCAGGTGAAGAAACGGACGCTCAGAGAGGCTGAGCAACTTTTCCAAGGTCACACAGGGCATAGCGATGGAGCCCACCCTGTGCTCGCTCTCCTGTATTAACTACCTGGGCCCACTCTGCCTGGCCCTGGGATGGATTCGGGAGGCTGCTGCCGTGTTACCCACCTCCACCACACAAGCGTGGCAGTGAGAGGAGACCACGAGGTGGATGAAACTGGATTCTCCCATGGGTGTGGTTCTCTGGGATTCCCTGGATGGCAGGGATCCGCAGCTCCTCTTGGCCACCACTGCTAGGGAGGCTGGCCTCATGGTGGCGGGGGCAGGAGGCAGCCAGAGGAAGGGAACCTCAACTTCTTGCCAAACTCTGTTTTGCTATAAAAATTCTCCAAAAGCCTCCTCAGGAGTGAACCCTGGGAGCCCGAGGGGGAAAGGCTGGCTTCTTGGGGTTCCTCAGCTGTACTTTCATTTTCTGCTCTGAAGGAAAGAGGTGACCAGGGACCCCGAGCAGCCCCGAGCGGCTGGGTGGGCCCTTGGGGGTGCAGTGCTGTTCCTGGAGTAGGGAGATGTCTTTCTGGCCGTGCTGGGCTTTGGGTGCCAGACTGGCTGGCCAAGAGCCACAGAGCACCTGTGGTCCAGCCCGGGCAGGGTCCCGCTCATGCATGGCACCGTGGGGCTCAGCTGGGCACACCAGGCCTTCCTCCCACGTCAGCAGCTTGGGCTACCTGGGCTGTGTGTGAGTAAAGGAATCGCGAGCTCACACTTCTCTGAGTTCACGCTTGTTTGTAATAAAGTGGACCCAAGAGTTTGGCTGAGTCTCAACCCGAGCGGGGAAACTCAGAAGCCCTCAAAAGAACAGGGAGGAAGAGAACAATCAGATCAAAATCCTGTCGTCTAGTGGCAAGAACAGCTACCTTAGAAGCATGTGACTTTGTCATTTAATTTAACCTCTCTGGGCCTCAACTTCTCGTCTGTAAAGTTAAGAATGAGATTAGTGTGCAGGTTTGTTCTGAGACTCATCAGTGACACCTGGAAAAAGTAAAGGTGACCTTAGTCTCTTACTAATCAAGATTGAGCTTAGAATCGACTACAGGAGCCGGCAGCTGTGGAATGATATAAAAGATATGGAGGTGGGTCTCTTGGCTGGGAGCTCCCTCTTTAGAGAGGGTTTCTTGAGTCTCGCAGACACCCAGGCCCCAGAGTCAAGTGAAACTGGATCCAACTCAGGGCTCAGCTGTGTGACCTTAGGGGATGTTCTAAACCTCTCAGAATCTCTGTTCCTCTGTAAAATAACTGCTCCTGGTAGCAAACAGGTCCCTGCATCTCCAGAGGTAGCCCAGAGTTGATAAAACTGAGGCTGCTTGTGTCTGTCACTAAAGGGCTCCGGAACCATCAGCTCTTATTTTTAATGATCATAATTGGAATCAGCTCTGTGTAAACAGCCCAGGGAGGAGGGTGTCAGGCATATTGGCTGAAGGGAGATCAGGTGGCAGCCCCAGGCCCCACGGTAGCAGAACACGGGACACAGCGTGGGGCTGGAGACTCCGGATGGGTGGGGATCGGGTGTAGCAAATGGAGTGACTGAGGGGCAGGGGAGACCTGAGACCCCCCTTCTCCGGCCGTAGGGGCCTCAGCAGCCAGGAATTCTTCCATGATTCTTAATGCCAGACACACAATCCATTTTCTAAGGTGACCTATGCATATCTGCTGGGCTCTGACCTCGGGGCTGCAGCTTTGTGGGGGGGCGTAGGGCTGGGGAGGACCTGGGACACATTGGCCTTGTTTCTACTTTAAGTTGATACATAAAAATTGCCCATAGTTATTGATTAATGTTTCGATGCATGTACCCACTGTAAGGCTCAAAGCAGGGTGAACACCTCTATCTGTTAAGCACCATCTCTCTGCAGGAAAAACATTCAAAACCTTTTCTGTAGCCTTTTTGAAATGGACGGTGTTATTACTTGGAGTCACTCTACTGTGCGATAGCACCCACAGACTCACATCTGCTGCCTAACTCAGCACCCACCAGCAGACATGTCCCTGTCCCTGCCTCTGCCTGCTCCTATCCCTGGTCACCACCCTCCTACTCTCAACTTCTATGAGATCCACTTTTTCCTGTTCCACAAACAAGTGGGACCACGTCCTCTTTCTGTCCTGGCCTGTTTTACTTAACATACTTGCAGGTCCACCCAGGTGGTCACCAGCAACAGGTTTCATTCTTTCTTATTTCTTTTGACATTGCCTGTGTCCCGTCATTAAGGGACTTTGCAGGACAGCCTGTCCCTCCTGCCTGCAGGAGTCCCTGGCATGGAGAATGAGATGTCCATAGAGCTGCCAGAGCCATCAGCCACCTGCCCTGGGCTCCCAGGATGACACCCCATCTGTCCCAGTCTGATTTCCTCAAGTCTGTTGGTTGTCCAGAGGCTGAACAGAATCTTGTTTGGATAGCAAGTGAAAAATCATGTCCATGTTATAAGGAGCGGAGGGGAGAGGAGGGCAGAGAGACCGGAAGGGTGAGAGGAGGGAGGAGAACCCCGGGGTCTTGCCTCTGTGATGTTGAATGGGAAAACGGGATATTTCCCAGGCCATTGCTTTTAAGTGACTATTGAAACTAATGCGTCCATCCAGCAGTACATCTGAGAGAGAGAGAGAGAGAGAGAGAGAGAATCCACAGTGACCCTGAGATGAGCACAGCACAGCGGCAGAAAGGGAGGAGGACGGTGGCTTGAGGCCCTTCAGGATGCCTGGTGGTGAAGTGGCTCTCAGGTGACATGCAGGGCCATCCTCCTCTGCACCCCCTGGATCCGTGACGAGATTGCTGAGTGACAGAGCGACTCAGACCCACGTAGAATGGGGCCTGAGATGCTCCCGCCCAGGCCTATCTGATCTCCACCCTCTGAGGGGAGCTCAGGAGGCTCAGGCTGAACGTGGCCTCCCAGTGGCTCCGTACCCACGTTCTCAGTTCCCGTTTCCCCGCCACCTGGGTCCCCTGGAACATTGGGAGCTCTTACAGTGAGGTGTTCTAGTCAGATTTTTCACTGCTGTGAGTGAAGAACCTGTTCAGAACAATTTTGGAGAAGGAAAAGATCACTTGGGGCTTGGGGTTGCGGAGGTCTCAGTCCACAGAGGGGCCACTCCATTGCTCAGGGCTGGAGGGGAGTCAGGGCGTCATGGCCACAGTGTGGCAAGCAGAGGAGCAGCTCAGGACAGGGCACCAGGAAGCAGAGAGAAGGCAGGCCTCTCCCCCAGACAAAATACGTACCCCCAGGGCTCGCCCATGACCCCCTCCTGCAGCCACACCCTACCTGCCTACTCAGCACCCATTGACCTATCAGAGGTCAGAGGCACTGCTCGGGCTGAGGCTCTCAGAACCCAAACACTTCACCTCTGAACTTCCTGGCATTGTCTCACACAGGAGCTCTTTGGGGACCCCTCCTATCCAAACCGTAACAGAAATAACAGCTACTATTTACGGGCATGTCCTAGGTGTCGGGCCTCCACCAAGTGCTTCCCGTGTGTTGTCACTCAGACCTCCAGGTAAGCTGTGACACTGGCATCATGACTGTCCCCATAATGCAAAGGAGAAAGCTGAGGAGAAGGAGGTGGCCGTGAGTGAGGGGCACAGCAGGGACCCAGCTCTGTGTCCTCTGAATTGGCACCGCGACTCTTCATCACAAACAGTAAGAGCATTTCCTCATAAAAGCCACACGCTGTCCTTGTGGGCGGGGGACACTATCCTTCTTGTTTAAAAAGATCTAGAGCTTCGGAGACAGTCCTGCAGGCTGGGAGCCTGCTCGGGGTGGGGACACCGGTGGAGGCTTCTGATCCTGATCTGGAGTGGGCCCCCTGTGGAGACCACCACCTGCTGTGGTCATGTGGATGTGTCGGTCCAACATCCAGCCAGTTACCTCACATGTCCCTGAGAGGGGACACACCCGGGATGGGCACGGGGTGGGGGGGAAGCTGAGGCCTATGGCAGGGTCCTACCTTTGGGGATTGTATACCGACAAGGAGTCCCCTGGCAGGAGAGGGCCCCAGCCCTGCTGGGAGATGCAGGAAGGTGACAAGGACACTGAAGGACAAATGGAGGAGACATACCTGAGCATCTTCAGCCTTAGACGTTCCCCTGGGACCCCTTTGGGTCCCCTTGTTCCCTCCACAGCTCCCTAAAACAATACCCCCCCACACACAAAATACGTACCCCAAGGGCTCGCCACACACACACACCCGGTCCTTGCTCTTTGCACCAGGCCCAGCAGGGCACCGTGGTAAGCAGGAGCCCGGGCTCCGTCCTGAGAAACTCAGAAAACCAGCCAAGGTGAAGCTGAGGGGTAGGAGAATGCGGGCCTTTCCTGGGCCGGGGAGGAGAGACGGTCTGTAGGGGGCCAGCCGGCAATGGCACCCAAGCCCGCAGGTGGCCCTGCCCGGGCTGCTTTGAACACTGACTAGACGTGACCACAGCTGCTGCGCTCTGGTCCCCACAGGGCAGACACCCACATTTACCGCCTCTTTCTTCCACCTGTGGATCTTCCAGGACAGACACTGGGGTTTCTCAGGCTCCAATGACACGCTGAGCCAATGATCGGAGCATCACTGCTGCCGGCAGAGGTGCTGGGGAGGCAGGGGTTCCTGCTGCGCCCAGGAAGGGCCTTGGCACCCAACAGCTGAGGGTGGAGATCTTCAGGACCCTGCTGTGAAGTGGCCCCTCACCTAGACCTTACTGGGACCCACATGGAAGCTGATTTTCTGCTCTACTTTTCTGCAAGCAACCTGGGCACCAGGCCATGCTCTCTTAAAGAGGTGACTGTCCTTGGTGGGTCCTTCCACAGATCCCTCTAGCCCCCACGCCCACTGAAAGCAATACCTAGAGTCTGCTTCGGAAACTGTAACCGGAAACCCTCCATGGCTTAGAATCCCTTGGTTCTAAAGTTACAGCCCTGGAGTGTGTGTGTGTGTGTGTGTGTGTGTGTGTGTGTGTGTTCATACCTATCCCATGTCTCAGGGCTTATGTCCTCATTGGTAAATGAGTGCTGGATGACCTGGAAGGCCCTGGCCAAACTGAAACTGGCTCTGGCTGGGACCATGCAGGACAGGGGCAGGGCCACAGGAGCATGCAGTATGGACAGCCATCACTGAAAGTTAGCCAAAGATTGGGACTTGGGGACCCCGGGCACAGTGACTCACGGGCTCACACTGTCACCCACGATGTGCCAAATTACAGAGGGCCTGTGAGGTCATGTTCCCCTATCTCTTTGACAACACAGGACACTGAAGACAGGTGGAGTTTTGTGCCCCTGGCTCTGGGGATGAGCAGGCCTGGCTGGGCTGGGGTCCAGCCGCTGTGATCCCATCGCCTGACAGCACTGTGCCTTCCTCCAGAATAATGCGGAGCCGCTGCGGGTCTGCAGTGCTGAGCTGCTGCACATCTGTAGTGCTAAGCTACTGCCATCCATGTGGGGTTCTGACCAGCTGGGCTGTGATGGGAAGCCCATAGTCAAGGCTGCCTGGGGGCATTCGGGAAGCTGGCCACCATCTTTAACCAGGGCAACTCTGACAGTGTCTGCAAGGTCAGTGCACCCCAAGTAGATGTCCCAGGTACTGAGCAGGCCAGCTTCCGGGGCTTCACCTGAACAGAAAAGCCAACCAGTCTCTAAGGTTCCCTGTCTCTGCTGACAGGGATCATGCAGTCAGGCTCAGAAAGGGGGAGGAGGTCTTGGGCCCCGGATCTGTGATGGGATCTGGGGAGAGGCGGCACCACTAGCAATGAGTCCTCATTGATTGTCCCCAGCACTGGGGTGGAGGAGGGGACCCCAGAGCTCCCAGGGGTGGCTGGCCAAGTGCAGGAGCAATCCAGACAATCACCTGCAGAAGGCAGGCGGCCACCCAGGAAAATAAAAGTCACTGATGGGGCTTCTCTAGAGAACCCGGGGCAGTGTGGCCTGCCAGGGGGGGAGGGCTGGATCCCAGGGCCAGCTTCTCTCTTCCCAGGCTGTGGACTTTGGGGTGATGCCTCTGCTCCTCTGTAGAGTGGGCACCCACTGTGGGGGTGAACTGAGATGATTCCCATGCGTGCCTGGCACATGACTCATGCTCTCTTTATAAAGGACTGGAATCTCGTCTTGGAACTTTTGCCAGGACTAGCTGAGAAAAGGAAGAAATTCTTCCCAGCTTAGCACTCGGAGAACACTCTAGTCATGGGTGTATTGAGGAAGGAGGGGGGTCAGAGGTAGGAGAAGGTGAAATGGGTCCTGTCTTCTAGGCATTGATTTGATGGCACAGACATGGAACAATTAGAAATAATACTCAAAAATGAAGGGTCTAATGGCATGCACATAGAAGTTGCTCCCTGAATCCCAACTCAAGTCTCTCCTTGGAGAATTTGTAAACTAGTGAAGAGATGGTAAGGGAGAATACTCTCTCCACTTGAACATAGGCGATATACTTCACTAGAGACAGAAAAAACATTTCTAGAAAGTTCCATGTGGCATAAGAAATTGTGTGTGTGTGTTGCTGGGGATTGAACCCAGGATCTTGTGCATGTGAGGCAGGCACTCTACCAAATAAGCTATAACTCTAGCCCACAAAAGAAGTTTTGAAAATTAAATCATGCTTTAAAAATTTTTTTTGTTGAGATATACACTTGAATTTTGAAACTTTTTTCTAGTTCTATGGAGAATGTCATTTTTTTTTGGATGGGTATCACAATGACTCTGTAGATCACATTGGTACTGTGGTCATTTGAACAATATTAATTCTCTCTCCATAAACATAAGAGGCCTTTCCATCTTTTAAGGTCTTCTTCAAATTCTTTCCTCAGTGTATTGTAATTTTTGTTGTAGAGGTCTTCTCACTTCCTTAGGTTAAGTTCATTTTTAGGTATATAATTTTATTTACTTTTTTATAGCTATTGTGAATGGGATTGCTTTCATGATTTTTCTGAGGAAATTTGTTATTGGTACATAGGAAAGCTACTGATTCCAAAGAAAATAAAACCAAGGAGATACATGCAAACCCATGTTCACTGCTGCACTATTCATAATAGCTGAACATGGAGGTGGCCTAGGTGCCAAATGGATGGATAAAGAAAATGTGGTCTACACACACAAGGGAAGAGCTTTTAGCTGCAAAGAAGAATGGAATCCTGTCATTTGCAGCCAAGCAGATGGAGCTGGAGAACATTATGCTAAGTGAAATAAGCTAGACACAGACAGATAGGTACTGCACTCTCCTATATGGAAACTAAGAAAAGTCAACCTGAAATGAGGGGCTGGGAGGGGTGCAGGGGGCTGGGAGTAGGGGAGGTGAGGGTGGAAGAAGGGTGCTTGGATATGATGGGTGTGTGCTGTACGTATGCACAGAAATAGCACACTGAATCCTATTAATATGTACAATTAACATGTCTTAATAAAAAATAAAAATAAAGTGACTAATTTATATTGAAAAAGAAACGTAATACTCATACTGAAATGTACACACGTCACAAACTGAACATACATGTGTAACTGGCATCCAGGTTAAAAAAAATAAAAGGAGCATTTTCAAAACTCTAAAACCCTAGGTAGATATTCCCTTAGGATAGCTCTTCTCCTGGCTTCTGTGAACACAGATTGATTTTGCCAGAGTTTATTTGTTTAAAGGAATTTACATAGTTTCTTCTCTGTGTCTACCTTCATTTGCTTAACATTGTGTTTATAAATTCCATGTTATGTGTAGTTGTAGATTCATATTTATCACTGTAGAATAATCCATCAACTGAATATATTATGATTTATTTATATCCATTCCACCATTGATTTGTATTTGTAAAATTACTAGTTTTAATCTATGTTAGAGTCTGTAAACAAGTCAAGATGGCGCCTGGCATTTTGCAGAGGGAGTGGTTTGTGAAGTAACGCCAGCGAGCCATTAAGTGTGGAGATTCCTTATTGGTTGACTGCTGTATCTAGTTTATGTTAATTAAGATAAGCTGTGTGTAATGTATATATACCCCTCCTGTCCTACAATAAACGGCTCCCACTCCTGCTGTATCAATCTACACAAGTTCCTCGTCACCACCCCGGTTAGTTTGCTGCAGCTGGACTGCGGCAAATCTACAACAGTGCTGCTCTGTATATCCTGGTACATGAGTCGGGGTGGTGGTGTGGCAAAGACCTAAGGGTGAAATCCTTGAGTCAGAGGCTGTGGGCACATTGAGTTTTATAGTTGCCATCATACAGATTTATGTAGTGGTTGCACCAATTCTGCCTCTTACCAGCAGTGTTGGAGGGTTCCAGTTGCTCCACGTCCTCATCAACATTATTTTCTGTGTTTTCCATTTTCACAGCTCTGCTCAGAATGTACTGGTATTAGATTGCAGTCTAACTTGCACTTGCTTGGTTTCTGATGAAATTAAGCACATATGTCTACGTCTCCCAGCTGTTTAGATACCCTTTAAAGGACATGCCTGTTCAAAGATTTTGTCTATTTTTCCGTGTGGTCATCTGTTTTGTAGATATGTAGGAGTTCTGGAAGGACAATTGCTTTGAAAATGGGAGACCCTCTGTGGCATGGATAACACTTAAGTCTACACTGAGAAATCTGGGATGGAATCCTCCTCCTTTCTTAGAAGGAGGCCACTGAGTACTTACAAAGTTCCACAGTGTCATGAACTGAGCATGGAGCGATTCAGTCACCAGCTTTCCCACAAATAGGGCTTCCTCTCAATTCAGGCTAGCAAGTGGGGATGAGCAAGGAGGGGGGTGGCTGGAGCAAGCACAGGGAATAAAGTGGCTGATGGGCTTCGAGGAAGTCTTAGATGGGGCAGTGGTGGGAGCTCCGGTGCTGCACTTGGGCCCGTGGATGAGCTCAACAAGGACAGATGGGATGGACCTTCATCTGCAAGGGGCTGGTCAAGGAGTGATCAGTGAGTGGTGGGGGACTTACTTATGAGGAAGACGGGCAAGTATCTGCACAACAGTGTCTGCCCAGCCAAGAGAAAAATGTTTGTGCTTAATTAGGAGACCATCTGAAAAGCCAAAACATGGAACAAAAGTATCTCTGGCAGCTACCCAGATGCATACAGATGTGCCACTGGGCATGTTTCAAGATTCTGAAACATGCTCATAGCTGTCCTAGGCATGAAGCACAAGGATGCATCCTAAGTCCACACGTCGGAGATTGGTCCAGCCACCCGCTGTGTTTCTCCAGCTACCCTCCACACAGCACAGAGGCAGATCCTGCGTCCTTCAATCCTACTATAAAAGGGCATTTCCCTCTTGTTTTCATTTTACACAGTGGAAGGTGGCAATGTGGACATTTATCCTAAGTGAACTTAAAATGAAACTCAGGAAAAAAAGTTCCTTGACTTCCATTAATTCTATAAATCTACACTGAGTATTTACTATAGGCTAGGTAAAATGCCAGAAGAGATAAATAACTTGGGTTTTCATTCAAGAAATTACAATATTGTGGTAGAAATGGTAAAGCAGTTGATTTCAAGATAGTATAATGGGGGGGGGGGCTGAGGAAGGCACAGACATGGGTGGGAGGCGTGAGAAACTTCCTGAAGCAGTTAATGCCTTCAAGTCTATTTCTTCCTCTCATCTGCAAAGGAGATATGCTTGAGAAAAGTTCAGAATTACACAACCGCATCATGCATCAGGGCAGAAGGAAAAGATTTCCAATTTTCTATCTGTTAGAACCCGTGCTGTTATACCTAGGGGGCTCATGGCTTAACCAACATTTTTTGTTTCTCATTGATAACATGGACTCAATAAAAGTTAATTAAAACAATGTACCATGTGACCCTGTGTGAACTAATTACTGTTAATAGAAACAAGCTTTTCTCTTCTGTTCCTCACTCATGGAATCCCAAGGAAACATTTGCCATGGCTTTACAGAGCTCTGTGGGGGCTCATGGATTTCAGCATCTTGCTCCTACTGGAGACCATAAGAATGGACGGCTGGGCCACCAGGGGTGGGGTAAACTGAGGGTCTAGTTTGCTGTCGTTAAGTGAAGACTCCCCCTAACAGACGGGAGAGCCAAGATGAGTGGAGACTCGGGTAAGAAAGTGGGAAAGACTGTGTGTTGGACGGTGTGAGTTAAAAGTCTATGAAGAAAGTTGTGAGCCACAACAGAAGGGGTTGGGGGAGTTAGAAAGCTTTTCTCGGCTCTTTTCAAATAGCATGTGACAAAATAGCAGTTGGGATGCAGTTGGCTGCAAGTAATAGAAACATTAATTCATCGTGATTGGAACAGTTAGGTGGTTCATTGATTCACATAATAAAAAATCCAGAAAGTTCTTGGATTGATTCATTCCAGAATTGATTAATTCACTACCTGCCCAGAGTCTCAAAGATCCAGGTTACTTCCGTCTTTCTACTCGACCATCCTAAATGTTTTGGCTTATCCTCATGGGCTGCTCTCCTGACAGCCTCAAGATGACTGTTCTGGTTTTAGGAATGACACAGGCTCCCAAAGACAAAGGCAGAAAAGCAAGTGTTCTTCATCTAATTTTTTTTTGTCATTGTTATTGTTTTCAACAAGGAAAATATTCCCAGAAGCCCCATCTGCAGATTGCTTTTAGTTTCATTAACCTGAATTGCATTCCACACCCATGCCTAAAACCAATCATCTGGCAGGGGAGACCATTCCATCACTTTTGGTTTAGAACATGAATTTCCATCCCTGGGTAGGAGAGCAGCCTAGCCTTCCCTGAAGGGCTTGGTAACTTGGACAAGGACGAATAAAATCGAAGTTGTATTTACAAGAAAATGGGTGGATGATCTTGGAAGGCAACTATCCATGCTAAACTAGAGTTTAGTTTTGCTTTCTCGCCTTGGATTTGAGGGACTTGGGGACTTGAAGATTGCCCCTTTGGTCATCTCATTTCTTCTTCTTGTTAGGAAGAAGAAGAAATAAGAATTAAAACAGACAAATGAGCAAAATATAATAAGAATCCGTTTGATTATAGTGAGAATATTGGGGAGCAGACCATGAATGAGCAGGTGGGGAAGCCCTTAGAGAAATCATGGAGGGCCACAGCTTGGCTTCTGGTGTGTGGGGCCTTACCTTTCTGTGCGCTTCCCACTTGATGCTCCACCCAAGAGACCCATCATTTGCATATTCTCCTCTCTGTCCCGTCAGACATCAAATGCACTCACACCAGGTTTACATGACCAAGAAGCACAGCATAGGGATTAAAAAGCAGATGTTCAACCAAGATCTGCTGCTTCATCCAGCTTTGCAACCATTTTGAGCACCCATCTCCTCTTACAGAGTGAGAATATGCAACAAGCTGTTGCTGTTGTGGTTGTTATTACTCACTGCACTGGAGCAAGTGACCTGTTAACAACTTTAAAACCTCAGTGGCTTAGAAAAAGGCTGTTTCTCACTAACAGTTCAGTGTTGAGGATTCTGATCATCAGATGGCTCTCCCCCGGTGACCAAAGGACTCAGGATCCCATCCTTCCCCCTTGTGGTTCCATTGTCTTCAACATGGGGTCTCTGAGGTTTCTGCAGGAAAGTCATGGCTGCCTTAACTTGGCTTGGGACCACTTCCCTAGTGAGAACTAGGACCTATCAAGATATCAGGGGCCAGAACACCTGACTTTGCTGTATGCCCAGGTAGATACGTAACAAGTATCAGGCTGGCCTCTGCCTCATTATTATCATCATTTTCGTTGCCATTATCATTATTAATACGCATGTTGAAAGGGCAGTCACTCTCCAGATGCATGTAGAGCCGCTCAGGGTTCATTGGTGTTTGCTGCCTTAATCCCAGGAAGCCATTTCCAGGAGATAATGAAACTTACATGCCGGTTTGAGGTGCTGAGAGAATAGATAGCTGTCCATTTCTAAGGAGAGGGGGGAAGTCTGATGACTTTTGACTTCTTCACAATCTCTGTCAACGGTCAATACTGGTTCAGAAAGTGTGGAAATCAGAGCAGATGCTTCCATCTCCATGGGTTCCTTTCCTGTTTTCATCTTCTAGTTCCTACCTCTCCAAGGTCTCACCTCCCAACATTGCCACATTGAGAACCAAACCCTCAATGCACAATCCCTTGGGGGACAAAGGAACATAGTCAAGCCATAGCAGCCCTTAGCTAATGGGTGGAAGGTTTGTAGGTCTCTAGACTTCCCCAGGGGCCGAGCCAGTTGCCCTTGGAGCCTTGCTTGACTTCACATCCCTGTTTGGCTTCTGTTTCCATTAAGTCCCACTTCCTTACTTCCCTTCAGGGGACATCACCTAATAAATCAATTTCTTATCTCAGGGTCAGCTTCTGGGGTACCAACATAAGGCAGGATGTAAACTGAAGAATCAGAATTTTGCAGATTCCAGTTCCTGTTGAACCAAATAGCTGAGAGAGGTCTTTGGGTATATCATCATCTGCCTCCCACCTCAGCGCTTACATGTGTAAACAAAAAGATCACAAAGGCAGGCTTTGGTGTGATATGGAGTCCCTGAGTGGTAAGGGGACTCAGATGTCCCCTAGCAACTCATCAGCCCACAACTGAGCTTCAAAGGGTTCCAAGAAACTGGGCTCAGCCCACGGCCAGCCAGGTCATCTGAAGACTGAATTTAAATCAGTAGAGAGGGTCATCTCTATCCACTGAGTTAGACTTGCTTTTCTCAACAGGATATTTATACTGTGAACTCATAGAATTTGGATTGCAGAATATGAATTTCCAAAGATTCTTGCTGGGATTACACAGTCTGCCACATGTAAGGTCCGCTCAGCTGCGGGTTGATCATGTAAAAAGCCATTCCTTTCTTAACTATTCCAATATGCAATCTCTTTGGTTTGGGTCAGGCTTGTCTGGTTGGGGAACTTCTAATTTCTCCCAAAGATTGGAGATAAGTCCAGTAATGATGTCAGAGGTTCATACTAGGAAGAACAAAATATGTACCAGACTGAGCCATAAGCCACTTGGTAGGGGGGATTATGTGGCCTTAGCCGCTGTGGTATACCCTGTAAAGTGCCACCCAGTTCTTCTGTCAA
This sequence comes from Marmota flaviventris, assembly GCF_047511675.1. Lineage (NCBI taxonomy): Eukaryota > Metazoa > Chordata > Mammalia > Rodentia > Sciuridae > Marmota > Marmota flaviventris. The sequence goes on from NC_092503.1 coordinate 140,364,754, forward strand.
TAAAGACTTACTGTCCCAGCAGTGGAAAGTGCTACCAGCCCACAAAGATGGTGTGAGCTTCAGAGAGGGCCCCTTCCCAGGGGCTCAAATCTAATGACGGATTCAATGCATACTCAAGAGGATGAGGTCACCCCAGCCCAACCTGGAACAGCTCTAAAGAGCCATCTGGCCTCCTCAGCCCCAACCCCAAGGGGCTGACCAAGACTGTCCTGGGCTGAATTGATCTTCTTTGAATCTTTTCCCCCTTACACAGGTGTTTACTTTTTAACCAACAGTGTGTGCGCACATGCTCACAGTCCCATGTCAGAGTCTGCTTTCAAGAGCATCCAACCTGCAATCATCACATTCTCTCAACAGCCAGGACTTCAGGGGTGACACACTCAGTGGCCACAGTCAATGCTAGACTTGGCTTTAGAGCCTCCGGTGCTTTGGATCCTTCTGGGGAATTGTCTGGCAGGGCAGGAGAGAAGAAGCCTCCAAGTGCAGTCTGATGGCCAGGGCCACCTCATTTTGCTGCACACGGAGGGGTGACGAGGCCTTAATGCTCTGTGCTGGGGTCAGAGCATCACCACCTAAGATCAGCTCCTCTTTATCCAGTTATCCCTGAATCCCCCCTCTCCTTCAGCCTCACATCCTGACCTTAGCAAGTTAGCCAGTCCTGCAGACTTTGCATTCCAAATATGTTCTACTCCCCTTCCTTTCCTCTGTTTCTACCCTAGCCAATACCACAGTCATCTCCTTCCTGGATCCCATGTACCTTACCTCTTCATAATTCATCCTCGAATATCTCTCTTAATTACTTTTGATTCATAGCCATCTTTGAACATTTGATATATGCATATGGTTCCTTGCTCCTACAAGATATTAAATATATGGATTTAAAATTTGTGTTCTGAGTAGACTATGAGCTCAGATTTCTCAAGCCAGAAGTTCTTGCTGAGTGTGTTGATGCCTGTTTTTCGGGGCTGAGCCTCTTCTTCAAATGTTTGGTGGATTTAGATTGTGTGTAAAACTCTTTTTCTCTGTTGTGGGTTTCAGCAAGTCTCTTGGGGCCTGGGCAGAAGCTGTTGCTTCAACTTAACACCATGGGGAATGTCAGTGTATGCCACCACCTAGGATGCTCCTTGTCCCATCTGCCTGTGAAGGATGCCTGTTCATCCCGGGTGTTATCAGCTGTCCAGGGCTCTGACTTGACCCTGTCCCCAGATTTCATACTGACAGTTCCCATTTCGAGGCAGAAGCAGTCTTTTCTGCCTGGGAAATCCTTCCTGACAATGCAAACTAAAGACCATCCTTCATCGCTCTGATCACAAGAGTTCATTAAATATTCACTTATTTGTGGTCAGCCTTGCCTACTAAACCAAGATCTATGAAGCAGAGGTCAGGTCTGTCTGGACCACCAAAGTACCTCGATCTGAATATTGCACTTTGATACAGGTTTATTTCAAGAAATATTAAATAATGTATTGCTTTTGCTTCCACGCCAGATTGCATTTAAAGAAAGGAATCTTAGCTAAACACATTTGGAAAACAGCTGCAAGAGAAGGCACACTATGAAATGAGAAGCAAAGCACCTTGTGCTTCCATGTAGATTCTGTGGGGTGAATGAATCCGCAGGGTTTCCTGTGCAAGGCCCCTGTTCCCGAGGCAGTGGCAGCTCTGTAGTCCCCCAGGCTCACTCTGGAGCCTGACTTCACCTTCCTGAGAGGAGGGAGCTCCTTTCCCGTGAACTCTGCAGCCAGAAGAGAAAGGCGGAGCCTGCAGAAGCTGCTGCAGGACTATTAGGAGGCATTGGAGAGTCTCACATTAGTAGCTGGGTTCTGGGGGAAGGGGGCTCAGCAGGCTGGAGGTGGAAGGAAAGGCTTCATGCTGTGTCACTTTTGAGTCATCCCCAGGTGCCAGCACACTCACCCCGCCTATCAGCATGACCGTGCCATGTGCACCCATCTGCCCATTCCTCTTCACAGTGGTGCAGCTGCAGAAAAGAATACGCTGTGACACTTGAGGAGGAGGGAGCTTCAGAGAGCACAGCTACCCCTTGTTTTATAGGTAAGAGAACTGGGCCAGAGCTAGACGATTGGCCCAAGGTCACCTAGGCAAGTAAGGGGAACTGGGGCCAGAATGCAAAGCTCCTGATTCCCAGGGCATCTGGGACTGCACCAAACTGCTTGCACATTCTTTCTCTCACTATCTTCCCTTTTTACCTTGTCTCGGCTCCATTTTGTCCCCCAGGCTTTTACTATATCAGCCGGGTGCCACACTGCAAGGATACCTGCTGCACCACCAGCCCCGCTCCACCATGCAACTCAGCAACCCTACTTGTGGTCATCAAGCAGAACTAGGGAGCTGCAGTATGAAGACAGGGAATGGGTTTGGGCCAGGGCATGCACCAGCCAGGCTCCCTGATCCTCTACTCTGAAATTGGGTTGAGGGTGATAAGGGGCAGCTTCATGTGCCACTCAACTAAACAGAATCGAGCAAGGGCGGACCCCCAGGAGGGTGTTTGAGAAAGGGACCAGTCAGGGTAAGGAGGCCTTTGTAGCGTTAGTGACAGGCCGGGACTCCAGGGTGATCTATCCCGTTCAGGGGCCTTTTCTAGAGCGTGTTCTGTGGAAGGCTGGACCCATGATATGCTCTGAGAACAAAAGGTTCCGAGGTCAGCCTAATTTGGGAAATGCTAGCTCCTGCATATCTATCTATCTATCCCTCTTGTCACTTCCCAGGACTCTTTGGCTTGTTAAAGGTTCAGAAGGACCCTACAATACTGAGATGTGAATTGTAAAACGGCGAAAATAGGAGGACAGGAACTTCGTTTGTGACCTCAAAGTTTGCAGCAGGTGCCTGGGCGGGAGGGGCTGGCCTCCGCGCCTCTGCCCCGGGCTCCGGAGCCGTCGCCTCTGCGGTCCTCAGCTTTCTCGCGCCACCGCGGCACTCGCGAGGCGCATCCCCGCCCTCCCCACCCCCGAGCCCAGGCCTGCCTTCCTTCTCCTCTGGATTTTGCTCCTGCCTAGTTGAGATTTTAAAAAAAGAAAGAAAGAAATCAAAACAAACAAACAAACAAAAAACCCCAATAAACAATCGCAGCCCGAGCGAGAGCTAGCCAATGAGACGCCGAGCTGGAGCATTACGGCATCAGCGAGGCCGCCCATTGGCTGCTTGGCCCTGAGGAGACGGCTGCGGGCTGGCCGCCCCGCCCTCCCCGCCCGGTGGAGCCCCGCCCCCTCCCGGCCGCGCTGAGCTCCGGGACGTGCCCTTGGCCCTGGGCCCTGGTCGCCCGTGGGCCAGGCCAGCGTTGGCTTTGCAGCTGCTGCCCGCAGCCTGTTGCGGTGCGATCCCAGAAGCCTCGGTGTTCTCGCAGCGGTATTCATGCTCACCCTGGGGCGAGGCTGCGGTAGGGATTAGGCTGCCTTCAAAGTCAGTCCTGGGCCTCGGTGCTCTCCGGAGCCCTCTCCGGGGTCTCCAGCCCGCGTTAATCTCCCCTTGACTTCTAAACTTCTCCGCGTCTGCGTCCGTCATTTGGTACTTGTAGCAAATACTGTATTGTGTGCAGTGCCGTCTGCAGTCCCCCTTTCTGCCCCCAGATAAAAAAAAGTCAGGAATTTTTTTTTTTTCTTTTTCTGGGCACACCGTTTCTGGAATAATATATTCCCCAGTTCCCTCACAACTAAATGTGACCAAGTTATGGCCAAATGGGATGTTCATGTTCAAGGTTCAAGTGTTTTTAAAACAGGGAAGGTGTGTGTGTGTGTGTGTGTGTGTGTGTGTACAGAGAGAGATAGAGAAAGAGAGAGAGACTTGTTTTAAGGAATTAGCTTATGTAACTGTGAGGCTGGCAAGTCCAGAATCTGCATGCTCAAGGCAGTGTTCAAGGAAGTGATAGTGTTGTAGCTCAAGTCTGGAGGTAGAATTCTCTCCTCCTCTGGTGTCTCAAAAGGCCTTCAACTGAGTGGTGAGGCCCATTTATGTTATGGAGGGTCATCTGTTTTACTCAAAATTTACTGATTCCAATGTTAATCTTATCTAAAAAATGATTTCCTAACAATATCTAGTTTGGTGTTTTGGCAAAACAAGACAAAACTGGGTACTACGGCTGTTGTAGATTGAGTTTCGTCATCCCTCCCCCTTCCCCACTGATAGTTCATGGAAGCCCTAAGCCCTGATGTCTCTGGATATGAGTGTATTTGGAAATGAGGTCTTAAAGATGTGGTTAAGTTAGAATGAGGATGTTTGAGGAGGCCCTAGTACAATCTGACTGGTTCTTTAAGGAGACAAGATAGGACACGCACAGACACACCAAGGGTGTGTGTCCACAGATGGAGGACCCTGTGGACAGACAGCAGAGGAGAGCAGCCTCAGGAGAAGCCAAGTCTGCCGTACCTCGATTTCAGGCTTCCTACCTCCAGAACTGCAAGGAAATAGATTTTGGTTGCTAAAGCCACCCAGCCTATGGTATTTGGTTTGCAAACCTTGGAAAATGAATACACATGATCTAACCAAGTTGACATGTAAGAGTAACCATCCTGGTGATGCTTGTTGACCAGGCAGCACATACTTCACAGGCAGGCCCAATCCAGTCATCTGTGGGGATCATGGGGGTCTCTAAACCATGCTAAGGAGCTTGGGCTTTGGAATCATTTTTACTGGTTGGTGATTGAAGGTGGTAGGGGAGTGCCAAGGTCCAATTTGGATTTTAGAAAGATTTCTCTGGAAACAGTGATCTGTAAAGGAGAGTGAGTACAATCAGGGAGACAGGTGAAGGGACTCGTGCATGAAAACAAAACAAATATTTGAAGGTTGTAAGAGAATAATTTAGCAGCAGTGTGGCCTGAAGAGGGACAGTCTTGGACAAATCCCAAATGTCTACTTTGAGGGACTGATTGGATGTTGATGCCTCCCACCAAAGTAGAGAATACAGGTGAGTTCTTCTTTTCTGGTGGTGGGTGCAGGTGCAGCATCAATGAAAGCATTTGATTTTTTGTACATGTTGAATCTATCTGCCTGTGATTCATCCCCACAGGGATTCCAGGGAGCAGAATGATATACTCGTGTGGGGCTCACATCTGATTGGAAACCCAGATTTCCATGTCCACATCTGTCCAGCAATCTAATTCCTAGGAGCAGGGCGTCTCTCCACCATACTGGCATGTCTCAGTACCGGACTTCCCAAACGGTCTGGCTACCATTTCTTTTATTTCCTTTCTTTTATCCCCTTTCTTTCTTTTTATCATTGTTATTATAATAAAATAAATTTCATAAAGGATGTGGACACTGTTGAGGATTCTCTGCCACACAAGGAAGGCCCAATTGTAATTCATAACAGACTACATTCATATTCCAGTGGCCTGGGGTATTGCTTTTAGAATTATTTTTTATTCTAAATCTTTGAATTTCTCCCCCAATATCTGAAACTAGCTTGAATGTTTAGAGGGATCTGCCTTTGAAGTATATGAAGAAGTCTGGCTGTCACTCTAAGGACAAACTTGCCTGGAACGCACGCCCTGCTCTTCACCCCAATGTGGAACTTTATTCCATAAGACAAAACACACTCCCAATCACAAGGGGCCCAGTTTCCTGTATTGAACACACAGGTAGAGAGATAGCAGAGGGGCTCAAGAATGGTCTAGATCTTTAGGATCCATGTCAATCTCATTTCTTGACTTGTGACCCTGGACAAGTCTCTGTCAATCTCAATGCTGGTCCCTCAGCCTTCTGGTTCTATCTGAGCCTCAGTACTACTCACAAAAGTAGTACATATACCTACCAGGTGGAGCTGTTATGATGAATAAAGTGAAATAATAAATGTGGAAGGGCCTCCCACAGTGCCTGCCTCAGAGTGGAAAGCCAATAAATATTAAGGCATTCTGCATCTGAAAACTTCGCCTCTAATTACTCTCTGTCCCTTCCCAATTAAATAAAACAGCAGCAGTAGTAACCACCAACGAGAAAATGCACTCTAAGGTATTTTTAACCATTTCCTGCTGGAGAGAAGTTGGTCTCCTCAGTTAGTTAAAAATGTCACGCTCCTCCCATGTCAGAAGGCCCTAGGTGAAGCGGTGTACACCTTGATTAGTTTGTTTCTGTCCCCCCCGTCCCTCTGTGTCTTGTTCTGAAGGGCTTTGCCCCTGTCTTCATCTTAGGAAGTCACGGAGGAATGCAGCAGTGTCTCACCCCACCTATTTAGTGTGACAACCAGACAAGAAACAGAGTTGTGCTTAACTCTTTGTTACCTGTCATGCATGAGCCTCCTGCACCCAGAGGAGAGCTGCTCTCCATCTATAAAGCAAGAGAGCTCCTTTCTAGGAAGGTCTTTGTTTTTTCTGGCTTCCCAGGGAAATGCAGACATCTCTCCTTAGGTACTGCTACCTGGGAACGGCCCTCCATCCAGGGGCCACGTACTAACCCTCTAATGAGGATGGTACCGTTTGAATCTTTCTTTTGTGAACATTGAACCAGGGAGCAGCTCTGCTTCATGAACCTTCATGTGCTCCAGGCTGCAGGTTCTCATCCTGTGCTGGGAGAACCACATGGGCTGGCTCCCACTCCACCAGTAGAGTCCTGAGCTTTTTTTCTGGGCAAACCCCAACATGACAATGGTAACGATAATGATGCTAATGATTGTAAAATCCACAGTAACTCCCATTTATGGCCCTATTTGGCTTGTAAGAATTGGCAGATCACCAACACCTCTCTCTCTCTCTCTCTCTCTCATTATTGTGTGCAAGGGACTGGGCAAAGTGCTTGGCATATATTATCACCTGTACTTTTCCCCAAAGTCCCATAGACTGGCACTATTATCATCCCGGCTATATAAGTAGGAAGGTAGAGTTCAAAGATGCTAAGAACTTGCCAAGACCATATAGCCTGCAGAACCAGACCTTGTGCGCAGTTCTATCTATACAAAGGTGGACCTTGAACATGCACACAGTGACATCTTCTCGTGGATTGTGACCCTCTGCTGGTGGGGCCAGCTTTGTCAATTGCCCTGTGCCTCATCCTGTCTGAGCAGAGCTGCCTGGACCTCTCCCCTCCAGCAGCTCTTCCTCTCAGGGCTCCTGTGCATGGGCTGCAGGTGGAAGGGAGGGGAGCCCAGGACAGAGCTGGGAGGCTGGTTGCCTATTGATTGACTGAAATTGGATTTGTTGACACAAACTGCCAGCATTTCACAGTGATGAAAGGATTGCCCACCGGCCTCATAACAAGCAGAGATTTCCCCGAGGGCCACCAGAGCTGCTGGTGTGGTTCTTTTGTGAGGAGAAGAAAGCAATTAGGAGAAGGGGTGAGGTTATTAGGTCTTATTGCTTCCCTCAGCTCCTGCGTGCACTGCAGGCTGCATGGTGTGGGATTTCGGGCTCCCAGTCCTACGTGCCGTGGATTCTGTTTGTGCATCTTTCACTGCGGAAAGCCAGCCGGGGACCAACACAGCTCATGTATGCTGACTCTAAAGCATATGGCGAATGCAGACACATATTTGGGTCACCAAAAGAAACCAGCAGGTGGAACCAGTTTTAGCAGACTTTTAAAATAACAACATCATTGGGGTATAAATGCAAATCCATGAATGCACCAGGCACACACATCTCTCCTCTCTCTTGCTTTTTTCCATCCATTAAAATGCTTTGTCACATTAAAGATGCTCTGACTGGCAAGGTTTAAAAGATACATTCAGGTAAGATGACCAGCTATGCACACGGGCAGGGAAAGAGGGGTGAGGGAATCGTGTTCTGCTGAGGTTCTTTAATTTTGTAGTTATTTATTGGAATCTGGAATATGCATGGGAGTAGGGGCGGGTGTTTGACAGGGAGACGTGACAGAATATCAGGAATAATGTCACCTTATATTTGTTCAAATATTATTTTTTTGTTGTGGTAAAATACATGTGACATAAAACGTGTGCTCGTGACCATTTTTAACCCTAGCTCAGGGACATTAAGGACACATTGTGCAACTGTTACCGACATCCATCTCTGCAACTTTTCATCCTCACTAGCTGAAACTCTGCACCCATTAACCACAAAGTTCCCATTTTCCCTGCTTCTAGTCCCCTGGCAAACACCAGGCTACTTTCTATGTCTATAAATTTGACTATTCCAGGTACCTCAAGTGAGTGGAATTATACCTTTTTTTGTTTGTTTTTTGGTGACTGGCTTACTTCATTTAGCATCATGTCCTCAAAATTCACCCAGAATGTAGCATGTGTCAGGATTTCCTTCCCTTTAAAGGCTGAGTAACATTCCCTTGTGCATAAGACTGTATTAAAATGTTTTTATTAGTGCCTTTTGGTAATGTGGAATAGTGGGGTTCCTTTTGATGTAATCGTACGTGCATGAGATACAGTTTGCTCTATTTCAGTCCCTAGTCCTTTCTCTTTCCCTACCTGCCTCTGCCTTCTGACCCCACTTCTCTAATCCAATGGTCTTCTTTCTATTTCTCATTTTTAATTGGTGCTTTATAGACACACATAAGGTGAAATTCACTGTGCTGTATTCATATATGTACATGGCATAAACTATAGATTACATTTCCCCCATCATCTATCAATGGACACTGGATTTTTCTGTCTTTTTGTAATTGTGACTAATTCTAAGATGAACATGGGTATGCAAATACCTGTTGGAGACTCTGCTTTCAGTTATTTTGAGTGTATAGCCAGAAGTGGGATGGCTGGACCATATGGGAATTCTATGCTTGATTTTTGTGAGAAATTACCTTCCCTCTTACCACAGCAGTAAAACCATCTTACCCTTTTACATTCCCACTAGTAGTGTGCAGGTGTTTGATTTTTCCATATCCTCCTCTGCGTATGTATATTCTGTTCTGTTTTAATTTTGTAGCCTTCCTAATGGGTGTGAAATGATATTCCATTGTAGTTTTGGTTTCCATGTCCCTAGTGATAAGTGAGGTGGAACACCTTTTCATGGGCTATTGGTCACTTGTATATCTTCTTTGGAAAAATAGCCCATTTATAACTAAGCTGTTTGAGTTTTGATTGTATGTTGCTTTATTTTGATTTTTACAAAGGATGGGGCTAGAGTTTGTGGATTTACCCCATATTATAGAGAGGAAATGAGGGTCAGAGAAGTTTGGGAACTTGCTTCTAGTTACCCAGTTGGTGGCTGGAGAAGAACCGCAGCTCTGGGCTCCCAATTTTCTGCCTTTCCACTCTGCCACGCTGTCTACCCCTGAGAGGGTAGGATGTGGTCTACCCTCTCCTAAACTTCACACTTCACTTAGGGGACAATGCATGATGGTGTCAGGTAAAATGAAGGCAGCAGATGACACATTCTATTGACATTCAGAAAAGGGGGCTGAAGACTGGGTCCTTTGGGGAAGATTCAGTAGTACAGGGAGAATTCGAGCTGAGTGGTAAAGAATACTGTGATCACAGCTAACCTCATACTCAGTGGAGAGAAACTGAAAGCTGTTCTTCTAGGAACTGGTTCCAGGCAAGGATGCCCACTCCCACTACTTCAACATGGTACTTGAAGCTGTGGATAGAGCAATTAGACAAGAAAAGAAATAAAAGACATCCAAAGGAAAAAGAAAGAGGTGAAACTTTCTTTTTTGAAGATCATATACATAGAAAATCCTAGAATTAATGTAAAAAAAATACTACTGGAGCTAATAAATTCAATGAAGTTATAGGATAGAAAATAAACATATGCAAATCAATTACATTTCTGTACACAGTGAACTATTATGAAAAGGATATTAAGAAAATCATTCCATCCACAATAGCAACAAGAAAGAATAAATTACTTTGCAATAAATTTAACCAAAGAGAGGAAGGCCTTCAATACTGAAAATTATAAAGCATTGATGCTAAATAAGACAAATGGAAAGATATCCACATTAACTGGAAGAATTAATGTCATTATAATGTCTGGACTACTCTGAGTGGTCTACAGGTTTCAATCCCTGTTAGACTTCCAATATCATTCTTTGAAGAAATAGAAAATAATAAATCCTAAAATTCAGATAGAACCACAAAAGACTCCAAATAGTGAAAGCAATCTTGAGTAAGAAGAATGGAGCTCTAAGCATCACATTCCTTGATTTCAAATTTATTAATATTCAAGATTTTGACATTCAAAATTTACAAAGATATAATCTAAACAGGGTGGTATGGGTGTAAAAGCAGACACACAGAGCAATAGAACAGGGTACAGAGCCCCCAGATAAGTTCATACACATACAACAACTAACCTTCAACAAAGATGCTAAGAACACACATGGAAAGGAAGGACATTCTCTTAAATAAATGGTATTAAAAAAAAAAAAAACACTGGGTATTCACAGGCAGAAAAAAGTGCAAGGGGATTCTTATCTTACACCACACACACAGATCAACTAGAAATAGAATAAAGACTTAAGCATAAGACCTGAAACCATATAACTAACTTGTAGAACAAAACAGGGAAATCTCCATGACATTGGTCTTGGGGATGATATTTTTTATATGCCCTCAAAAATCACAGGCAACAAAAGCCAAAAGAAACAAGAGTGGGGTGATTTCTAACTAAGAACTTCTTGTACAGCAAAGGGGACAATCCAAAAAAGAAAAGAAAAGAAAAAAAAGTCAATATTTTGGAGAAAATATCTGCAAACCATATATACAGTAAGGGCTTAAAATATATATCCAAAATATATAAGAACCCATGCAACACAATAAAAAAATCTGATTAAAAAGGAAAAAAAAAGACAAAGAGGGCCTGAATAAGTATTTTTTCAAAGAATTCATACAAATGGACAACAGGCATATGAAAAGGTATCCAAAGTTAGTAAAGTTGAGGGAACTAGGAATCAAAACCAACATGGTGCGTCACCTCACACCTGTTACAATGGCTCTTATAAGAAAGACAAGGATGTGAATGTTATGGTTTAGATGTGGTGTCCCCAAACAGTTCACATATGAGACAATGCAAGAAGTTTGGGGGAGAAATAATTGGGCCCTAACCTTAACCTAATTAGTGAACCCCTGATGGGATTAACTGCATAGTGGCTGGAGGCAGGTGGGGTGTGGCTGGAGGAAGGGGTTCATTGGGGGTTTTATTCGGGGTATGTATTTTGTATCTGGAGACTGGAGACCCTCTCTCCCTCCTGATCACCATGTGAGCTGCTTCCTCTGCCACGCTCTTTCCCCATGACATTCAGCCTCACCTGGAGCTGTGAGGCTCTGAATCATGAGCTCTCAAGTAACCTTTTTCTGCTCTATAGTTGTTCTGGTCAGGTCTTTTAGTCACAGCAGTGAAAAATCTGACTAAAATGGTGGAGAAAAGGGACTCTTAAACGTGTAGGAATGTCAATTGGTGCAGCCATTATGGAAAACAGGGTGGAGATTCCTTAAAAAATTAAAAATTCAACTCCTTTATCTAGCAATCTCATTGCTGGGTATGTATCCAAAAGAAATGAAATCAGTACCTTGAAGGTATATGTGTACTCCAAAGTTCATTACAGCCTTATTTATAGTAGCCGAGACATAAACCCAACGTGTGTCCATTGACAGGCGAATAGACAATGGAGCATTACATAGCCTTTCAAAAGAAGGAAATCCTGCCAGTTGCAACAGCAGATACCGAGGGACCTATGTGAAGTGAATTAGGCCAGACACAGAAAGACAAACATTGCATGACCTCACTTATTTGTGGAATTTTAAAGTGTCACACTCATAGAAAAAGAGAGTAGAAGGCTGGTTACCAGAGGCTGTTGGGAGAGGATCTAGGGAGATTTTGAGCAAGGAGTACAAAGTTTCAGTTTTGTGGCTCTCTGATAATATCGTATTGTAGACTTGAGACTTGCTGAGAAGGTACATTTTAAGGGTTCTCCATACACCATAAAATACGGTAAAATATGGTGATTAAAATGTATGACAGATATGTGCATTGGCTGCAGTATGAACATTTCACAATGTATACATTCATCAAATCACCTGGTTGTATACTTTAAACAAATACAATTATCACTGTCAACTATACCTCAATAAAATTAAAAGAAGAAAGGATAATGTGATAGGAAGAAAAACAGTCCTCAAAGAGGAGCACATTCTAACCCCTGGATCTGTGAATAGCTTATACTCAGCAGGGGAGAATTAGGTTGCATATGGATTTAGGTTGTTAATCAGTTGGCTCAGAGATGGAGAGATAGTCCTGCATTATATAGGGGGCCCAATGAGGTCCCCAATAATTCTTTTTTGTTTTTTGGTTCTGGGGATTGAACCCAGGGGCCCTCAAATATTGAGCTACATTCCCAGCCCTTTTTTGTATTTTATTTAGAGACAGGGTCTTGCTGAGTTTTTCAGGGCCTCGCTAAATTTCTGAGTCTGGCTTTGAACTCGTGATACTCCTGCCTCAGCCTCCCCAGCTGCTGGGATTGCAGGTGTGCACCACCGCACCCGATCCCGAGAATTCTTGTAAGTGGAAGAGACAGGTAGAAGAGTCAGAGAAGTGACCACGGGCTCAGAGAGTCAGACTGATCAGATATAGAAGGACCTGACTGGCCACTGAGTCTCAGAACATGGAGGAAGATAAAAAGATAAAGCTGGACATGAATCAAAGGGGTTGGAGGTACTTAAATCAGTAGTAGCTGTTGCGAGAGGGAAAAAGAGTCTATCGTGAACTGGACTCAACTTTGATTTGCTGGAGGGGATTGGGCCATTGAAGGTAGAGTGAAGGAAAATGGGAAGGAAAGAATGTCAGAGGGTTGGTTCGTGTAAGAGCCAGTAGGCCGGCTGTGTCTGTGAGCTGGTTATTACTGCAGTTAGAGTTCTACCCTCCCACGGAGATTAGGAGACACAGGCCCTGGCCTCAGGTGCTGGCTAGAATAAGCAGTAACTTTTGTTTGAGTTTTATAGAGGTTTTATACACAGGCAGGCACTGTAAGTGTGTCTGGGTCATCTTAGAGATGTGGCTTTGAGCTGTTAGCTACTGTTAGTGTTTGTTCCAGTCTAGACCAAGGCTGAGGTCTAGTCCAGAAGAGGCTTCAGAGGGCCCTTGCTAGAGGGAGTCTTTGAGTTAGAGACACAAGCAGCTTCTAGAAGCTGCAAAAGACAAGAAACCAGACTGTCTTCTAGAGTCTCAAGAAGGGAACATGGCTCTCCTAACACCTTGACTTTGCCCCAGCGAGACCCGTTTTGGACTTAGGACTTCTACAACTGTCAGATAAGAAATCTGTGTTGTTTTAAGCCACCTACATTCAAGTCTGTGGTAATTTGTTAGAGCAGCAATAGGAAACTAATGCCATCAGTCAGAAATTGGATTATTGGAAAAAATCAAGATCCAAGGTGAGCAGGGATGCACACACCTAAGAGACACGTCTCCCTAGAAGAAAGAACTTGCTTTGGGGAGAAATAATCACCAACACAGGTGGAGGGCTCTCCTTGTTCTGGCCTAGTTTAAGCACTTAGGCTTGACTTTTCCAGAATCCTCTGAATTGGGACTCTTATTATCCCTGTCTATAGGTGAAACGACTGGGATGCAATAAGTTGTCCAAAGTCATGACAGTGGTACCTGGTGAGGTAGGAAGGATGGAGGACAGGGTATGTGACGTGCAGACCCGAGAGCAGTCCAGAGCAGAGGAGCAGCAGGGGTGTGCTCTGCAGGTCGCTCAGCGGCTGCCCTGCTGAGCCCGGGCTGTGTCTCCACAAGAAGCTGAGGGCAGTTCTGGGGCCATACCTCCCCGTGTCCTTGCTGCGTTGGTATAAACCGGAGTGAAAGACACACTGTCACTTTCCCTAGATCTTGAACCTGGGTCAGCTTTGTGTCTGGCTGGGCTCACCAACAACTGAGAAGTGTGGACTCTGCTTCCAAAGCCCTCACCTGCTCCCAACCCTCCCCTGCTTCTCCGTAGCTAGGCTGGTAGAGCAGAGGAAGTCCCAGGAGTGGAGGCCTTTCAGTGCCAAGTCCAAAACATCAGACATTTTGGAGCAATAAACAGACCTTCCTTCCCATGTTTGCTGAAGATCCTCCTGGCAGCAAGTCACAGCAGAGATTTGGCTCATGGTTTCAAGGACTTCAGCCCATAGTGGCCTGGCCCCTTTGGTTGGCGTTATGGTGGGGAGCACGAGGCCAGGCAGAGATGCTCCCCTCCTGCTGGCTGGAAGCAGGGAGGAGGAAGGGGCTTGAAACAAGACACAGTTCCCAAGGGCATGCCCCCAAGGACCCTCTAACTAGCTCCCCTCAGACGATTTCCTGCACCCCCCAACAGTCCCATTGGCTCACTGACTCCATTAGTGGATTAATCCACTTGTGAGGGTAGAGCCCTCATGGTTCAATCACTACTCAAAGGCCCACCTCTGAACACCACTGCACTGAGGACCAAGACTTCAAGGGACATTAGATTCCAACCACCATGCCATGCACTGTTACCCAGAAAATGAGTGAAGTTCTGACCCACACTACAACACAGAACCCCGAGGACAGGGTGCTGAGTGAAATGAGCTAGTCGTAAAAGAACACGTACCGTATGATTTCATTCACATAAAATATCTGGGATAGGCAAATTCACAGGATTGAGAAGTGGATCAGGGTTTGCTAGGGGCTGAGGGAGGGGCTTGGAAGAGTGACAGCTGAAGCATTTCTTTTTGAGGTGGTGAGAAGCTGTTCTCAAATTGACAGTGAAGATGGTTGCTCCTATCTGTAAATACAGTAAAATCCATTTAGTTGTACACAATAAAGGGTGAATAGTGTGGTAATTGAATCATGTCTTAATGAAGTTGTTAAAAAAAAAAAAAAAAAGTCAGGTAGAAGCTTCAAGCCAACAGACTTCTTTGTGTTACTCCAAAATGTGACATCCAGGGGATGAGAGGGTCAGGAGCCAGGGAAGCCGGCTGGCACCAGGCTGCCATAGAGAGGACAGACACACAGAGCCAGCCTCACAGTGGAGCCAGGCACAGGTTCAAGCCAGGCAGGACGTTGATCCTCAATTTCCTCATTCACAAAGTATGAAGTCAGGGATCAGTGTCCCCCCACCCAAGTTACACCAAAGACTGAGCTGTAGGGGACTCCACCCTGGACCTCAGGGTTAAGGTTGGGGAGCAGGGAGGGGGGAGACCAGAGTCACAGACACTCTTGCTGAGGAGGGAAGAGCAGGTGCCCACTGGTTGGGGCCTCCAGATGAAGCCTCCTCTAACCCTGCTGCAGCACTCATCCTGCAGACCCAGGAGAGTGGGCAGGTGAAGTACCCAGGGCTGCTCCCTCCGAGCCTCTTTCTGCTGCAGCAGGAACTGGTGACGAGGGAAGAGTATCCCAGGCGTAGAGGAGTGCCTTCTTGCCACACCTGTCAATACTTGGCAGGTAGGAGGCTCCTGCTGTATGTGAGGTGTGGAGAACGGGGCAGGTGTGGGTGGGGGAGAAGCTAAAGCGAGGGCCGCCTTACCTCATTGTGTTGGTGTGTGCACGCCATCAGCAGGTGTCTTTCAAGAGCTAGGCTTTGTTCGGGGACACCATTTAGAGAAAGGTGAATAGGAAGACAAAGTCCATGCCCCCATGAACTTGTGCTTTAGAGTCACACTGTCCTAGATGGTAGACGCCAGCCCATGTCTGGCTGAGAGGTGCCTTAAATGCAAAAGGCACAACTGGCTTCAGAACTGAGAGCAAAATTGTAAAGTAATGGGGTCTGAAGTGCAGCAAATTATATTCTGTGCTTGTATGATTATATCCAAAATGAACTCCAGTATCATGTATAACCATAATGCACTGATAAAAACATAAAAAATATAGAGCATTTCATGAATGATTTTTTTAATATTGATGCATATTAAAATGATAGTATTTGGGGTACTTTGGGCTAAATAAAATAAGTTCTTGAAATTGATTTGACCTGTTTTTTTCTTTTGGCCTTTTCAAATGTGGCTACTATAAAATGTAAAATTACTTACATAGCTCCAATTTTGTTTCTATTGAATAGCATCTAGTGGGAGATGTCGACAAAAGTTAATAAGCAAATAAACAGATATGGCAATATCACAATAATTGATAAGATGGTGTCTGAGAAAGTGAGATCTGTGCAGAGACTTTGGAGGAGCAGCTGAGGAAGTGTGGCTGGGGCAGGTGAGCAGGAGAAGGTGGCTGAGGAGGGCTGGAGAGGCAGGCAGACCAGATCTCGAGCAGCCCTGCAGGCTCTGAGGAAGATCACCCTGTGGAATGGGGATGTGCAATCCACATTTGGAAATAAAGTTCTGGATCTTACAAGCAAAGCTGGGGCTAAAAACACAGAGTTAAATGTCATCTTAGATGTTACCCTGAGAATAATGAAAGATGGAAGGGAATGATGATTTTGATCAAGTCTGAGTCCTGACACTTCCTACCTTCCTGTACTTGCTCACCTGGGTAATGATCGAAGATGATCCTGTGAGGTCTTTCCATTCATTCAGCCTGAATGTGTGCCGGTCCTGGGAACACCTCAAGCAAAGAAGTACAGAGGAAGTGATGCTCCGCTGGCTCCAGGCCTTAAACTAAGAGGAATGGCAGCTTCTACCTCCCTCTCTTGGAGCTGTGAATCACTGCCTAAGAAGTTTTCTCCTGAAGCCGCCATATTGTGAGGAAGCCCACTTGTGAGTGGAGGATGGGGAAAATGAGAGTTGTCTGAAAATCTTCCAGACATTTGAGATATTCAAGCTGAGGCACCAGGAACAACAGAACAAGCTGTTTCCCCCTCTGCCTGGTTCACATTGCCAGCCCAGCCCACAAAATGATGAGATATACGAATAATAAGTTGTTTTAAGCTACTAAGTTTTGTAGGAATATGTTATTCAGCAACAGACAAATGAAACATTAGGTAAAATGGAATACTGATTCATATCTTATTTGACATTTGGGAGGATGACATGAAATGCTAAGCCCAGCTTCTGGCATTCAGTATTCCTTTTATTTCCCTTTGGATGACTTATACTATCCAGTCAAAATCTGTGCCTTGTCTTAGCTCAGCCTTGTGGAGTGACATGAGATAAACTGAAGTCCCATTGAATATCTGTCCTTTAAATGTATGGAAGTGACCATCATGAGCGCACAGGCTACCTTCCCTATGCTAGGTTGCACAGGATTCCCTCACCACAGGTGTGGTAAAGACAGCACTGGGCAAGTCGATCTTCTCTCCTCCCTTTGTCTGGTCCATACCACGGACCACCCTGGCCAACAGGACCCACACTGCAGGCTTCTAGGATTCAGATCCTATTATTCAATGATGTACTATCATTCCCAGTTTCATGATATCCCAGATTTCATCAATTTACTTCCCCTATTCTTATCTAAATAATTTATCAAAATATTGAAGACCACAGCCAGGTTAGAGCCGATAGAGGTCTCGATATACGTTACATTTGTTCCCTAATAGCCATGCTGGGAATGTATGTTCAGCCAGTTACGGGGGAATCACCCAACACCCAGCCCACATTTTCTTTCCATCGGTTTGTGGGAATATTCCTTTAACATATGGTATCTACCGTTGCTCTGTTGCAATCGCTGGTCTTGGTTGCTGTCTTGGTGTGAGGTACCTACCACTGTGGGCAGAGGTGCCACCCTGGTTTTCTTTAGTTGACCTTTAGGTTGAAAGTGTGGGAGGAACTCCCTGAACTTCTGGGTGACTTCTGTCAGCCACACTACTCAATCAATACACCTGCCTTCTTACTTACCCTGCTCTGACCCTATACCATGTTTTTGTGCACACTTATCTAACATGTAGAGTATGTGGGGAAGTAGATTTGATTTAAATTATTTACATTCTTGTTTTAAGTGAATCAATTATGTTCAACCCAGGTTGAATCCTTAATAGTTGGATTATAGAAAATTATGCAAGGTAGGGAAGGGTGGGTAGGAAAGGTTCCCCTTAGGCTCCCTCAAAAGGGAGGGGTGCTGTGCAGATGGGTGATAAGATGCAGCTTCAGAAAGTGAACTTGCTTACTGAGGATGGAATGGTGCTGAAGAGAAGCAGGTTGTGCCAAGAAATAAGAAAAAGATCAGGGGGTCCGGGTATAGAAGAACTGAAATCGTTCGACACCAGTGGTGGGCTGTGGAGTGGTGCAGCCAGTCTGGAGAATAGTTATACAGGTTCCTCAGAAAATTAGAAAATTCCACAGGATCCAGCAGACCACTCCTGGGGATATATCCCAAAGAACAGCAATGACCGTGCTGAAGAGACATCTGTCCTGTCCTGCTCACTGCAGCACTGGTCATGACAGCCCAGACCTGGAAACAACCTGAGTGTCCACTAGGGGAGTGGACAAAGGAAACGCAACACTCTTTCCAAGGATACTCCATTAATAAAATGGAGTATTATTCAGCTTTAAAAAAGAAGGAGATTTTGCTCTTGAGACATGATGGAAGAATTCGGCTTATTTCACCATGCTGCATGAAATAAGCCGGACACAGAAGAGCAAATCCTGTGTGGTTCCACTGTGCCTAGAACAGACAGGCAAAGTCAGAGAAGCAGAGACCAGAACCTGGCTGCTGGGGGCTGGCGGCGGGTGAAGATGGGGAGATGCTGTTCAACTGGTCTGAAGTTTGAGAAATGCAAGAAGAACGAGTTTTAGGGACTTGTCAGAGCCTGCAGTGAGCAGCTAGTTGTATTGATGCATTTAAAATTTTAAGAGAATAAATCTCATGCTGGGTGTTCTCGTCACAAACACAACCAAAGAAAACAAAAACAAAATGAATCAGGGGCACAGGACACTTTTGCACGTGATGGACACCTCTGTTGTCTTACGGTGGTGATGTCTTGTTGGTGTGTGCATATTCCAAACTCATCAGATGTATACACCAAACATGCAGTTTATGGAATAACAACTGTTCCCCAATGAAGCTGTTTTTAAAAATGAAAAAGGAGCAATCAGAGAGGTGAACTTGGCGAGTTCACAGGAACTTGGTAGCAAACTTTTGTTAAGTGTTTTTTAAGCCCCTGAGAGCCAGGACAAAGTAGATTCATTAGGGGTGAATTAAAGATGAGATCATTTTAGTGGTTATAAATTTTTGTTTATTTTGATGTGTTTGTATTGCTTGACTTATTTATGATCAGTTAAGTGAATTTTAAAATTTATGTTTTGTGTGATCAAATCGATACTGACTGAGGCAGTATTAAATAGTACCTGGGATTCTGGACCAGGATACCTACATTCAGATCTCTGTTCCTCCATTCACTAGCTTGGGCATTCATTGAACATCTTGATACCTTAGTTTCATCCTCTACCATGTGGAGGTTTTGTGGGTTGGTTGGAAAGGTTAAATCAGAGGAGACTTGCAGAATGCATTCCTAGTTAATTAACAACTGTGGTTTAGTTTAAATCCTCAGGTAATATTTGCGGGGGGGGCCTCTAAGTATACAGATCCTGAACTTGGTCATTTTTAAATTGAAACGGCTGCTAGGTAACTTTAAGAAAATCTGCACATAACGTAGAATCCAGGATAAAAATCACATCATCATCTCTATGTATTCAGAGAAAGCATTTGATGAGATTCAACATTCCTTCATGATAGAAACTCTGAATAAATTAGGTATAGAAGGATCATACCTCAACGTGATAAAGGCTCGATATGGCAAACCCAAAGTCAACCTCATGCTGAATGAGGAAAATCTGAAAGCATTTCCTCTAAGATCAGGTACAAAACAAGGGTGTTTTAAAAATGGAACTACCCATGATCCAACTGCCCCACTCTTGGATATATATCCAGAGGAAATGAAGCCAGCATACAGAAGACACCCCTGCACCCCATGTTTATTAGAGCACTGTCCACAAGAGCTGAGGTGTGGAATCAGCCTAGGTGCCTGCACCAGGTGTAGGGATAAGGAAAATATAGCAGGTGCACAAAATGGAATATTCTTCAGCCATAAGAAGAATGGAATCCTGTCACTTGCAGCCAAATGGGTGGGACTGGAGGATACACCATGGGAAAGCAGAATGAGACAAGCAGAGACAGGATTCTTTTTTTCCTATATGGAAACTCAAACTAAAAAAAGAAGCAAAAGATGACCTGAAAAGAGAGGAGAGACTCTTAGGGACAGCACAGGGGACTGGAGATAGGGAGGTTAGCAGAGGAGAGAGAAGGAAGGGGTGGGTGGACGTGACCCATGCATAATATAGGAATGAAAGTATCCCAGGGAGTCCCATTAATTTGTACCAGTCATATGTGTTAAGAACCACAATAAAACAATTTAGAAAGAAAAAAAAGACACGGAGACAAATTAACCAACAACAGTAAAACAACAACCAACCAACCAAACAAAAAGTCCATTTAGAAGAAAATTTGGAATCTTTTGGGATGTTTCCCAAACATTCAAATAGCAAAAGTAAACAAATTTTTCACTGAAGGTCACAGAAAGAATGGCACTTTCTGATTTGGGGGTCTTCGTTATTTATGCCGGTAATTCCCAATTTTATTTTGATACCAGGGATTGAACCCAGGGGGGCATTTAACCACTGAGCCACATCCCCAGCCCTTTTTTATTTTTTGTTTAGAGACCAGAGTCTTGCTATGTTGTTTAGGGCCTCACTAAATTCCTGAGGCTAGCCTTGAACTTTTGATCCTCCTGCCTCAGCCTCCCAAGCCTCTGGAATTACAGACCTGCACCACCCTGCCTGGCTAATTCCCAGTTTCAAACCATCACGGGTACAAATTAAATAAATGAAAGATCTCTCTTCTTCTACCCCTCCTCACAAACTTCAGAGATTTAGATTCAGGAGTCAAGAGGGGTTCAGAAGCCAGAAACTTGATTTTTTAAAAAGTTTTAACTGATTCATAAAAATTATACCTATTTGTAAGGTACCACAGAATGTTTTATACATGTATACATGATGACGTTCAAATCAGGATAAATTTACCTACCTCCTCAAACATTTTTCATTTCTTTATGACAAAAACATTCAAAATTCTATCTTTTAGCCTTTAAGAACGTGCAGTCTGTGGTCACCCCGCTGTACAATAGAATGACAGAACTTCTTACCTAGTACCCCTCAGCCAACCTTTTCATATTTCTTCCTCCCTTCTCATCTTCCTAGCCTCTGGTAACCACCATTCTACTCTCACCTTCCATGAGATTCATCTTTTTTAAGAAAGATTCTACATATGAGTGAGAACATGTGGTATTTATCTCCTTGTACCTGGTTTGTTTCACTTCAGATACAAGATTTTTTCCTTTTATAGTTGCATAGTATTCCACTGTGTATATGCCCCACATTTTCTTTATCTGTTCATCAGTTGATGGACACTTCAGCTGTTTCCATTTCTTGACCATCGTTAGCCGTGTGGGAATGAATATGGGAGCACATATGCTCTTGGACATGCCGACTTCATTTCTTTAGGATTTATTCCCAGGACTGGTGTAGGTGGGTCATGTAGTAAGTCTAGTTATAGTTTTTTGAAGAAGCTCTATACTTTTTTCCAGAGTGTGCATGTTTCCGTTTTCTCCCACAGCCTTGTTGGAGCTTTCTGTTTGTCTTTTTGATCATAGTCATTGTAAATGTCCATTTAGAAGAAAATTGAGAATCTCATTTAGTTTTGATTTGCGTTTCCTTGATGATTAGTGAGGTTGGACATTTTCCTTTGTGCTTTTTGTTCATTGTTTTTCTTCCTTGGAAGAAAGTCTATTTAGATCTATTAACAAGTTTTAATCAACTAAAACAGGAACATTTTAAAATTGTATTATTTATGGACTTTTTACTACTGAGTTGTTTGAATTCCTTATATGTTCTGGTTATAAGCCCCGTGTCCAGTGTATAGTTTGCAAAGATTTTCCTCATTCTGTAGGTTGTCTTTCATGCTGTTGTCTGCCGTGCTGTGCAGAAGGGTTTTAGTTTGATGAAATCCCATTTATCCAGTTTTTCTTTTTTTTTTTTATACTTTTGGGGTCTTGTCCAATGAGTCCTTGTCGATTTCCATGTCCTGATGTATTTCCCTGGGGTTGTCTTCTAGTGGGTTCATAGTTTCAGGTATTGCATTTAAATCTCTGATCCACTTGAGCTAATTCTGGGACTGATGAGAGGCCGGGGTCGAGTTTGCTTATTCTGTAGATGGCTACCCAGTTTTCCCAGCTCTGTTTATTGCAAGGTATTCCTTCTTCCAATGGAGGCTCTCAGCAACTTTGCTAAAGATCAGTTGTCTCTGGACACATGGGTTGGCTTCCAGGCTTTTGGTTCTACTCTATGGTCTCTGTGTCTGTTTTAATGACAACCCCAGGCTACATTTCTACAGCTTTGGAGTATGTTTGAAGGTACAGAAGCCAGAATTCTTCATGATCATTACAGATATTTTTTTTTATCCATTCCTTTGCCCACCCACCTGTCCATCATCCATGCCATTATCCATCTACCCACCCATCTGCAGTGTCTATTCCTTGAATTCTGTTCCTACATTTATGGAATCCTGAAGTCAGATACATGGGATATTTGCCTGTCCTGAATCCTAGCAGCTACGTGACCTAAACATGGTCACTGGATGCTTGAACCAAAGACCTGGTATCTGGATACCAGGATGAGGACTTGGCAGTCAGGGGTGTGGCTCAGGGTTTATTGCTGCAGTGGCAGAAGTGGCCATAGAGGACGAATCCAAGCTGGCTGACGGCTGAGAGGAGCTTCCATCAATCATGTCTAGTTTTCAAACCCAAACTCTCTAGGTGTTCCTTCCCTGTGGTTCTCTCTCCTCACAAAAATTCCCAGGATCTCAAAGCTTACTACAAGCAATTTATGCTTTTAATTATAGTTTTATCACATATATATGTATCTTCAAATAACAAATTTTGTAGCTTTGCTTTCATTGCACATGGTATATATTCTTTAGTCTCTTTCTTTTATTTCATGCTTTACTTTTAAGATGAATCCATTCTAGTATGTGTGATTGTGTCTCATATATTTTCATGGCTATAGAGTATTTCATGAAATAAATGTAACCTAGGTATACCTATTTTAACCACTTTGTGAAGATATGATTAACACATAAAAAAGTTATACAGATTTCATGTACACACCTTGATGATTTGAGGATAAGTATACAGCCGTGAAACTATCCCCGCCATCAAAGCCATCATGTCCCAAAGTTTCCTTTAACCTCCTGTTTTATTATTACTACTATTCTCGTATGTCACAATATACTTGTCCATTTTTTTATAGATGGGCATTTGATATTGGTGAACATTTGTTGTTGATGAACATTGATTTTAAGTTTTGACATTACAATGCCACTCTGAATGTTGTGTGTGTGTTTTGGTGTTCACACTTTCCACATAGTATATTCCTGAGAATGGAACTGCTGGGCTACACAGTGAGCGTATGTTTAACCTTATTAAGTAAATATCATGTTCCCTAAGTGTTTTTAAAACAATTTACACAACCCCCAGAAGTTACTTAGAAAGTATTAAAATGTTTACCTGAATGTCTTTTAATCTTCTGTCATATTTATTTTTTGATACTTTATATTTGCATTGCTTTTAAATATTGTAATTTTGGATCATGCATTTTTAAACCATTAATTTCCAGTATATGCATCTACAATTGACTTTTGCATATTGATTTTTTTTTTAAAAAATGTAGGAATCTTTCTAAAATCAGAGTCATTTGGATTTTCTGGAGCGGACCAGTGTATTATCTGGAAATAGTGCCAGCTTTTTTAAAATGTATAGTCCTTCAGTCTTTTATTTCTTTTCTTGTCTTATTGCATAATGTTCAAACTTCAGTAAAATGTTACTGGAAGTGGTGGCAAATATCTTTGTTTTATTTTATTTTGAAGGAAGGGTTTTTTATTGTGTCACCATTTAATGATTTATGCTATAGATTTTATATATTTATTATGCTAAGAATATTTTTTAAGAATCATGAACAAATATTTGCTAATTGATTTCTACCTTAACATGTACCTTGAAGAATTACAAAAAAAAATCTGGATTATTTTCCTTTTTTTCCCCCCTCTCTGAAGTCTGGAATGTTGTTTTCATGATTAACGGTTAAGCTAATATTCACATTCATGCCTACAGTCACTTACTCATTCACTCATCAGAACTTCATTAAATGCCTACACACTGCAAGGTGTTCAGAGAACACAAAGGTCTACTGATGTAAGTAAAACCTCAGCCAATAAAGGAGATTTCCCAACAGCATTTCATGATTCCTGCAGGGTTGGGTGTCTTCAGAGGAAGAAGCCAGCGCAGAAGGAACCAGCCAAAGCCATGATACCGTAAAATGACCCCGAGATCCCAGTAGGTGGAAAGCATCACCGTCCTACATGGAGGTCTCTAGAAAACACCAAGGAATGATGAATCCAGGGAGCCAAGCAGAATTTAGAATCCACCAGAAGAGATCGGCCCATTTCATTGAAACTTAGATGGCGACCTTTGGACAGACAAACAGCTGTTGTTTACATACTTCCACCAAGAATGGAAAGTTCCCAGAACACCTGAGCCTTTCTTTGCTCTGATCATTAGAATGCTTTTTCTGAAATGGAGGTGAATTTTCCCCAAAATGGTCTTTCCCCTGTGATCTCACAATGCCCTGTGCATTCACTGGAGAACGTCTCCCGCCTCTGTAGAGCTGCTCTCCACGTTAGAGACTGCAAGGATGTGTCTCCCTGAGACGGCTCCCATCCAGACTGAGCATCCTCAGTTCCTTCAAGGGCCCTTCCTGGGAATTCTTTATCAATTGTTCACCATTCTTTCTTCTGGGCACACTGCACTCATCACCATCCCTTCCCAAGTTAGTGCTGAAGTCATGGGATTTCCATGAGTGATCGGTGTCAGTATCAGTGGTCAGTGTCCAGGGAAGCTGGCATCTTCCTGTCCTCACTGTCTCCCCGTCTCCCTACCTTTCCCGTTATCATTGTTGGAAGCTCTACTCATTTTACTCTTTTAAAACCTGGGCACCCCCCCCCCCAAAAAAAACAAACGCATTGGAGAAAAGATAGCCTCTTCAACTAATGGTGCTGGGAAAACTGGAAATCCATATGCAACAAAATGAAATTAAACCCCTATCAAAATGAAGCTAAACCCATGCACAAAACTCAACTCAAAGTGGATCAAGTACCTAGGAATTAAACCAGAGACCCTGCACCTAATAGAAGAAAAAGTAGGCCCTAATCTGCATCATGTTGGATTAGGCCCTGACTTCCTTAATAAGACTCCTATAGCACAAGAATTAAAATCAAGAATCAATAAATGAGATGGATTCAAACTGAGAATCTTTTTCTCAGCAAAAGCAACAATCAGTGAGGTGAATAGAGAGCCTATGGGATGGGAACACATTTTTACCACATGCACATCAGATAGAGCACTTATCTCTAGGATAAATAAAGAACTCAAAAATCTTAACACCAAATACACAAATTATCCAATCAATAAATGGGCCAAGGACCTGAACAGACACTTCTCAGAAGATGATATACATCAATCAACAAATATATGAAAAAATGTACATCATCTCTAGCAATTAGAGAAATGTAAATCAAAACTACTCTAAGATTTCATCTTACTCCAGTCAGAATGGCAGCTATTATGAATACAAACAGCAATAAGTGCTGAGGATGTGGGGAAAAAGACACACTCATACATTGCTGGTGGGACTGCAAATTGGTGCAACCAATATGGAAAGCAATATAGAGATTTCTTGGAAAATTGGGAATGGAACCACCATTTGACCCAGCTATCCCACTCCTTGGTTTATACCTAAAGGACTTAAAATCAGCTACTGTAGGGACACAGACACATAATGTTTATAGCAGCACAATTCACAATAATTAAATTGTGGATCCAACCTAGATGCCCTTCAGTAAATGAATGGATAAAGAAACTGTGGTATATATACACAATGGAATATTACTCAGCATTAAAAGAGAATAAAATTATGGCGTTTGCAGGTAAATGAATAGAGTTGGAGAATATAATGCTAAGTGAAGTTAGCCAGTCCTCAAAAACCAAATGCTGAATTTCTTCTCTGATATAAGGAGGCTGATTCATAATAAGGATGGGGGAGGAGCATGGGAGGAATAGACAAACTTTAGATAGGGCAAATGGGAAGGAGGGTAGGAAAGACGGTGGAATGAGACGGACATCATTACCCAAAGTACAGGTATGAAAACACGAAAGGTGTGACTCTACTTTGTGTTCAACCAGAGACATGAAAAATTGTGCTCTATTTGTGTAATATGAATTGTGATGCATTCTGCTTTCATGTATAACTAATTAGAATAAATAAAATAAAATAATTTTTAAAACCTGGGCACCTTGGAGAGACACATAGCTGTCATTATAGAAAAGGTAGGCTGGAAGATGCACATCTGTTTCCCTAGCAGGATAAAGGGCTGTGTGGATAGGCAACCACCCCAATCTATGCTAGGGATAGCAGTTCTGGTGCTCAGACTTTAAGAGGTTCTCACCATAGTCCAGGAAAGAAGACACAGTATACAAAGTAACTCTTTACAGTCAATAAAATAACTCCTTTCTATTTGTTGCAACATTCACTGTTGCTTGTGAAATGCAAATTCAAATATGCATAAGGTCAAAATGTGGGAACTTGGGTGAATTACTTAACTTCTCCAACCCTTAGTTTTTTCCTCAATTCACCCAGGGTCCTCTTCTATGCTGAAATGGGCAAGACAGGAATAATCACTTGCAAATCTGTCTCCTGGGAAGAAATAAGCATATTTCACTGTTGTAAACTGTGACCTGTTGTACCCACGCAGGGCATCATTGTCACAGGGAATGTGGTTTTAGCAGAACAAAACAAACAAACATGGTCAAAATAACAAAATCCAAATCAATGTGTACTTAATTTGGATTCTGAAATTGCTCCAAGTGATTGACCTGGAATTTTTAGACCAGAGTGCTCTAGAAACCATAGACTCTCAGAACAACCTGTTGAATGTGATCTGACTTCTCACTCTTCTTCATCGGATATAGTCACGCTATGGTCTGACTGAAGCATATATGTCATTACCTCTTTGGAAACAAACATTGTTTGTTAATGTAATTACTCCATTACTCACTCAACCCCCATCTTATTTTGTCTTCTGTTGCTATAACAGAATACCAGAGACTGGGTCGTTTATAAAGAAGGAAGTTTTATTTAATTCATGGTACCAGAGGCTGTAAGTCCTAATTCTGACTGCCACATCTGCTTGGCTTCTGGTGAGAGCCTCAAAATGCATCATAACATTGCAGAAAAGTTGAAGGGCAAGTGGGTGCAGGTTGAAAAGGCAATGACTGAGGGTTGCCTCACTTTATAGCAACTACTCTGTGGTAACTAGATCAGTCCTATATAAGAGAGAATTCACTTGTTATTGATTTAACCCAGTTTCACACACACAAAAAAAGCAATACTTCCTCTTATCCTAATCATTTCTTACAAGTACCCCCAATACCTGGGCAATAGCAATCAAATTTCAACATGAGTTTTGTTATGTTTTCCTTCCTTTGATTCTTTCTTTCTGTGCAGTTCTTACTGGGTATTGAACCCAGGGCCTTATTCATGCTAGGCAAGCTTTGCACCACTGGACTGCATCCTCAGCCTCCAAATTCAGTTCTGAAGGAGACAATCCATAGTTTCACCCTCGTGCCCCCTGTGTGAGAACACTGAGAAATGTCTGTTCAGACAAGAAAGCTCACACTGAAGACAGCAGATGTCCCCTGAAACTCAGCTCTGCTCCCAAGGTCCCAGGGCCTTGTCTGATCTCCTGTCTCTGCTCCCTTCCTTCTATGATGGAGTTCTCGGCTTCAACCTATTATCTTCTGACTGCACAAGAAAAATGAAAGATACTAATAGAGGTAAGAAAGACAAGTAATGACGAATACAGGCCAATCCAAAGGGGATTCTGAAAGGAGCATCCTAATTTTCTGAGAGTCATAAATAATGTAAATAACTTCCCTGTGTTTTAGACAAGTAGAATTTTTTGGGTGGTAAACACTGAGATTGCATATGTATACATATATACATTTCCCATCCCAAACTGTATGCAATTAGCATTTGGAAGATTATAATTATAGCCTGGTTGGGCTTTTTTGTAGGTGCTAAAATTGATTTCTTGGCTGAATTATTTTGCAGTAGACTTAAACCACTAATTGTACACCTAAATGAAATTGAGTGTGAACAAATCGAATAACTTTTATTTTGCCTTGGATAATAATTTATTGATGCAGATAAAACTCCTTAATTAAATCGGGCACAGCCAGGCCTGTGGAGGCCCCACATAAAGGCATTTTGTCACAGTGCTATAGTGATTATTTTAATTTTAGAATAATACTCTGCTATTCTTAGACTTGTGTGTCTCTTAAGGCCTGCAGAGGTAGTGAGTTGAGTTCGGTACTGCTTCAAATCCCAGGTGGATTTAGTATAGATCATTTTGTAAGAAGTGCTTCTCGGTTATACATTACAATTAAATACATCCAAAATTACAACTAAATACATCCAAAATGGAAATTTGCATTATTATTCCTGAAAATAACCTCTTACTTCAGAAACTTCTAACGTCCCTTTAAACAAGAAGAAATGGGTGCAAAATGGAACACACTTTCCCCCTTGTCAATATATCTTAGGCACTTGGTCAAAGGTAAACCATTTATGTAAATGTATTAGTTTCTTAGGCTGCTGTAACAAGTGTACCACAAGCCGGGTACTGTGAGAAATCCATTGTCTCATAGCTCTGGAGGCTAAAATTCCAAGAACAAGGCATCGGCAGGGTCATGCACCCTCTGAAAGCTGCAGGGCTCCTTCCTTGAGTCTACCAACTTCTGCTGCCTTGTTGGCAACCTGAAAATTCTTGGCTTGTAGCTGCGTGACTCCAACCTCCACCTTTGTGGTCACTTAATGTCATCCTTATGTGTGTCTCTGTCTTCTTCTAAGGACAGCTGTCATATTCATATTAGAGTTGGGCCCACCCTGCTCTGGTAGGACCTCTTCTTAATGTAACTAGACATTTGCATCAAATCTATTTCAAAAAATAAGTTAAATTATGAGTTACTGGGGGTTAAGACTTCAATGTCTTTTTGCAGGAAGGAAGGATAGACATAGTTCAGCCCCTAACTCTAGGAAAAAATCTTCATGGCACAATTACTCAGGAGGCAAACACTAATTATCACACAATTACCTGCAAATAAGAACTGCTTTATATATTCTCAGCTTCCTTTCATTCCTATAAATCATGGACCTGGCCCAATATAAAATCTATTAACTGCCTTCAGCTAAGTCAAAGGATGATGCAAAATGATGGCAACTTCTTCCTGTTTCCACTGAAATTAGGAAAAAAAGGATGCAGGTTGAGCTGTATTTGAGAAGTGTGAAGGCTGTACTTATTTGGGTCAACGTGGAACAGCATTGCAATATCCTAACAGGATCTGCTGTTCTGGTATCTGTGGGTTCTTTTAGCAAAGTGGAGGAATCCTGAATACTATAGACAACTGGGTGCAGAAATTTCTAGAAGAAAAGATATGGGTTGGTTCAGGTATGTGAACTGTGGTCCACAGAACCCTTGAAGTCTGTATAGTGGCACCCCTTTGTCATGGCGATTATGTCCCATGACTCCCCATGAATGCTTGAAACCAAGAACAGTACTGAACCCTATGTGCACTATGTTTTTTTCCAATGCATACATACCTATGATAAAACTTAATTAGGCACAAAAAGAGATTAACAATAATAGTTAAAGATGACATAGAATAATTATAACAATATACTGTAATCAAAGTTATACGAATGTAGTTTCTCTCTTTCAAAGTATCATACCGTCCTGTATTTGCCCTTCTTCTTGTGATGAAGTCAGATGATAAAATGTCCATATGATGAGATGAAGTGAGATGAAGGATGAAGGCATTGTGACAGAACATTAGACTATCACATAAGGGTTCCTTGAACACAAGTGCTGCAGCACCATGACAGTCAGTCTAATAACAAGACGGGTACTAAGTAACTCACAGGCAGGTAGCATATACAACTTGGATACACTGGACAAAGGGATGAATGAGTCATCTCTCTAGCACCAGATTCATCATGCTACTTAGACCAACATGTAATTTAAAACTTTTGAGTTGTTTATTTCTGGAACTTTTCATTTCATATTTTTGAGCACAGTTGACCATGGGTTAACAAAAGCTGAAGAAATTGAAACTGCAGAGCAAGGGGAACTACAATATGTGGTTCTTGAAAGCGTAGCTAGTGGAAAACATGATTAATGTGTAAATTCCCTTCCTCTAAAAACGAAGCAGGACTAATTCTGTTTATTTCTGCAGTTACCCACTTACATGTAGGTGTATCAGGCTATTTATTCACCAAGAGGCTTTCTCCTCTTGAATCTTTGACTTGTAAACAATATATCACCCACTAGTGATGCCCTGAGAATGTTTTCAATATGTGTGTGTGTGTGTGTGTGTGTGTGTGTGTGTGTGTGTGTGTGTTTATGCCCAGGCAGTGCAAGTACATGTTTTCAAAGCAAAAGGGAGTCATGGGTTACATGCTTTCCTCTGCCTCTCTAAGCTTTTGTATAATATGGCTCACATTATTTCAGCTCTAAAAGCCTATATTACTAATTTATTAAATGATCTGCACCTGGTAGGGTTGAACTTATGAAATAGCCCTCTGTCTTATACATAAACCCGTCTCGCCTTATTCTTCTAATTATTCTCTGACTTAGGATGGAATCTTGCTTCTCTGGAAGATTTCAAGTATTAACAAATAGTCCCTTTTGCAGGTATAGCTATTGCCTTAGTTTTGGAACCCTGGAAGCAGAGCCTGAGATGCAGGCTTGGGCACAGTTGCCTTATTTGGGAGTTAAATGCAGAGGGCATGAGTGTGGGAGACAGGAGAAGTGCTGATGGAATGCTCCGTTACTGAGATTGCTCTTGTGGGCAAAGGGGTCTGGTCCTGCTGGGACCTCTGAGAAGTATAAAGGGTGCTTCCTGGTTCTGTTCATCTGAGGGATGGGAGGTGGGAGCATTTATCCACAGTCTCTTATCTCCTGTTGCCTCTGGTGTGGGGATGACCCGGAACCTCTGGGCTGTGTAGAGCTTGGGCTAAATGGATTCACAGGTCTCTGCAAAGCCCCTGAACCAGAAAGCAGGGTCAGCTTGGATGGGAGTTTGCTTGGAACCACCGATGGCAGTTATAGCTGAAATCCATGATGGGTAGCAGATGTGATTTGGGGCATCTTCTGCATCCTACCCCTGAGCTGCTCAGATATGGCTATGCCCTACATTAAGCCCACTCTGTCAGCAAGTATTCAAGGTCAGGCCAGGTTAGACACTTTTGAACACATGTCCTACACTGAAGTACCATTGGATGCCACTGGTTCTGAGGTGGTAATTACTCTCTCACATCTCCCCTCTCCATTACCCACTCTAGATTTTCCCTATTCTTAGTGGCACCTAAAGTGATATAGGTTTGCATCCTTTGATGTGATGCCATTTTTGGTCCATAGTTGTGCATCTTTACCATGATTATGGGCCTCAAGTGATCAAGAAAGGCTCCAGTGGATGCCCTGTGTTCCCACACACGCCCCCTCCCCCCATGATGTGGCAGCAGCTCTGACTCCTCATGTCAATCAAGGGTGATGATCCTTGCCGGTGTAACAATTCCCTCCTTTGCCTGCTGGTCTGTGAAAGTGAGTCCAGAGTGACCTGGTGGCAGTTGTAGCTTTAGGTTTAGTGAAACCTAAATCTGTTCTAAATCTGAACTGTTCGCTGGTGAGAGTGCTGCTCTGACCTTATCCTCATGGGGACTTCTAATCTCATGGAGTCAGAAGCTGCAAGGAAGAGAAGTTCAAATTCCCAAAGTGGGTAACTCCTGTTGACAGCAGTTAATCCTACTTCGGCCCTTGGGTTGTGCCCCTTGGTTCACTGTAGCCATTGAGGACACGGCTTCAAGCAATGATCAGCAGTTCAACACGGATCCTGCATCGCAGAGGCCAGGACCCTAACCCCACAGGGCGTTGTCTCAGCCCAGCTGAGCCTTGCGGATATCAGTCTTGCCTCAGAGGCAGCCTCTTCCAGGTGGTGTGCAGTGAGCTAGGACAGAGGATCCCACGGTTCTGCATTCGCTGTTCTGCCTTCTTCAAGTTCCGCTGATGGGTGACATCCCATAGGTCCCCACGTCAGTTCCTTGGGTGCTCTGTACGTCCGTGGAGAGTGGTGCTCTTAGAGTCACTCCACCACAAAAGGGAAGGCAAATGACATTCAGAATAGTTCCATTTTGGTCAAGTTGAATCTGTGCCCCCTCTAGGTGGAAGGGGTCTGATGTGATAAATTCATCTCCGAGCCACTAATTGGTCTTGAGGGATGAAACCATATAGAGTGTTCTGCACCAGAATTTGCTGCTAATCAGTAGGACATTCAGCAGCAGCAATAGGCAGACAAGTCTGTCTTGGTGAAAGAGTTTGCAGTAATGAGCCCTTGCAGAGCCACCACCCCTGCCACCATGGCCATCCACTCTGGGCTATTGTACAAGCCCTGGGGTGGCTGAGGATGAGCCATGACTAACACCTGCCAGTCAATTCCTCCTGTCTACCTGCTTAGTAGGTGTCGCCTCTGTCCTGAATCTTCCCTGGTGACACTGCTGTGAGGTACACAAATCTGCACGTGTTATGGCTACTTCCAGGGGGCCTTCCACATCATTCTTCCCAGGACACTTTGTCTCCCATCTTTCAGACTTGCCCTTTCCAAGCCCCTGCCCTGTGGCCACGCTGTTCTCCCTGCCAGGAGGGCACGCCCCTGCTCCTGCCATACAGAGTGGACTAGCAAGCACACACAGGCCCACCTTCTGGGAGCGGTTCCCTTGACCGTTGTCCTTCAGGGACACCCTCCAGTGGAGCTGTGTGGTTGACAACCGTCCACTGCTGTCCTGCATCAATGACTTGAAATAATCCAACCATGAACTGAGAATGAGCTGTGTGGTTCTTTCTCACCAGTGAGTCACAGAGGCTCCCATGGTTACGTACGTCAACTGAGAGAGGTGTCAGGCCAACAGAGGCAGGTGGCATGGAGACCTGGGACACCTTACTCTCTATGGACTTGCTCTGACCTCATCCTAAATGTGCTGTAATCACACCTGACCAACTTGGTGGGTCTGACCATGTCTAGTTCATGGTGGCTAGCTCCCCTCATGGGTCAATGCCCCATTTCCACGTTATTGGTCTCTATGAACCCATTGTCACATCAGAAAGGAACTTCTGAATGGTGAGCAATTGGACAATCATCCCTTGTAGTTAAAAATATTCGAATGGCGTGAACAAGACCTTGCTCCTGAACCCTATGCATTCTGCCTGCAAATCTAGTATCAGGTCTTGTCAAAAAATCCCCACAGCTTCCTTTTCTGACACGAATACCCCTAATGATATTGGATCTGATGAACTGTATAACCTCAGTAGTGGAGTAGGTTGTACTGAAATCTAGAATTTCTGTAGCACCCTCTTTATTCTCTGGGTCTCAATCAAAAGTAGCATACTGCTAATCACCCATGAAATAGGTTGGAGAAGCAATCTCAAGTTCAGTATAGGCTGCCCCCAAATATCCAGAGTGTTTCACCCAACAATGGACTTTTTTGAGGGAGTATTTTGTTTTAACCATAGAGGACATATTCTAAATCATGGAACTCTGAAAATCAAAGTCCTCATGTGGCAGGACTTTGATATTTTTAGGGTTTATGTTCCACCCTCTGGCATTTGTGTGTTATTACGGCAACCAGAGTACTGGCCACTTCTTATTTACCATGTCTGAGAGGCATAATATCAATAATATAATAGACCAGCATGATGTTCTGGGGACAGCCAAGGTGACAGGAAGAGAATAAATGAATATAGTCCATGGGAAAGACAGTGGATATGCACTTATATCCCTCCTCTGTTAAATAGAATTGCTTTTGATCATCTTTCCTGGGCAGATGACTGGTTTGCCAAATGGATAGCCACAACCCAGGTACCAAAGGCTGTGCTGATCTGTCCCACTAAGCTACCACATCCAACCCAGGGGCCATATTCAACTGGACTACAGCTTTGATAAGGTTTTGATAGTCTACCATTATTTATGAAACTCCGTTGTATTATTATTATTATTATTTTTGCAGAGGCCATATAGGTCAATGGAATGGGATATCCACCCCCTGTTTTTGTTAAGTTCCTGGGAGTAAAGTCAATCTCAGCCACTCCACCTGGAATGGAGCATGGCCTCCATTTGCTATGTTAGCTGGGGAGAGGAACTCTCTGGATTTTCCATTTTCTCCTTCCTGACCTCTAGGTTCTTACTCCACATGTCAATGAAACATTGGGAAGGTTCTTTCAGCTTCTGAAGCTATCCACTCCAATTATGCACCTTTACCCAGAGAAACAACCACAGAAGTGTCCTCAGACCCTTAGAACCACTGTCCAGCTTGCCTAGACAAGGACTCCATCTATTACCTGGTCTCTTAACCCCCCGCCCCCCATCCTAAATACAGCCATCATACAATCTCACATTTGACTGGCATCAGTGTTTAGACTTGCAAACCTGAAGATTCTCTTCATTTCCCTTTTCCTAGTGTAAAGTTACATAGCTTCTTTTGGAAGGTTCACCTCAAAATGGTAGGGTCTGTTCTCCTCTGATCATTGGGACCTGGGTCTGAGAACTGGCTCCAATCTGGGAACAAGGTCAGGAATGACAATTTTTCTTTTTATCACTTGACAACAGATTTCTGCTTACTGACCCTTCTTATTTATTTATTTTTGATTATACAAGTAAAGAAGAATCTTCATTAGTTTCTCATCTATCTTCTCTCTAGGACCACTGTGGTTTATTACTGCCTGTGCCACGGTTCCCTGTGGTGACCCTGGCCTTGCTGCCCATTAGAGTGATATTACTCACCTTACTTCTGATGGCTGAATGCTCGTGTCTGGCCTTTGTTACTCCAAAGTATTTTCATCTTCCCTAATATTAGGAAGCTCCCTTTCATGACAGCATTTCCTAGGATGAACCATGAACCATGAACAACACACAGTTCCCAATAACACCGGGGACCTCTCAAATAGTGAGGGATTTTTTTGTATTTCACTTTATTTTAATATTTTACTGGTGCATTGTAATTACACGTAATAGTGGGATTTGTTGTTACATATCTCACCAGTGAGTTTCTTCTGTATAAAGGGCATGTTCTCTGGGCCTCCCAGGGAACAAGCTCAGGGTCTTTGGTGTTGCATAATAAATTCTCTCTGGACTTTCTGACTCCGTCCTCAGTACCATGCCAAGGCAGATTTGATTTCTTTCTCACATTTTACTCTGTGCTATCAATATATCCAAGCTTCAAGGACCCTCTGGCCAGCATATTAGGACAGACACAATTGTCCTTTTGAGGAAACTGAATTATTGGTGAGTATCAATAAACATTCCTTTATTTGCTTTTAGGAGGTACTTGCTGGCCCAACAGAGTTCCCTATGTGTTTCTTCAAATGCATATTTGCTGCAGTCTGGCTGGGCACAATTCAGGAGCCACTTGTCAAAAGAAACAAACTTTGTATTTTACTTTATTTTAATAATTTAATTTCTAAAGAACCACACACACCAAACAAAACAGCTCCTCAGGAAAAACCCTCAGAGCCCAACTGACACCACCGGCTTCCCACAAGCCTCTCAACCTCCCCCCCTCCTCCTGCTCTTGAGGCTGATTGGCTGGGTTGTGTGGGCGGAGCCAAAAAAAGTCCCCCAATGAGCAGCTCCGGTCTGAAAGGGTGGGGAAACAGCCCAATGAGCATCACCGCAGAGGAGCCAATCAGCTAGAAGTTGCTGGGGCCGCTGTGAGCCAATCATCAGCTGGCAGTCTGAAAGTTTGCTGGGGCCCCTTGGGCTGTGGCTCTCAACACATATTAATTTCCTCAACAGTTTTGGTGAATGCTTTTGCCAACATCATTTGCAATTGGATTGCATTTCCCTCCCTGGGACTGCACTGAGAATTTACCCTGGTTAGTGGTCTGGAGACAATGAGCGGAGGGGTGGGTGGATCTTGTGAAGGACAGGGATCTTGTAAGTGGCCCCCCAGAAGACTTTCTATGGTGTCCAGGTGAGGGAAAGCGCCTTTGAGGAAGGGTCTGCTCCTGTTGCCACAGAGGGACCAAGATCTGAGGGTTCAGACGTCTCAGACTCAGCAGAAGTGAAGACACTTAACCACCACTGAAGTGTTTGGTGTCTACAGTAGCTGCTTTTAGGTCATAACTTTCTTCCACCCACCATGGACAGCGTCCAAGTTTGGATCTGGAGTATTACCCAAAGGCCCATGTGTTAAAGCCTTGGTCTGCAGCTGGATGTTTCCAGGAAGTGGTGGAAACTCTAAGAGACCAACTCTCTGAGGCTGAAACCATATTCACTCCAAGCAACCAGCTGCGGATCAGATTAGGGTGCTCTGTCCAATTCTGTCCTCTAGTAAGGACAAATAAATCCTTTCAGGAGGAAGAAACATTGTCCAGAGCCTTCACACATTTTCATACACAATGCTAGCATTCAACTCAAAGAGAAAAAACAGACAATAGAAAAAGACCCATAGTCAATAGATATTGGAGTTTGTCCCATATGGATTTTTTAAAAATTTGATTATAAAGAAAATAAATGGTGGATAAAATATGAAGAAATGAATAAACCAGGGCTATACACTGTGATGTCATTGTAAAAAGGAAAGAGCCACATACACAAGAGAGCATGTAGAGTCCCATTTTACATTAGTTTCAAAAAATCACCTATGTTAGAGACCAGTTACCTTTGGGGACAATGGGGATGGTGACTACTAGGTGGAGGCACAAATGAGCCTTCTAAGTTCCTACCTGGATGTGCCCTTAGGATGTATGTTCTTTTAAATAAAAGTTAAGAGCAAGAGAGACAGAAGTAAGCTGTAGTGGCAGCAATATTGAGGGTAGAATTAATTGGTATTTTAGAAAATAGAACGTGGATGTCTTTTACCACCTTTATTGTCACCCTTCTAGTTTGGGTCCCCACCATCTTTTCTTTTTTTTTGTCCAGGTTTCTGCAGAGCCTCCTCTCTGGTCTCCTTGCTACCATCTTTGTTCTGTGAAGTCTATTTCCAGCTTTTAAGATTGATTTTGACACTGCTCTGCTTAACACCCTCCAGGGGCTTTCCTTTGGTCCCAGGATAAAAGCCAAAGTCCTTACACAGTTAAAACTGCCTTGCAGGATCGGCCCTCTTGACTTCCTGATTGTATTAGTCAGCTTTGTGTCGCTGTGACAAGATACAGGAGAAAATCAACGTTACCAGGAGGAAAGGTCTATTTTTGCTCATGGTTTTGGAGATTCCAGTCTGTGGCTGATTGTCTCCATTACTTTTAGGCAGTATGTGATGGCAGGTTCACACAGGAGAGGAGGCTGATCACCCTACGGAATCTGGGAAATGAGAGAGAGGGAGGAAAGGGCTGGAGTTCCCAATATCCCCTTCAAGGGCACAACTCTAGTGACCTGACTCCCTTCAACTGGGTGAACCTCTTAAAGGTTTACCACCTCCCAACACCACCACAGGCTGGAGATCAAACCTTTACTACATGGGCTTTTGGAAGACCCTTACCCAAACCAGTATTAGATCCTGTCTCTTACTTCTGTCCCCCTCAGGCACCCCATTGCAGTCACACTGGTCTCCTGCCATTCTTGAACATGCTAGGGACACTTCTGCATTAGACTTTTGCTCTGGGCATTCCTTCCACCTTGAACTCTCATCCTGTGTAATTCACTCTTGTTCCTCCTTCAAGCCTTGATCTGGAATCTCCAGTTACTCTTCCTGGCACTCTGGATTCCCCTCACCTTGCTCAGCTTCCCCCAACTCCCACAATAGTTGGCAATTTCTAACACAATATACAATGTGCTTGATGTATTTATTGCTCATTATCTCTCTCCTGTGCAAAATTGCAAACTCCGTGAGAGAATAGCTCTTGTTAACTCATGTTCCCTGATGTATAGAGCTTGACCCATAATAGATGCTCAATAAATACTTAATACATTTTCATGATGCAGAATCAATCTGAGGATAAGCAGGTAACTATAAAAGAGAACCTGAACCAGACTTTTGTTCTCCAGGTCGTTAGTGTTTAAAAATGGTAATTAAATGTACATGTAGATATCAATAAATCTATGCATTCCCAATGGATCTCTCTCCAAGTTCCATGTTAAACCATTCTGGTTCAATTTAGCCTAATTACAAGAGCTTTGATATCAGACAGAACTAGCTTTGCCTCTTCTCTCTGCCGTTGTGTGCTCACATGACCCTGAACAAGCTACTGAACCCCTTTGAGTCTTTGTTTCCTGGCCTATAAATTTGGGGCAATAATACCTATTTTAGGCATGAGGATTAGGAAGGATTAAATGAGATAAATGCATACACCCTAATTCATTCAGCGATGACTTATTGAGTACTACATACAGTACTCAATTGTAGGTTGTAGGTGCCTAGGACAGTTGTAGGTGCTGTCCTAGGCCCTGGGGAAAACTTCATTTCTTCTTAACTCTTTATTGAGTGATAGAGTGCTGGCGATGGAGAGAACTTCATAAAATAACCAAAACCCCTGCCCCTACAGAACTTGCATGTTAGAGGAGGGAGACAGACATTAAGCAAAATAAAAAAGGAAATATTAAGAAAATGAAGAGGTGTGGAGAGATTTTATGTGTCGACCCGACTGGGCTAAGGAAGTCCCAGTGATAAAACATCATTTCTGTTTGTGTCGTGGGATGTTTTAGGAAGGGATTAGCATAAGCACTCAACTGGTTAACTGAGTTAAGAAGGTCTGTCTTTGCCCAATCCACTGAAGAGCTGAGTAGAAAAAGAAGTTGGAGAATGGTGAATTCTTCCTGTTATTGGATTGGGATACCCATCTTCTCCTATCCTTGGACAGTGGAGTTTCTGGCTCTTAGACTTTCAAACCTGGGACCTATATCAGAGTCCCTCCCCACTGCTGGGCCTTTGGCCTCAAATGGGGACTAACCCCATTGACTTCCCTGGTGCTGAGCTCTCAAGATTAAGTTTTCTGTGTCCCTGGCTTGCAGGTGGCACATCATGGAACTTCTTGGTCTCTATAATTGCAAGAACCAATTCCCATAATAATTTCTCTCTTTCCTCTGTATGTCTCTCTCTATATTGTATTGGTTCTATTTCCCTGGAGAACCCAGATCAATACAGAGGGTGGGATGTGCTTTAGAGAAAGTTCAGGAGAGGGAAGAGGCTGGAAATGTATATGTGTGTGGCAGGAGAGAGAGGTCTCCACCTTATCACCATATGCATCTCAACGTTGGCGACCAAGTCACTTTGTACCCTCAGGGAACATGCAATTCAGTCTGCTTCTCCTGTATGCAGCAGGCACTGCTTGGCACTCCATGGATTGTGAATACTGCTGTTGATGCTGTTGCCACTGAGGAAGAAGCATCTGGACTCAGTGCCCCTCTGAGCCTGTCTGACACCTGCCAGGTCACTGGTCACATACCCAGTTTATCCGACCAACTTCCAAACATGAGCATCCATGCATGTGCAGAGGTACCAGGTGTACAGTCTTCATAGCAGATATTTTTCTCCTACTGGCAGGCTGCACATTTACAGAATAGCAGGAAATTGTCCTTGTGCTTATTTCTAAATCTGCACAATTTGAGAACCTGGGTAGGCCCAGGTCCAGAGTGTATAAAATGTTCATTTTATGTCTGTTGTAGGAGTACAGACTTTCTAGAAAAAGAAAGAAATCCATTATCTCCCCTAATGGATGTTATAGGAAGTTTCTACTAAATATTGCATAAAATAAACTTAAAAAAATTCTCTGGGTTGAGTTTATGATGCAGTCTATATGGCTCCCATAAGAAAATAAATGATAATGGAGA
This sequence comes from Marmota flaviventris, assembly GCF_047511675.1. Lineage (NCBI taxonomy): Eukaryota > Metazoa > Chordata > Mammalia > Rodentia > Sciuridae > Marmota > Marmota flaviventris. The sequence continues at coordinate 140,404,513 of NC_092503.1, forward strand.
GAGAAATGTTTACGAAACCAAAAAGTAGGAGTCATTTATTTAGTCATTAACTGTGAGAGTGGCGATGTTAGAATTATTGTGCCAAAGAAATTCATTTCTTAAATACATAAATATCATCATGCACATCATTTCAAGGTTTCATTTTTAAATGTTCATTTAAAAGCAGAAGGATTAGTTAATCCTAACTTGCATTTTGGATAGACAGGAGAATTTCCAAGGACAAAAAGAACAGAGTGAATAACATCTATGTACCAGAACTACTGGAGCCTAACACAAAAAGAAAGTTTGAATGTTCCTAAGAGGATTTCTTCAGAGAACAAGTAGTCATTATGTAGAACTGAAATGGCCTCATTTCCCTATGGGGATCCTCATCTTTCCTTTCTCTTTCTTTAGGGTTATGGTCAGCTGTCACAGTATACAGATGGCTGTCCCTGAATTATTCCAACATACTCTTCCATTTTTCTCCACCCACCTATTAGACTGATTGTATGCATCCTCATTTTCCCACATATGAGTGTCTTGCCTCTTGGAACAAGGCAAAAGACAGGTTCTCAACAGCAAGATAGAGTTGTACTTCCAGTTAGTCTCCACAACCATTCTGGATTCCAGGCTATGTCTTGCATTTTATGTTTAATAATTTATGTGCATCAAAAACTCGAGTATGACCCTACACTGTTTTTTCTACCAAGACTATCACATGCAACTCACTCATGTAAGGCACAGCCCCCCCCACCTGGAATTGCTTCTGGGAAATAAAATGAGGATTTCTAAATGTTTACTGTCTTCCCTCTGGAGATACAAGGTGTTAAGTAGCTATAATTAACATCAGGAAAACAGAGAAAATCATGGAGAATGAAAACCTAGAAGAAGGTCCTATATTAACAAACCCAGGGTCAGGAAGATGGGAAGGAGAATCAAGCTTAAATGTTTAAAAACAAATAATTTTTCTTAGTTAAAAAGCAAAGTGCAGCATAATGATTCCATCCATTATGTATAATTATAATATACTAATTTTGAAAAAACGCACTGCAGCTGGGAACAGTGGCATATTCCTGGAGTCCTAGCAACGTGGGAGTTTCATTTGAGCCCAGAAGCTCAAGGTCAAGTTGGGCAGCATAATTGAGATCCCACCTCTCCCCATAAAGGAGAGCAATGCACATACATGTTGGGAAAATAGAAATTAAATACAGTCAAGCATTGCCAACCAGAGGGCTACCTTCTGAGAAATGCCTCGTTAGGCAGTTTCATTGTTGTGCAAATACTACAGCATATACTTCCACAAAGACAGCTACCACATCACTAGGTAGTATAATCTTCTGGGGTCACTGTCATATATGTGGTCTGTTGTCAACCAATACGTCATTCTGCGGGGCATGACTTTAGAGGCAAAAGAAGAAAATACAAACCACTAATAGGTTTATTTCAGAAGTGACCACTATTCACAGTTCATTGCTACCCTTCAGGATATTTTGTATATTGACACGATGTATTTTCCTTTCCAAAATTAGAATGTTTTACAATGCCCCTCCTACACTTAGAGACATATTCGGAACATTTTCTCAGGAATTGCCTTTTCTCCTGAAGGTCGCTCACAGGCTGATTCTTCTGGACTTCCCTTTTCAGCGCACCTTGTACCCAATGTGGCGGCAAGTCCTGTTCCACCTGCTCTCACAGTGCAGCCGGCAGTTCACCCTGCTCGCCTGGGGTCCATGCTTGGGCTACTGTGAGAACTTCCTTTTTTCTGCCCTTGTACCTTTAAGTCTGTCCTCAGCCTGGTAGCCAGTGAGCTTTGGGGACCTGAGGCAGATCATGTCAATCCTTCGCCTCTCATGACTGCACCAGTTTCTTCTCACTCAAAATACACTCTGGCGTTTCCACTGTGGCCCACAAGGTCTTTGGGGTCTGGTTGCCTCCTTCCTATTTTTCTTCCTTGCTCACTCACTCCACTTCAGCTGCAGTGGTTTCCTTGTCCTTCCTTGAGTATGATCCGCCTTTTGCTGTCCCCTCTCTCTAGCACTCTGTCCCAGATAGCTGCACTTCCTTCAATTTTTTTTTTTTGGTACCAGGGATTGAACTCAGGGGCACTCGACCACTGAGCCACAACCTCAGCCCTATTTTGTATTTTATTCAGAGACAGGGTCTCACTGAGTTGCTTAGCACCTCGCTTTTGCTGGGGCTGACTTTGCACTCGAGATCCTCCTGCCTCAGCCTCCTGAGCCACTGGGATTGCAGGCACGCCCCTCCCTCCCAGCTTCCTTCAGGCTTGTATTTAAATTTCACCTTCTATTAGACTGAGACCAGTTAAATCGGACAAAGTTTACTTGAGCAAGAGAAAGGTTTTAGAACTGGGCAGCACTTGGGAGGTACGGTGGTTTACAATGGCCCACCTCCTTCAGGTGATATTGCTAGAGAGAGAAAAAGGAGGCGACCTAGAGAAACAAGTGAATGGGCTGCAGTGGACATTTGCCTTATATGGATAAGGTCTGATCAGTAGGCAGCCTGTGATTGGCTGAAGCTAGACTACTGTGATTGGCTGAGACTCTGTTGCTGGTTAGGTTGGGTTACAATTTGTTCACCCATCTAGGTAGGGTACAGGTACTGTATAGGGGGTGCTGCTTTGTGACAAACTGTCACCCACGTTCAAAGACAGGTTTAGGACAGACTTATTTAGTTTGGACACTTCTCTATGAGATCTTCCTCAACTACCCTATTTAATATTTTTCTGCACCTCTTCTAATCCCACCCCCACATTCTCCATCCTCTTTTCCTGTTTAATTTTTCTCCACAGGCCAATATCATCCTCCAATAGTGTACTTTTATAAAAAAAATGTGTTTCATTTGGTGCTGTTACCCTTGACAATGATGGCCTTCCACAAGAGTGGGATTTCTGTCTGGTCCATGCATTGCTTTTAGCTTTCACACAGATGTTGCACAGAGCTGGCCCTTGGTGAACATTGGCTGAATGAATAGTATGCTTCATCTGCATAGATTATGGTATAGTTAACTAGCCTCTATTATAGGACATCTAGTTGTATCTAATTTTTACTTTACTGTTCTAGATCATACCTAGTGAACTCCCATCTATTCACTATCTTTGCTCATACAATGTAATTTTAAAATAGTGCATACAGTTTTCTTTTTTTTACTTGTTCTCTTTAGATATAGATGACAGTAGAGTATATTCTGACAGATTAGACGTACATGTAATTTGTCCTAATTAGCATGCCATTTTTGTGGTTGTACATGATGTGGAGTTTCATGGGTCATGTATACATATGTGAACACAGGAAAGTTAGTGCATACAGTTTTTAAGGCTTTGAATACACATTTCTTGTTCTTTTCCCCAAAATTCTCATTTCTAGATATTCTCACAGCAGCAGTATGTAGCCTCGAAGATTTCTGCACACCTGAGTAATACCAAGAATTTCTGCATGTGTGGATACTCTGTCTGAACAGCTGTTCATCAGGAAATTCAATAAGAGGTTTAAATACTCTTGATGCTGAAAGGAACCCATGGAGCCCAACTCTTCCAAGGAGACTGAAACGGCACAGAGTAAATGAAGAGCATCAGAAGAAGAGAAGATGAAGGAGAGGGATGGGTCTTGGGCAGACCCCACTAAGGATAAAGCATGACCATCCCTCCCCATTCGTCCTTGGAAACTGAACCAAAGAGTCATTCAAATGCTTGTCTCTCTCTCTTTTTTTTATTCAATAGACACTCAGGTCACCTCTTTAGTGCAAGGTTTTATGCTCAGTGTTATTAGGACCCTAGATGCATGCTGTTCTCTGCCCTGAAGACACCAGAGACACAGTCAAGGTGAGAAGTCATGCTTCAACAACTCAGGGGTCATCTCTAGGGAGAGATAAGTAAAGATGGATGAGGTATCAAATCAGTAGAGAGACTGATGTGTTCAGAGAAGTCGTCAGAGTGGAACAGTTAGCCTGTACAGGGGGTTTGCTGGGTACCGGGTAGTGTTCTATGTGCTTTCTAAGCCCCTTGATGCTCACAGTTACCCTAACGAGGAAGATGTTGATTGCTACACTTTACAAGTATGCAAAATGAGGCACAAGGAGATGAAGTAGCTTACACAAGGTCACAGAGGTTATACGTGGGGTGGGGTTGGGAAATGGGTTCTGGAACATCCTATTAATTACCCCTCTGTGTAACCTTCATGTGTAAGATATTTTCACGGTGTAATGAGTGGCCAACTGTATATCATTCCTATGAATTCTGTGGCTCAGGAGTTTGCAGTGGACACGGCAGGGACGGTCTGCCTCTGCTCCACCACGGTTTGACTGGAGAAGTCTGGAGTTATCTGGAGACATCTGTGGTCCCATGTCCAGTGGATGGTGCTGGCTGCCATCTGGGACGTCAGCTGGGGCGGAGGCTGGCGTAACCACATTTTTTGTCCTGTCAGTGTGGTCTGGGCTTCTGAGCAGCCTGGGGCTCCCAGAGCAGGGAGATTTCTTTCTTTTTGAGTTTATTTTATTAGTACATTGTAGTTATACCTAAGAGTTGGGTTCATTTTGACAAAATCATATGTACATGGAATTTGATTGGCTCCATCTCAGTCCCTGGTACCCTCCCCGTCCTTCTCTCCTCCATCTCTCCTAGTCTCCTCCCTCCACTACTGGTCTTCCTTTCACTCGTTTATGTCTTTATTTTTGATTGGTGCTTTCTAGATATACATAAAGGTGGACTTCACTATGGTGCATTTATACATTCACATAATATATTTTTGTGAAACACATTCTGCAATTCTTCCCCTATCCCATCTCTCTCTTCTCTCTCTCTTGATCTTCTTCTTCTACTTCATGGATCTCCCCTATATCTTTATGACATTTGACCCCCCACCTTTCCCCCCTTATTGTGTTTTATTTTCTGCATATGAAAAAAAAATCTGTTCCTTGACTTCCTGAGTCTGGATTATTTCACTTAGCATGATGTTCTTCATTTCTATCCACTTACTGGCAGATGCCATAATTTCATTCTTCATGGCTGAGTGAAACTCCACTGTGCATATATATACCACATTTTCTTAACTTATTCATCAATTAATGTGCATCTGGGCTAGTTTCACAATTTGGCTAGTGTGAATTGTTCTGTATAAATATTGATGTGACTATATCACTATAATATGTTGATTTTAGTTCTTTGGGATTAAATAAGGAGGAGTGTGAGAGCTGGGTCATATGTTGGTTCCATTCCTCGTGTTCTTAAGAGTGTCTATACTGCTTTTCAGAGTGGTTGGACTAATTTGCAGTCTACTAGCAAGGTATGAGTGTACGCTTTGCCCCATATCCTCACCAACACGTGTTGTTGTTTGTATTCTTGATTATTGCCATTCTGTCTAGAGTAAGATGAAATCCTAGTGGAGTTTTGATTTGCATTTCTCTACTTGCTAGTGATGTTGAACATTTTTTCATATATTTGTTGACTATTCATATTTCTTCTTCTGTGAAGTATCTGTTCAGTTCCTTTGCCCATTTTTGATTGGGTTAACTGTTTTTTTGGTGTTAAGTTTTTGATTTCTTTATATATCCTGGAGATTAGTGCTCTATCTGAGGTGCACGTGATAAAGATCTTCTCCCATTCTGTAGGCTTTCTCTTCATGTTCTTTTTTTTTAATATTTATTTTTTAGTTGTAGTTGGACACAGACCTTTATTTTATTTGTTTGTTTTTTATGTGGTGCTGAGGATTGAACCCAGGGCCTCGCACATGCTAGCTGAGGGCTCTACCACTGAGCCACAACCCCAGCCCTTCTCTTCATGTTCTTGATTGTTTCCTTTGCTATAAAGAAGCTTTTTAGTTTGATTCCATCACCTCTATTTATTCTTGATTTTATCTCTTGAGCTTTAGGAGTCTTCTTAAGGAAGTCGGTTCCAAGCTGACATGATGGAGACTTGGACCTACTTTTTCTATTAGGTGCAGGGTCTCTGTTCTAGTGCCTAAGTCTTTGATACACTTTGAGCTGAGTTTTGTGCAGGATGAGAGATAGGGGTTTAATTTCATTTAGCTACATATGGATTTCTAGTTTTCCCAGCACATTTGTTGAAATGGCTATCTTTTCTCCAATGTGTTTTTGGCACCTTTGTATGAAATAATTGTATTTGTGTGGGTTTATCTCTGTGTCCTCTATTCTGTACCATTGGTCTTCATGTCTATTTTGGTGCCAGGACCATACCATTTTTGTTACTATAGCTCTGTAGTGTAGTTTAAGCTCTGGCATTGTGATGCCTCCTGCTTCACTTTTCTTGCTGAGGATTGCTTTGGCTATTCTGGGCCTCTCATTATTCCAAATGAATTTCATGACTGATTTTTCTCTTTCTTTTTTTTTAATATTAAAAGTCATTTATTTATTCAACAAATACCACGAGTTACAAAGATGAATAACATTGCCACTCAATAAACTGTCATTGAAGGTACAAAGTGGCAAGTACCAAGAAAGTTATACAAAAACACTATTTGTTTTCTAAAGGAGAAGAGAAAACTGGGAATTAAAGGAATGATCATTGTCATCAGGTGAAAAGCAGATAAAATGCGTAAAAGGATTTAGTAACGGAAATATAAGTAATCCAAATAGCAGTAATGGCAGCAATTACTAACAATCTCATGATCTGAAAACTACACATTCATTAATCAGCCAGTGATTGTCTTGAATCTTCCAGCATTCATATATCACATTATTTATAATAATGTAAAATCCCTTGTGTTTTTTCACAAGTATTATTAAAAATTTACTTTTTATAACTTGTTCTCTAAAATGAATTTTGAATCAAAGTATGCCAATTTTAAGCCAATGTAAAATACTGATTTTTCTATTTCTGTGAAGAATATTATCGGGACATTGAATTAAATTTGCTTTTGATAGTATGGCCAATTTGACAATATTAATTCTTCCTATCCAAGAACACAGGAGATCTTTCATCTTCTAAAATCTTTAATTTCTTTCTTTAGTGTTCTGTAGTTTTCATTGCAGAGGATTTTCACCTCTTTTGTTAGATAATGAGTCACAAATATTTTATTCTCTTTGAGACTATTGTAAATGGGATAGTTTTCCCAATTTCTCTTTCAGTTGATCCATCACTGATGTAAAGGAATGCAATTGATTTATGGGTATTAATTTTATATCCTGCAAATGTACGAATTTGTTTATGAGTTCTAGAAATTTTCTTGTGGAATTTTTGGATCTTCTAAATATAGAATAATGTAATCAGCAAATAGGGATAATTTGAGTTCTTCTTTTCCTAGTTGTATCCCTTTAATTTCTTTCTTCTGCCTAATTGCTCTGGTTAGAGATTTTCTCGCATTCTCTACACTCTCTTTTCATACTTTTAATTGTTAACTTTGCTGTGCAAAAGCTTTTAAATTTCATGCCCTTCCTCTTATTGATTCTTGGTTTTATTTCTTGAGCTTTAGGGGTCTTGTTAAGGAAGCTGTTGCCTGTGCCAATATGTTTTCTTTGCAGTTGCAAAGTTTCTGGTCTAATTCTAAGGTCCTTGATCCAACACTTGGAGCTAACTTTGTGCAGGTTGAGAGCTAGGTATGTGAATATCCAGTTTCCCTACCACCATTTGTTAAACAGACTGTCTTTTCTCCAACATATATTTTTGGCACCTTTGTCAAGTATCAGATGACTGAAAGCATGTGAGTTTTTCTCTTCTGTTCTACTGGTCTTCATATCTATTTTCATGCCAATAGCATGCTGTTTTTGTTACTGTAACTTTGTAGTATAATTTGAGATTGGGTATTCAGATGCCTTCTGCATTGCTCTTCTCACCCAGGATTGCTTCGGCTATTGTGGGTCTCTTATTCTTCCAAGTGAATTTGAGAACATTTTTGTGATTCTGTGAAGAATATCATTGATATTTTGGGGGGATTGCAATGAATCTGTATAGTGCTTTTGTTAAATTGACATGATAATATTAGTTCTGCCTATCCAAGAACATAGGACCTTTTCATCTTCTAAGACCTTCTTTAATTTCTTTCTTTTTGTGTGTGTGTTTTATAATTTTCATTGTGGAGCTCTTTTACCTCCTTGGTTAGATTAATTTCCAAGTATTTTAATTATTTGGTTAATCAATTTTTTGAGGTTATTGTGAATGAGATGATTGTCTTGATTTTTTTTTCTCAGCAGAATCACTGTTGGAGTATAGGAAAGCTACTGATTTACAAATGTTGATCATGTATCCTGACACTTTCCTGAATTCATTTGTCAGCTTTAGAAGACTTTTTAGTAGAGTTTTTTCAATTTCTTCTTTTTCTATTTGTATCTCTTTAATTTCCATCTCTTGCCCAATTGCTTTGGCTGTTGAGAATTGTCTTGTTTATGATTTTAGAGAAATGCTTCCAGATTTTTTTTTTTTTGTATCAGGGATTAAAGCCCGGGCACTTTATATTGAGCTATATCCCCAGCCCTTTTTATTTTCTATTTTGAGACAGAGTCTTGCTAAGTTGCTTAGGATTTTGCTAAGTTGCTTAGGGCTTTGCTAAGTTGTTTAGGGCCTTGCTAAGTTGCTTAGGGCCTTGCTAAATTGCTAAGGCTGGCCTTGAACTTGCAAGTCTCCTGTCTTAGCTTCCAAGTCACTGGGATTACAGGCATGAACTACCATTCCTGGCTCTCTAGCATTTTTAACATGAAGCTGAGTGCTGAATTTTATCAAACACATTTTCTGAATCTATTGAGATGATTATCTAGTTCTTGTCCTTAATTCTATTTATGTGAAGAAGTACATTTATTGATTTGCATATGTTGAACCAACCTTGCATCCCTGGAATGAAACCCATTTATCATGATGTATTTTTGAATGTGGTTTGCTAATAATTTATTATGAATTTTTGTATGACTGTTTCTCAGGGATATTGCTCTATACTTTTCTTTCCTTGATATGTCTTTGTCTGTTTTTTTTGTATCAGGATTATGCTGGTTTTATAAAATGTATTTGAGAGTGTTCCTTCCCTTTCAATTGCATGGAACAATTTGAGAAAGACTGGTGAGTGTTCTTCTGTAAAGGACCAGTAGACCTCAGTTGATTATCCACCTCTTCTGGGTTTATCTTCATTGGAGGCTTTTAATTACTGTGTCAATTTCATTGCTTGATATTGGTCTATTTAGGGTTTCTGTATCTTCCTGGTTCAGCTTGGGCAAGTCATGTGTCTAGAAATTTTTCAGTCTTCCAAATCTTCCAATTTATGGGAGTATAAAATTTCGAAATAGTTTGTAAAGATCCCCTGGATTTTTTTCAGAAGTATCTCTGATGATATCTCCTTTTTTGTGTCTAATTTTGTTTATGGTGACCTTCTCTGTATTTTGATTAGTTTGGCTAAAGCTTTATCAATCTTATTTATCTTTCTGAAGAACCAATTCTTTGTAGGACTGATTCTTTGCATTTTTTATTCTCAATTTCATTAACTTAGGTACTGAATTTAATTATTTCCTGTCTTCTATTGATTTTGAAATTGGTTTGTTCTTCCTTTTGTAACATCTTCAGGTGGAGCATTAAAATATTTATTTGGAATCTTTGTTTTTTTTTTTTCTGTAGGCACTCAATGATAAAAATTCCTCTTATAACTGCCTTTATACTGTTCCAGAGTTTTTAATTGGCTGTATCTCTGTTTTCATTTGTTTCTAAGAATTTCTTCATTTCTTCTATGATCCATTTCTCATTATGAGGGTATTGTTCAATCTCCATGTGTTCAGTGTGGTTTCTGTTATTTTTCTTGCTGTTGATTTCTAGTTTCATTCCATTCTAAAGGAAAGTACACCTGAGATTATATCATTTTTTCACTTGTTAAGATTTACATTGTGACCTAGAATATGATCTATTTTAGAAAAGTTCCATGAGCTTCTGAGAAGAAAGTGAACTCAACTGTTTTAAGTTGAAATATTCTGTAGATGTCTGTTAGGTCCATTTGATTTAGAGTATTATTTAAATCAGAAATACATTGCTTTTATGTTTGGATGGCCTGTCTATTGGTGATTACAGTGTGCTAAAATCACCCAATATTATTTTATTGGGGTCTATTTGGGATTTAATGTCAAAAAGTATTTTTTTAGATAACTAGGTACACTGACATTTGGTGCATGTATATTTATATCTTTGCATCTTCTTGTTGTATTGTTCCATTTCTTGAAATTTGCTTTGTCAGATATGAGAATAGCTACTCCTGCTTGTTTCAGGACTCCATTTGCATGAAATACTTTTTTTCCCCTAATCCTTTAATTTCAGACTATGGGTATCTTTGCCTATGAGATGAGTCTTCTGCAAGCAGCATAAAATTGGATCCTGTTCTTCCAATTTATGTCTTTTAATTGGGGGTATTGAGACCATTTATATCTAGTGTTATTATGAATATGTGTTTATAGTTTCCTGCCATTTTTGTTTGTTTGCTATACTCATTTTGGTCTTGATTTTCATTTAGTTAGTTGCTCCTCTAGTGATCATCTATTTGGGAACTTTGGGTTTGTTTTTTGGGTTCCTCTGTGTGCAGTATATTTTTATTATTCTTTACAGAGCTGGCTTATTGGTCATAAATTCCTTTAGTTCATTCTTGTCATGGAAAGTTATTTTCCAGTTGACTCTGAAAGATAGCTTTGCTGGATATAGCAGTCTTGGCTGACAATTTTATTTTACATGTTGGAATATCTTTGATTTTAGGGTCTGATTTAAGAAGTAAGAAGTGAGCCTTATTGGTTTGCCTTAAAAGGTGACATGATATTTTTCTCTTACAACTTTTAATACTCTTTCTTTATTTTCCATGTTAGGTATTTTGATTATGATATGTTTTTTAATTAATTAATTAAGTGATTCTAATCAGTTACACATTGATTCTGATGTGTTCTGAAGAGGTTCTTTTTTGACCTTGTCTTTATGGAGTTCCAGGCCTCCTATAATTGGAGATCTATGTATTTTCTAAGGTGAGAAAACTTTTCTGCCATTATCTCACTGAAGATATTCTTAATGCCTTTAGCCTGTTCCTCCATGTTCTCTTCTGTCTTAACTCTCAGGTTGGTCTCCTGATGTTGTCTCACAGTTCTTGTGTATTCTGATAATGATTTTTCATTTTTTAATGCATACCGACTATTCAAATTCGTATAACCTGTCTTCAAGGCCTGAAGTTCTGTCTTCAAGGCCTTAAGTTCTATTTTATTCTTAGCAAAAACTCTTGGTAATGATTCAAGTGAATTTTTAATTTGATTCACTGTGTCTTTCATTTTCAGGAGTTCTGCTTGGTTTCTTTTCAATATCTCTCTTTTTTGAAATGGTCTTTCATCTTCTGTATTTGCTCTCTTGATTCATTTCTTAGATATTCTTTTAGTTCATTGAACATTTTAATAAACAGTTTTAATAGTCTTTCTCTGAAATTCCATCTACTTCCATATCTGTGGGTTCCTTTGTTGGGTGATTATGAATTTGAGGGGGCATTTGTCAGCTTCTTTCCTCATGTTTTCAGAGGTCTTGGACTTGTACATCAGTTATGATGGAGTCTCCTTTCTCTTTTATACACATGTCCTTTTGTTTGTAGTGCCTTTTTTGTTCTGGGACTTTTCTCCATTTTTGATGAATGTCCAGGTGTGAGTTCTGGGGTCCCCCTCTAGCTGTTCCTACTTGGGGCCTCTTTTTTTTGGTTTGGGGTTTTTCTCTCCCCTATTCTATGTGTTGAAGTATTTATGGGGTTTGAGTGGGGCTAGTTTGTGTTTGCAGAGAGGTTTGCTGTTACTTGGCTGAATTGTGAGTATTTCTCAGCAGCAGGATTTCTCTTCTGTGAATTTGAAGTATCCCAATCACTTTCTAGCTCCTCTTAGAGGAGGCAGGGAGGCAACTATAGCAATACTGTTACCAATATATGTACAGTCTTAAAATAAATGTCTGGTGTCCATTTTGACAAGTATAACACTAATTTACTACCTGTATATAAATGGTGGGGTCAAACTTTAACATCAACACCAATGTTAGGACACCATAAACTAGATCCGGCATTGGACAGCAGATGTCTACTTTGTTGTCTACTGTATTGATAATTATAACAATATGAATGGGGTAGGAATGACATAAACTATAGAACTTTATCAGATAGTGGGCTTACAGTTTCTTAAGTGAAGATAAAATAGGTTGGTAAGGAAAGAGAAAGCTTGAAATATTTAACAAGTGAGCAGAGGAGAAGGAGGAGATAGGTAGTAGATGATGGCTCTCATGAAGGAGAAGTGAGAAATAACTAAACGTAAGAAAATAACAAAATAGAGGAAGAGGGAACTGGAAAATTTGGCTATTACTGAGGGAAGAGAAGAGAAGAAAAGGTAATGATAAACAAATACCAAGGTATGAACAAACAAACAAACCAACTCAAACTCACATATAATTTTACCCCACCTATGTTGATCCAAGGCTAAATAATAAATATGTGAAAAAGAAAGCAATTAAAATGAAATTATATAAATATAATATATATGTAGGTATCTATTTCTAAACCTGTCTGTGCAGTGAGAACCCCTCCAAATCACGAATAAAAAATAAAAAAATAAATAAATAAAAATAAATATTAAAAATGTAAAAAAATGAGGGGAGAATTTTTTTAAAAAGTCTTTTTCCTTTGATTTGGTCAAAACTTTTGGCAAAAATAGATGCTCACTGCTTATGCTGTTGTGCCACTCTTTATTTTTGGAGGGCTCTCTAATCCTGGGTCAAGGACTGGGGGTTGTTAGGTGGTACATGTCTTTGTGTTCCTCACTCAACTCAGACATTGTGGCCAGGAACCTAAGCTGGTGGTAGTAGCTCTCAGCTTCCTATCTCCCAGGATAGGATGAGATAGCGTGGGGGAGGAGAGGCTGAACACGTGGTGTATTTCCATGGAAGGCTGGTGCAGAATTCTAAATTGTAATTTCCAATAATTGGAATTTGGTCTTGACTGAGCTTTGGAGCTCTGTCAGTGAATATTTGAGATTTGATCCACACTCCCTGTTGCTGGGGAGGTGCAGATCTTTGCTGGATGTTTGGGTCCCCAGGGGGCCTTCTGTAAATGGTATTTTTAGGGTGAGGAGTCTAAATCTCCATAGAGTTCACATTCACGGCTGTGGATGTGAATTCTTCAGGATCATACCGGGAGTACAGATGCTCCTGTCTTCCCTGCAGCTCGTATGAAAAGTCAGCAATAAAGGGGGACTCCCTCTCCTTAGTATCTGAGCCTGGATGGCCCTGGGCACAATTCTCTCTGTACCTGTTTCAGCCACACGGTCCAGGCACACTCTGGGCTCCATGACAGGTGACTGGCTGCTGGCCCAGGTTGGCAACTTCCTTTATGAGTTCCTCGTCTTCTGCCTCGGCTCATGGCCATTTACAAACGGTTCTTACTGCTGGTGACCCCGGTTCCTGCTGGACTCTCTGCAGAGATTTTGGTTGCTTTTCAACCAACAACTTCCCCCACCATCTCTGGGTCCATGAAGATCCGCCTCTCTCTCTATTCCATAGGTTCTCCCACGCCATTTTTTTTCTGTGACTCTGTGGTTTCTTTTACTGTCCAGTGTTGAATTTCCGTGAGTTCCCTGAGTTATCCCCCTTGCTGAGGAGCAGACTTCCTGCTTTGTGAATCTTGAGCTAAGAAACTGCTTTGACGAACTCCCTTCTTCTAATCCATCATCTTCTCTCCCTCTCAATAAGAGCCAGTGGGATTTCTTAACATGGTGGCTTTGGTCTTTAGAGGCAAGCATCAAGCTTCCCACCAAAGAAGGCAGCTGCAGGGTCTCCTTCTTGACCTAGCCCTGGAAGTTGGGCAGTCTGGAGCTCACCCAGATTTCACAGGAGGGGAGAGAGACAGCCTCATGTCTTAATAGGAAGAATGCCAAAGAATTCACAGCCATTTTTTTTATAACAGACTTTATTTTTAGAGCAGTTTTAGGTTGATAGCAAAATCAAGTAGAAGGAATAGAAATTTCCCACGTACCCCTGACCCTACACATGCACAGCCTCCCTCATTATCAACTCCTAAACCACAGTGGTCCATTGCTACCTGACACACAGCCACTAACACATTTTTATCACCCAAATTCCATGGTTTGCACTTAGGTTCACTCATGGTGGTGTGCATTCTGTGGGTTTGTACAAATGTGGAATGACACATATTCACCATTACAGTATCATACAGAGTAGTTCCACTGCCCTAAAAGCCTCTATTCTGCACCTATTCAACCCCCACTCCTGTGAGCCTCTTGAAACCACAGTCTTCAATAGTTTTTTTATTTTCCATAATATCATTTTGTTTATCCCACAGCCTTTTCATATTGGCTTCTTTTACTTAATAATCTGCATGTAAGTTTCCTTCCTATATTTTCAAAACTTAAAAAGCCCATTTTTGCTGAGAGCCACAGCTGAGTCTGTATGGCCCCTGGCATTTTGCCAACAGTATTGATTGACAGGCAAGGCATTACTATCCGCCTCTGCCGCAACTTTTGAGTTCTGGCACTATTTTGGAGTTCTCGTGGGGATTTCCGGGGATTCCCCGAGAGTTCCCATTGGTTGGGGAAGTGCAGGAGGAGGGATTTCCGGGAGAGATATTTCCGGCTGGGGGTTCCTGGACAAGCCTCGTGGCGCGTTCGGGAGGATTCCCCGGGAGCTGTGTGAAGTGTTTTCCTGCAGTTTAAAAATAAAGTTTGTTCCTGCTTCAGTGGCTGGTGATTTGTGCCCAGCCAGACTGCGGCACATTTTTCTTTCATACCATATAATAACCCATTATTCAGAAGGAAGAGTTTTTTTAACTACTCACTTACTGAAAGATGTCTCGGTTATTTCGGCAATGGTGAATAAAGCTGATGTAAGCATCCATGTGTAGATTTCCTTTTTGTGTAGACATGAGTTTTCAACTCCTTTGGGTAATTAATAAGGAACATGATTGATGGATTGTATGATAAAAGAGTGTTAAATTTTTTTTTAAAAAAGCTTCCAAACTGTCTTCCAAAGTGTCCATACTGTTTTGCTTTCCCACCAGCATTGAATGAAAACTCTGCTTGCTTGTACTTTTTTAAAACTGCCATGTTTCACAAAGAATGTGATGCCCAAAGTGTTCTTAGACAATAGACAAGTGAGTTCATAAGTAGAAAGAAAAAAGGAGAAGGGATTCTAGGTCTGGAATCATTCTGAGAAACTGTGCAGTCTACAAAGGAGTTAAGCATGAGGAGTGGTAAACAGATAATCCACCGACTGGCCTTCTGGGGACATCATCAGACTGCTCAGGCACCACGGCTCGGAGCCTCCTGACCACGGCTCAGATTCCACTTCCCAAGAACAACTTTTGGGGTTTCTTTCTTCTTCTTTGGGACCTATGTAGTTAGGAATTTGGCCTCATCCAAAGAGAGGCGTGATCTTTGTCTTGAACCTGGAGGTAATTTCTATTCCCTTGGGATTTTCTGAGTGTTACCTGTGTCTTCTTTACGTAGGGTGAGTGCCTTGGACCACACTTGGCAGTTTATGCTGATTGGGTGACCCCTGGTGGGCTCCAGGAGAGGGTCAGTGCTGGAGGTGAAGTTCATCCACTTGGCTAATCCAGGAAAAACTCTGGACGCTGAAGTTTATTGAGCTTGCATGGTTGACAACATTCTGTGTGTACTGCCAAACATGTATGCCAGGAGGGTGATGTATCCTAAAGCTTCATGTACAGAATCCTCCTAGAGCCTGCCCGATGTCTGTCTTCCTTTGGTTGAGTTCATTCCCTTCCAAGAAATAAATGGTGGCTGTGAGCATAGCAGCTTCCTGTGAATTCTATGAGTCTTTCCAGTGAATTGCCACAACTGGAGGTGGTTTTGGAAACACCCCCCCCCCCAACCTGAAGGTAGTATCAGAAGCGAGGGAAGCCTTGGGTCTGTTTCCGCAACCTTGAAATTGACTATCTCCATTTGGAGCCCCCTCTGCCTCTGTGCCTCCCCTGGACAGCAAAGTTCTTTATTTCACATATTCCACGGTCATCCTAAGAAATAGCTACACGATGTCATGGTTTGCTGCAGATATCAAAGATCTTTCTTGGAGGAAGTAAGATTTCTTATCTTCAATTGAACACCTAATAGTTCACACAATATCATAACGTCGATTACAGACACAGGACATCTCTGGATCTGTGTGCGAGGGTGAAACCTGCATTCCATGTCATTTCCACGCCACACGGCAGGTCATTCCGCTTGTTGTCAAGTGGGGTATTTATAAACTAAAGCAAAGATTGGTATTTGTGCTTACTCGGGCCTTTCGGAATAAACAAATCCTTAACATTGGCAAAGGGCCTAACAAGCATTTAGTATTAATTAATTCTTAGACATCTCTGGGGAGAAGGTAAGTGTTCTTGGGAACTGACAAAATGGATTGTCTCATTAATCAGGTAACCATTCCCCTAAGCCCAGGACCACTTCAGCCCCAGGGGTTCTTTTGGCCCAGGGCTGGCCTCGGACCCTCCCGCCACACCCAGCTTGATGAGGGCTCAGTGTACCGTGCACGTTTGTCTTTTTAAAACTGTTCTTGTCGGGCTTCACTCCAGGCTTCTCAGATTCCAGGTTTTGCCCTACTCATCAAATGAATCTGTCTAGACGTCTCCTCTCAAAGTTACACGGGGCTATTCAAAATGAGGAACTCTGTTGCTGATGTCGTATAGGATTTGCTTGAGATGAATGTGTGTGTGTCCTGGATAACCTTGACCTTTTCCAGGGAATTATTTGATTATTTTTAAAAACTGTTGCATGATTACTTCTGCCTGCTGGAAGACGGTCTTAGCTTTCTCCTCTCTGCTCCTTCCCATCCTTCCCACAAGAGGCCCACTCTGATCTAACTAGAACAAGCCCAAAGAAATAGATGGGGTGTAGAGAATCCTTTGCCCCAGCACAAGGCATCTGAATTGGCACTGCCCATCGACCATGGGAGGAACTGAAATTCTTGACCTCCATTATGGTTTAGATCTGATGTCTCCCAGATTGGGGCCTAGTTGGAGGAAGTAGGGCATTGGGAGTCGGCCTTTGGAGGATGTGGTTTTCCTTGGATCCTCTCTTTCTCTCTCTCTGCTTCCAGCCATTGTGACGTGAGCAGCTTTACTCCATAGTGGACTCTCTGCCATGATGGTCAGTCTTGTCATAAGCCCAAAGCAATGACCATAAGCTAAGACTTATGAAACAGTGAGCCCCAATAAATCTTTTCACCTTTAAGTTGATTTTCCTAAAGGTATTTTGTCACTGTGCAGAAAAGGAACACATCCACCATCACCGCCATGTGTTGTGTTCCTGTCTTTATTATAATGCTTGGTTTAGAGCCAAAAGGGATGTCTAGCCTCAGCCCTTATCCCAGTTGCTTTGCACGAGCTTTATCTGAGTGCATCTGTCTCATCCAGTAGATTGGGCAAGGGGCCTCTTAACTATCTTCTTGGCTTTGACTAATGCTTACTGTGGTGAGATCACAATGACTCACCAGTATTTAGTTGTCTTCTTATTTCAGCTTATAATTCTTCATAGCCTTGAATTTAGGTGTGGCCGGCTGATGAGTTCCAGACATGACATGAGAGTAGAAGTGATGTGTGTCCCTTCAGGGTTAGGGGCTGAACTCATGGGTCCTCTTCTCTCCCATCATAGACACACCAGAGCCTCATGTAGAAATGGTACCATCATAAGATGAGGTCAAGTAACTTTTTGGAGCAAAGACACCCTCCCCACCACTGATGCATGTTGGGCATGTAGAGTAAGGGAGAAATGACCTTCCGATGGGTTGAGACTCTGAGGTGGTCGACACTTTAAACTATTGCTTCATCTAACTTATAGGGTGGCCAATGATGGCCCATGAGTCAGAAATGGCCCTCGACTTGTCTTTGTAAATAAAGTTTTCCTGGAACACAGCCATGTCCAATCACTGACATATTGTCTACAGCTGCTTTCGCACTTCAGGGACAGCAACAAATGGTGTGACAGACACCACACAGCCTGGAAAGCAGAACATTATAATTTGGCCCTGTAGCGGGAAGTTTTGCCGGTGTCTGCCTATCCTGACTGGTACACTCAGCGTAAGTGTTTTGTATTCCTAACTTGACAATATAGAAGGTGAAAACCCGAAGCTGATTCTAAAACAACGTGAAGTTATTTTGCACGGTAATCAGTGCTGCTTAATTGGTAAGCATTGACTGAGGGCCAGTTATGTGTCAGACTTAGGAATGCTTTTTTGCCTTGGGACCTTTGGAGTTCAGGGATGAAGCAGCTGCTCCCGTTCTTTCTAAGTTTGGAAGTCAAGATTCAATGTGGGGAGGGGGCTCTGAAGAAGCATTCTGCATGAGCTAAGGGGTTTCCTGCAACTGTCTCCAGGAAAATTCATTCATGTTGTGAGTTGCAGCCATTCATTATGTCCGTAAGCCAGATAACCCAGAAAAATGATCAGGCCACTATAGCATGATAATTATTAGGACTGGAGTGGTGCAAGGTACCAGGGAAAATTCTTTCCTATGCCTCCCCTACCCTTGATGGAGTCAAGGTGCTAACTAGTGTAACTTCTCTGACCTTGAAGCCAGGTACAAGCTGAGAATTCCTGACTGACCTGCTGGAGTGATTGGGAAGTTTCATCCCTAAGGAGAGAGTCCTGGAACATTCTCTTCCCACAGCAGGTCCTGTATCTTTGCTTTAGGCAGAGCCTTGCTGCTCAGACTTGGAACACACAAAAGAGCTTTGCCAGGCACATCTTCCTCAGGTTCTTTTCATCTATCTTCCTGGGACAGGCAGCCTGGTAAGAAGCCTCCTATTGATCCTGACAGCACAATTGAAACTCGTGAATTTCTTTTGGGTTCTGGGGTCAAGAAGAAGGGGCTGGTGGTCCCCCGGGGCGGGGTGGGAGGTAAATGAGCAGGAGACGCACATGAGCCGGAATGATAGTAAAGGTGGGTGCTGCGGTCTGTGGTTTTATGTGAAGTTGGCCTTGCCTGCATTTGTACTTCCAACAAATAGATCTGGTACCTAGTTCCAGCCATCATCGGATTTCAAGTTCGGTTGCCTAGGAAACAGAGGGCACACTGCTGGGACAGTCAGCCTGTGTTCTGTGCGGACCGAAGCTATTAAAGCCCATCAACTTGGCCTCCGAGAAGCACCGAACATGGACTGTTTCAACTTCCAGCCAGGTACTTATTTATTTATTTCACTGCCTCAGCAGCAGAATGAGTTATTGAACCATTCAGTCTATCGATTGGGGCAGCTTTCCCCCCTCCATCTCTCGGACGCTTGAAGCCCCTGTGGAGCCGGTGGCAGCCCAGAGGTCCTTTGTTGATCGTGAGTCCTCACTGGGGCAGCCAGGCAGCATTAATTCTCCAGCCAGCAGGGCCTGGGGCCAGGGCTGTGTCCAGACATGGCTCCCCATGCTGGTGATTCTACGGCCTTTGAACAAGTAAAGAAAGCTACACACGGGCCCTCCCATAGAAAACCATGCACACATGCAGAATGTTGTATGCTATTTAATTGGTGAACTAGACTTCCAGTCCAAATACCTTTGATCTACGTTAATTCTGCTTGGAACAAGTTTCTTGGTTTTGAGGGAAAAAAAATGGTAATTAAACTTCACATGTGTCTAAGATTTAACAATCCTCTGTCCTGGGGTCTGTCTGAGCCAAAGGAACCAAGGGAAAATGATATTTTCACTAGTGCCTCCGGGAGCTAGCTCTTCACAGTCCCCGTGGGCATTTGAGTCCAGCTCCAAAGACGGTGAACTTGACAGAGACCACACCATTGTGTCTGTACATGGCTGCCTGATTTTGCATGGCCTGTGAACTAAGAATGACTTCTACATTTTTAAGTGTAAAAAATATGGTTAGCTTTTTTGGGCAATGGTTGCTCAAGGAGTTGAGGACATAGCTCCTTGGCAGAAAGGCTCTCTGGCCTTGTTCAGAAGACGTTTGGCAGCCTTCTTGTACTCATGTGGCTGGGGGTAGGATGATGATTCCAGGGGTTCCCTCTTGGCTTTCTCACTGTGATAACCCCTATCTCACGAGGCAAGGACCCAGTGTGTACCAGCTGCCAAGAATGTCTATCCCAAGTCTGTATTTAAGGACCAAGAAAATAACCAGGGGGTCAGTGCATTCACTGTGAGCTGGGCCTAAGCAGAAACTCAATGCAGTATGCGGCCCCCGTGTGTTCCTAATGTAAGACGGGAACTTGACATTGCTTTGTAGCTCCAAATATCAAATTGAACCCTGTGTCCAATAGTCCTTAAAAAGTTAGGCTGTTTGTTTTCCCTCACTGTGTAGTTATCCAAGGAAATGTCCCTTAGGGGAAGAACGGGGGGTGGGGGGGATCATTACTTTATAAACCTGCCTTGGTGCTGTAGGACCTGCCCTCTTTCCTCACTTCTCCCTCCAAACTACGGACCAGCTCTGGAAACCAAGCAAAGCTCTGTTGACTGGGATCCAGATCCCCATACTTGATTTCTGACACAGACGGATGATATCCTTATTGGCTGACCGTCTATTCCCCACTCCCACAGGTATCATGTTTTACAAATTCTTTCCTGAATTCCTGTGGTTCAGGCTCCCTGGCTGCCCCACTGACCTTGATTCTCAATGTGATAATTGCCTTCACCAAGTTTCTGAGGATTTCTGGAAGTAAGCTCTGTTACTATGGGGTCCTCTTGTCCTGGTAAGCCTAGCACTTTGGTAGCATCTCCTGCAGAGGTGCCACTGAAGTCCTAAGTGGTGTTGGAGGCCCTCTCACCAAAACACTCTTTAGCACTTGAACCTTCCTGGGGACCACATTCCTCTGCTGGGGTTTCCAGCCTCCTAGAGCATACCTACTTGAGCATGCACATCCCTCCAAAATTTCTATCCCTTATCCCACCAGACGTCACTAAAATTCTGGCATCTCTACCCCACTCAGTGCAGCTACCAATTTCCCCATGTTATTTGAGGACAATAGCTTATCTCCATCTCCTGGAGCCCTTACCTGGGTGTTCCATCCTGGACCAGGGACAGTGAACCCACATTGATAATATTTCCTTCATCAAATCTCACAGTCTTGGGCTGGGGTTGTGGCTCAGTGGTGGAGTGCTTGCCTTGCATGCATGAGGCACTGGGTTCAATCCCCAGCACCACATTAAAAAAACACACAAACTAAATAAACAAAATAAAGATATTGTGTCAATCTACAACTGAAAATATTTAAAAAAATAATCACAGTCTTTTCTCCAATATAGCAATGGGGTCCGGTCCCCTGCATTCTCTTTCCATCTATGGCTCCAGTTGGGTGGATTCCATGATCCCCATTAGGATTCAGCACTTTTCCTCCTGGTCAGGCCCAGCATGTCCCAGGACGCTTTATGCTGTGACTTAACCCTAGTTATATGACTTATGGTCAGAAGGGGAGGTGGGCACATGCTTTGTGGAGGAGAGACCTCTGTACCTCTTCAAGAAGGGATCAGGCAAGGGTCCACTCCATAGGCTTAGAGAGGCCGGAAGACTCTGGGCTTGAGAATTTTAGCAGTGTCCACCCAGATGGTGCCATTACATGTGTCACAGTCCTACACTTTCCCAGGCAGGGTCTTAGTTTTGGTGCAACAGGTCTGATGGGCTAAAAGTGTAACCATCTCTGAAAATTGGCTGCTGCTAAAGTGAAGTCCCAAGCTGGGTCTTCAGCCTATTCTGGCTTTCCATTTCAGGATTATGAGTCTTTTATTGACTTCCAAGAAGGCTTCCTGGCTTTTGGGTCTAGATTTTAATTGCTGGTTCATCACATTTAGCTCTTCATTCTCTTTTCTTCAGAAGTCAACAGTAGTCACTCAATTCTGTTGACCTCATATTAACGATTTGTCTTCTCAAATGCCTGATGCATCGCACCAGCTAATGCACCCTCTACCAATGATACGTGATCTTACCCTAGTACCATTGAAAGTCCTAACAATTGTACTTCTGCCTTGTTGCAGGGACCTCTTTTCCCACCAGCAGTGGGGTTCTTATCATCGGTATGGTGGCAGGGGATCTGGATCCAGTGTCACAGCTTAGTGCTTGCTTTCCTGTACCATGCCTGGCACCAACGGCCACATGTTGGGTTCCTTGGGAAGCAGACTCTGAGATGGCTATGACTGTGCAGGGTGTTGATGGGGGACAGCTCTGGGAAACCACACCCATGCAGAAGAGAGGAAGGAAACAGGGCTGGGAAGAGGAAGAGCTCAAGCTGTGATATAGCTTTAACCAAGGTCTTAGGTGATCTCTTAGAGAGCAATAGGCTGGGAAGGGCCTTTAGAGCAGTCCCATCTGGAGTCCTTTGTGATCCTCCATCACTATATGTGAGCCATTGGGAAATGGTGTTTGGCCTTGGGCAAGGGGATTCTTTTCAACCTAAGCACTTTGACCTTAGAAGGCTGGTTTCTGGCAACCCTTCTAGCATCTTGTGGACTGCGTCTTTCATTCCTGAATGGGTTCTGGGCAACACCCTGCAGTATCCACTACACCCAGATCAGGTTACCTGCCTTCCAATGCCAGTCCATCTTCAAATTGTGACCTCGGACAAATCTCTTAATCTTCCTTGCCCTCAATTTTTCTTAAGTCAAGGAAAACAAGGTTTATGTCCATTTTAGAAAGTTATGGAACCTACAGTAAATCAGAAATCAGAAAGTCATCTGTAGGCTCACCACCCAGAGATAGGCATCTCTGCTCTGAAATTTTCCTGTATTTTTGTTGCATTTTAATATTATTGTAACCATGAACGATATTCATTTGTTGTGTTCTCATTTTTACTTAAGGTTGTGAAATGAGCATTATCAAAAACTCTTTGTAAGCATTAATTTTAAAGGTAGGTTGTTTCTGATTATAAAATTAATAGCTAGACACAAGAGATTATGTAAGATAAATCACCCATCACCTCTTTGTTTAGAAATAACCACAACTAAAATTTTGTTGCCTAGCCCTCCAGTTTCTATGTTTGTATGCATGTGTGTATTTATAAATTAAATTTAGGGATGTTTTCTATATGTTATGATTTCAGTTTGATCTTTTCACATCTCATCTTGATTATCCCTTTGAGATATTATGTATTTTTTATATTATGTGCCATCATTTTAATACCTACATAATATTCTATTGCATATACAGCATACCTCAGTCTGCTGTCTGCATATCTTTTCTAATATAAAGAATTCTCTGATTCAGTGCCTTTCATGTATTTTTTGTGTCTGTATTCATCTATGGTCATTTCTTTGTAATAAATTCTTAGAAATAGACTTATTGGGCAAAGTCTATGGACATTTAAGTTATTTGATACATGTTGCTAAATCACCCTTCTAATAAGTTGTACTAATTCAGAACTATATACAGGCAGACACAACGTGGGCAATTGTCACGCTGTCCTAGTACCACACAGTTGACGTTCCTCACCTTGGGTTCCACGTCTGCAGATTCCGCTGATCCTGAATTGAAACCATTTCAAAGAATCGTGTCTGTAATGAACATATATGAGCTTTTTCCTTGTTATTTCCCAGTCGATAGAGTATAACAACAATTAACATAACATTCACATTGTATTAGGCATCCTAAGGCATATAGGGATGATTTAGAGGGTACAGGAGATGTGTGAGGTAATATGCAAATACTGCACCACTTTATGTAAGGGACTTGAGCATCCAAAGATCTTGGTATCTGAGGTGGGGATCCTGGAACCAATACTCCATGGATACTGAGGGACGACTGTATCAAGTTTGCACTAGAGATGTCAACGCTGGTGCCTGTCCATGCCTATATTCCCTTATAAGGGAGACTGCTCACTTGTAGTTCACCTTGAAGAGGCCACGCTTGTAGCTATGTTTATGTGACACAATAGCTCATCCTTCCCTGGGGATTCCCAAGCAAGGGCAAGCAATGCCCAGGCTCAGCACACCCTATGATACGGAGGCCTGGCCCCTGGAGGGTCAGCCCTAACTGTGGTGACTACTATTTGCTGGCCTGGTCAACTTCCCTCTCTTGGATATTAACAGGAAACCTAAATGCTGTCATTTACCCATGAGAGTCAAAGTTTAAATGATGGGTCATGGCAAATTAAGGAGCCAAAAACTATGCTTAACACAAATAAGTTAAAACTGTGAGAAAAAGCAGAAGTGTTAGGTAGAGAGAAGAGATTCAGTGGGAGATGAGGTTATTGGTCTTGCTAAGCAAGTTGGCAATGGAATGGAAGCAGGGGGAATCACAAAAACTCATTAATAGTAAAAGAGTATGGTGAAGATTCTTGACCTCATATCCCCCAATTTCCCAGGACTGCCTTGGATCCAGTACCTGTTCTTTTGGGGACTGTTCAAAACTCGGGTCCTGTTCTTCTACTGTCACTTTGCTGATGTTATCCAAAGACATTTTAATATTGCTGTTCTATCCCCACCAACTTGAGCTTATCTCAGATCTTAAAGGATGTAAAAGAACATGAATGAGTCACAAACGTCATCTATTGAAGATGCTTTATTTTATTTATTGTTATCATTGTTGACCATTGTAAATGAGGCCAAGATGAACATCTTTGTGCATTATACCATGTGTGTGTGTAGCATCTTTCTTTTAATTAGGATTAGCAGTGCACAAAATTCTGCAATCAAGGGCAAAAACACTGAATTTCTTCTATCATTAATACAAGAGCCAATAGGAGATTGGGAGAAGGCTGACCATGTCAGCCTCTAAGGCCTCCTGAATTCCCAGAGATCTGTTCTCTTCAGTTCTCCCCCATATAATTCACAGATCTCACACTTGCCAACTCTACCCCTACTGGGCCAAGAAAGGAGGTGTTTTCCTCGTGCCATGGCATCTTGGAAGATGTAACTTGTTCTGTTGATTTTTACAGAGGCTCTCAGTTAAGAGATTGCCTCGAGTCTCAGAGCAGACTTTGGACTTGGACTTTTGGGAAATGCTGAAACTCTTAAGATTTGCAGGACCCTTGGAGATGGACTGAATGTATTTTGCATTGTGAGATGGACATCAGCCTTTGGGAGCAGGTTGAATACTAAAGTTGGGATCTTAAATGTACCCCCAAAGTCCATGTGCTGAAGGCTTTGTCCTCAGCCTTTGGTGCCACTGGATGGTGGTGGGACTTTTAGGAGGTGGAGCCCAATGGAAGGAAGTTAGGTCATGGCGGGGGGGCAGGGGTGACCTTTTGGGGCACACTGGGATTCTAACCCCTTCCTGTTCCTCTCTTTGTCTTCTTGTAGTCATGAGGTGAATTGCTTCCTCTGCCACAAGCTCCTGCCTGGATACTTTATGCCACCACAAGCCCAAAAGCAATAGGACCAACAGACCCAATAGATAAATGCCTTTCCTCATTTTTCCTTGATTTTCTCAGGTATTTTGTCACAGTGACGAAAACCTGGCTAACAGAAGGAGTCCCATCTTAGACACAAGCATTGTTCTGGACTGGGCTTGCAATATATGATTTTCCTTCCAAATTCAGAAGCTACAGTTTCTTATCATCAACGACTTCTAAAATTTTAACAATTAAAAAATGTTCCCTGCCTAGAAGGAAACAGAGGTGGGTAGAGTGTATGTCTGTACATGCATCTGCGTGTGTGTGTGTGTGTCTATGTTTGCTATGGTTTGGATGTAGTTTGTCCCCAAAATGTTCATGTTCTGGAAGTTTAGTTTACAGAGTGGCAATGCGTAATGGTCGTGGATCTTTAAGAGATGGTGGGAAGTAATTTGGCCATGGGGCACCACATCTCATGAACGGATTAAAGTTACCTTGAGGGAAGTTTAACTCTCATGGAACTAGATTAGTACTGTGAGAATGGTTTGCTATAAAGCAAGTCTGTCCCACATACGTTGTCCCTTCTGCACATGATCAGTCCCACTTTTGCTTCTTCTGCCAGGGACCCTCACCAGGATGCCAAAACTATGCTGCCTGGACTCTCTAGCTGCCCAAATCATGGGCCAAATAAATATCTTTCTTTTTAAAGTATCCAGCTTCAGGCATTTTGTTATAGCTACAGAAAGTAGACTAAGACAATGTCCATGTAAACCTGGACATTATATCTGCAAGTATGTATGCTATTAAAGATTTGGAGGCTTCATATTTTTAAAAGGTAATAAGAGAAGGTGCGGGGGGACTGGGGTCTATTGAGAATTCTTGTAACTTATTATTATTAATCTCAGTGAAGTTTCACATCTCTGGAAAGGATCAGGGCAGTGTGATTTGTACCATGGTCATGAACAAGCTGCCCTAGGGGAGTCAAGTGCATGTCAGTTTGTGGTATTTGTATACAGCACAATCCTGTTGTTCTCTGACAGTCTAACAATGCTATACTTTGTAAATTATGTTCCTTTCCCAGAGATCAAAAGATTACAAGTTCTCCAGCCACACTTGCTTTGTACACACAGCCTTTTAATATTTTCCAGAACTATTCTTTGACTTCCAGTTGAGCAGAGAATTGAATTAATCAGACTAAGTCCAGTAAATATCTAATTGAAGATTAGGATCTACTACTATACGGTGTCCTGTAACAATTTTGCCTTTGCCTTAAATATATTTAAGTTATGATGCTCACTATTATAATTTTTCTGTGATCCACCAGGTTTAGAACCTAATAGGATCCAAACACAATAAAATTGCCCATGCAAAAGGTCACCACTACCTAAAGCTGGGAAGACTACATAAATGGAACAGCAGACAGCACAGCATAAAAGGTCCATGAATTTTTTTGTTAACTGATGTGTGTGTGTACTACATGAAATTAGAACACACGCTTAGGGAAGACAGCAATGGCTATTTGATAAATGGATGCCTGTGTTTAGTTAGTGTTGTGGTGTGAACTGATAAATACAATCAATAAGAGTGTAAGTTATAGGTTATAGATTAGTAAAAAATATAGATCATAGATATAAGATTTTGGTACGTGAGATAAGACAATTATAAAGCAAGACCTCTCATAGGCAGGCCCAAGACTCCATTTTGCTGCCTTCTTAAAAAAAAAAAAAACTATTACAAGAGCTATTTCTGAGAAACTGAAATGAAAGCTGTTTTCTTATAATATATTGTTTTCTGTACCTTGTACCCCACAAAATGTACCCAACCCAGGAGATGGTGGTCTTGGTGTCCCAAGACTTTGAAGTAGATGCATACTCCCACTAACCGCCTGCTTGAACTCAGGATGCAGTTGTCTAACACCTGCTCAAACCCAAGATGCGATTGCTGAGTTGCCCTACTAACTGCTGTCTTAGCTTCTGTGACTGGCTTGCTTGCACGACACAGGAAAGTCCCTGAGCTATGGTTTTCATCCTTAAATTCCCAAGACACAGGCCCAGAAATTGCTATTCTCCCACAGAGCTTCAGTCCCTACAGGTGGGTGACAGTCCCTGGCCAGGTAAATAAAGCTCTCTTTGATTTGAATTTGGACTTAGAATATTTTCTGAAGCGGCTCCTCATAACATTAGTTTTTGGTAAGATAATAAAAAAATCTAAGAGGCTCAGAAAATTAGCAGAATAATTCTATTAATAAAAGTTCACTTTTGCTTTCCAAAAGACATGTGGTTCTATTTATGGTTTGGATAGAGGGGTCCCCTAAAAGCTCCTGTGTTAACACAGGACCATTCAGAGGGGAAATGATTCAATTCTGAGAGCTGTGACCTAATTAGTCCATCCTAGTTTGAATGGGCTCTCCAGGTGGTAACTGTAGGCAGGTGGGGTGTGGCTGGAGGAGGCGGGTCACTAGGGTGTGCCCTGGAAGGACTTCACATCCCTGCTGCCCCTTTCTCTCTCTCTGCACTTTCTGGCTGCCAGGAGAAGAGCTGTTCTCCTCTGTACCCTTCCGCCATGATGTTCTGCCTAATTTTGGGTCAGAGCAATGGAATCAGCTGACCTTGGACTGAACTCTCTGAAATGGTGAGCCAAAATAACCTTTCTCTCCTTTACGTTGTTCTTGTCAGGTGTCTTGATCACAGCAAGGCAAAGCTGACCAACAGTTCTTTGTATAAAAAAATAATAAATTCCTCTCACTACACTCCATGTTTTAAAAAAATGCAAGTCCTAACTATAAATTAAATGCACATGCCACTTGTTGGACTCTCACAAAGACCACTTAATAAATCATTTGTTGTTCAAGAGTCTCACTCGTGAACAGCATCTACTTGGGGACATTTTCATAGTCTCTTCCTCATCTGTTCAAACCCCTTTACAACATCTCAGAAGAAAGCTATTACAGTGGCTCTCTCTCTCTCTCTGGGCTCTCCACATTCACATATTTAACCAAATCATGATCAGAAAACATTGGGGAAGGGTTTGGGGATGTGGCTCAAGTGGTAGTGCACTTGCCCGGCATTTGTGAGGCACTGGGTTCAATCCTTGCACCACATAAAAATAAAATAAAGACTTAAAAAAAATATTGGGGAAAATTTTGCCTTTGTACTGAACATGTGCAGACTTTTTTCCTGGTCATTTTTTTAAAAACAATATAGTATAACAAGTATTGACAGAGCATTTACATTGTATTATATGTTATAAGTCAACTATGTGGTATATATGTGTATTAAGAATTGTAATGCAAAAAAAGTATAAATAAATAAATAAATAAATAAATAAATAAATAAATAAATAAATAAATAAAAAGTATGTGAGAGGATGTCTTTCCATTCTGTGCAGATACCATGCCATTTTATGGAAGGGACTTGAGCAACTACAGATTTAGTATCTATGTCCTGGAACCTATCTCCCTGGGTGCAGAGAGATAATGATTGCAATTATCTCTGCATTTTCCTGGTATCCTCAGAATTCTTTGCTTCTTATGTACAGAATCCTTCTTTGGCCTTTCAAGCAAAAGACCTGGTTCTTATGCACCATTTCTCTATGGCTTCTGGAAAACAAAGACACGAATGTCTCTTTTGCTACAAGTAGCTCCTGCGTCACTTCTTAGTGCAGAACCCTTCAAGGACAATACAGTAACTTTTAGAAAGCATCAAATTTTCTCTTTCTCATGTTGTTAAGAACCACCAAAGCAAACAACATGGATCTCCTCAAACTTCCATCTCACACCAGGCAGAAGACAGCCAGTGTTGGCAGAGGGTGGCTCACACCGCCCATCTGCTCATGAACAGCAGGCAAGGTGGGTGGGCTCAGACACTGGTTGCACTTCTCCACCCAGGGCTTCTCCCCTGGTGTTATCCACGGGTTATTTATGTCACCATGTTACTTCTTTGTGAGCCCCTAGGGGAACGGGTTCTGCTTTGGGGAGAGTCCTGAACCACTGTTGGTAAAAGCTCCATGGGATGTCAGAAGAATTTTGTTTTCTATCAAAGGAGAAAGAATTACTATTGGTGGAGGACAATCGATGATCACAATAAAAAGTGTTGATTTGTGATGGTGAGTAAAGGTGAGCAAGATTCTGGAAAGATGGAGCTCTCTGGGATGTGCTGATTATCAGATTCTGTGTCCCTTAAAAGCACCATGGCCTTGGCCTCCTGGTGTCAACAGTGGGGCACATTCTGTGGGAGCCACTCAACACCCAGCTGCTCCTCCTCACGTCCTCTGCATGGCAGAGCCTGGGGGACTGAAGGCCTGCCTGCTGCTAGGGGCTGGAGGACGAATGAAGCTCCCAGTTAGATGCTGGATTGTTTCTCTGTCGCTGAGTAACAAAGCCCTCCACACCGGGCAGCTTAGTACAGCTAACATTGATTCTCCCTCCCGGTTCTGAGGGTCCACTTGGCTGGTGGGTCTGGCTCAAGGTCTCTTTAGAGGCTGCCATCAGCTGCTAGTTGGAGGAACTCAGCAGTCAGCCTCACTCGGGTGTTGTTAGCAGGAGGCTTGTCACCAGGAAGCCCACCAGGGGGGCGTCTCCACAGGGCCACCTGAATGTCCCCAAGGCAAGGTCTTCTTTTGCCTTAGATTCCCCTTCTCCCGGGAGAGAGAGGAAAGTGCAGGACTGAGATAGAAGTGATAGTGTCTTCTAGAACACAATCTTCCAGGTGACTCAGAGTTTTGTATTCTGTTGCTCCCACAGGCCATCGCTGGTGCCACGGGTACCAGGAGGCATCTCTTTGGGATCATCTCTTTGGCTAATAAGCTGGGATAGGAGGGGTTTGCTGCATGCAGCAGGGCTGGCCTATCTCCATGGATGTCAAGAGGCATTCTAGAGGCTGTGAAGGGCACGTTCAGCATTGTTCCGGTCCCCAGCTTCCTGTTGGTGACAGCGCTAGCTCCCTGATCTCTACATCTCAGCCCAGCCTGTGTGCTCTTGAACTCAGCAATTCCAGATGCCGCCGTTTCCTGGAGAGGCACTAAGGACTATACCTTTGGCTCTCCTTCCATTGGTTCTGTGTATGTGGATTCAACCAAGTCAATGAAAAATGAATTTTTAAAAATTTTCATCTGTATTGAACATGTACAGCATCCTTTCTCGTGGTGATTCCCTAAGCAGTGTAATGATTTGCATATTATTTGCATTACTTTAAATGATATAAGTAATCTAGAGAGACTTAAAGCACATGGGAGGATGTGTGTGGGTTATATGGCAAACCCTGTGTAATTTACACGAGGGACTTGCACATCCCTGGGTTTGGGTGTCAAGAGGGGTTCTAGAACAATTCCCGATGGATACTGAGGAGTGAGTGTATTCCACTACCTTCCATTAAAAATATCAACAGTGATTTCCTCAAACTGATCCTGGAACTAGACTAGGACTGATGAGGACAGGTGTCACCCCTCCTGGCAATAACAGCAGACATCACTGAGTCGCCCGTGAGCACGGTCGTGTTCATTGATCTGATTCTCCAGGTGAGGAAACTGTGATGCTGAGAAATTAAGTGCATGACTACACTTGTGAATTCCATTGCTGTGAATTCACACAGGTAATGGAAAGCAGAGCTAGATATCAGGGCCCATACTCTTTTTTTAACTTACAGACAACAGAAATTCATTTCTCAGAATTCTAGAGATGAAAAATTCAGGATCAAGGACTGGCAAGTTTGGTGTCCCGTGAAAGCCTGGCTCACAGGTGGCTCATAGCTGTGTCCTCCCATGGAAATAGGGACAAAAGAGATTTCTTGGGCCTCATTTAGATTATTTTCTTTTATTTATTTATTTACTGGGGGACACTGGGGACTGAACTCAGGGGCACCTTGACCACTCAGCCACATCCCCAGCCCTATTTTGTATTTTACTTAGAGACAGGGTCTCACTGAGTTGCTTATCGTCTCACTTTTGCTGAGGCTGGCTTTGAACTTGAAATCCTCCTGTCTCCATCTCCAGAGCTAATGGGAATACAGCTATGTGCCACTGTGCCTGGCCCTAGATTATTTTATTTCATTTTATTAATATTTTTATTTTTATTAATACAAAGTAATTGTACATATTTAAGAGGTATGGTGTGGCATTTAAATACATGTGTATAATGAGTAATGATCAGATCAGGGTAATTGCCATATCCATTGTCTCAGAAATTTATCATTTTCTTGCTCTGGGAACATCCAAAATCCCTCTCTACTGGCTATTTTTCAATATTCAATTAATTATTTTTCCAACACAGTTTTTCTACTGTGCTAAGAATGTTAGAAATTATTCCTTCTATTCAAGTGCACCCCTGTACCCACCAACCGTCCTTTCTCCACCCTCCCTCCTCCATACACTGGGCCCACCCAGAAGGTCACATCCTGTGTGGTTCTCCCTTATAAAGATGGCTTTGGCTTAAAGGCTGATGAGGTCTTGGGTTTCTTCATAGCCTCATTTTCAATTTTTATGAGACACTTGGCAGCTAATAATTCACTGTCCAGAGTCTTAAGCTCCAGGCATAGTACAGCACCAGTGTAATAGCCAGACCAACAAAACCATCCTCTCATTTCTCCTATTGATGCCTGAGTAAGCGACCTAACATTCAGGAAATATGATTTTTAATATTTATTGAAAAATTGTACCCAAGACCTAATTTCTATCAGGCTTTGCATTGACAA
Organism: Marmota flaviventris; assembly: GCF_047511675.1. Lineage (NCBI taxonomy): Eukaryota > Metazoa > Chordata > Mammalia > Rodentia > Sciuridae > Marmota > Marmota flaviventris. The sequence goes on from NC_092503.1 coordinate 140,436,390, forward strand.
AACTGACTCCTATTTTATACCAAAAATCACTGTCCTCATTATAGAGTGATGACAGTGAAGTCCCCATGAAACCTGCTTGTTTATGTAGCTTCAGTTACTGAGGCTGACAGTCCTCTGTTGGAATCCTAGCTGGCACACAGGATCACACCATTGCTGAAGTTCAGGGTTCTACCAATGAATTCATTCAACAAGTTTTCCTTGAGCATATACTCTGCTCTGCACACTTAGCATAACAAACAATGGAATCGGGGGTCTCTGATGATGCCAGCAGCCCATGGCCCTCGGTGCTGGGTAGGCACTCAGAGGTGTGGAGGGCTGAAGATGTCAGCTTCCTGGCTCAGGTTTGGCCGTTACCTCTCAGGAATGCAACACAGTGGAACACGGGGTGTACTCTGGGGAAAATCCTGTGTGGGTTATGAGAAACCCCAACGGAAAAAAAAAGTTCTAATGCTGACTTTACACAAGAAGAGCAGGTCATTAAGGCAAAAAGAAAATCAAAATCATAACTATGGTGCCCAAACTGACTGTGGAGTGTTTCCTACACACTAGGAACAAATGCTTGCAGACATTCTCAGGTTTACTTCTCCTAGCCACAACCCCAATCAGGCCCTGTTAGCATCCTCATCCTATAAATGGGGAAACAGAGGCTGAGAGGACAACCACTGGTCCATCATGAAGCCAGAGGGTCAGTCAGACTCCATAGCCAATGTACCCCCACATACCATCAGCTTTCGGCATCTGTGGGTTCAATACCCAGGGGGTCAACCAAAGATGGAAAATATTTAAAGAAATCATATCTATACTGAATATGCATCTCTGCATATTCTCTCCCTAAAAAATACAGTACAACGATTGACGTGGCGTTGACATTGTTTTTGGTATTGTAAGTCATGTAGAGTTTTAAAGTGTCTGGGGAGATGTGTGCAGGTTATATGCAAATATTATGCCATTTTAGGTCAGGAAACGGAGCACCTATAAGTTCTGGTGTTTGAGGGGTGACCTGGAACCAATCCCCCATGGACACCAAGAGACACCTGTCCTGGCAGATTGGCTTAGATCATCCAAGAAAACTGTTCACACCCACTGATCCTCCCTGTGGCATATCCTGACTTTAACTGATTCATGTGTTTGTCATTAGCCCCAGCCCCAGTCTCCGCTTTGAGGGGGTTAGGAAAACCAAGATGTCCTGTAGTGTCGTCAGGTAAACAGGATATCATGATATTTTTCTCTGATTATTGGACTTTTCATATAATAATGAAGCCAGCTACCCACAGAGCCACTCAGCTGAGACTGAAGAGGAAGGTACTAATTGATCTTTCTGGTTTTAAGTTTTTCCAAATCAAGCTCATTCATGCCCACGTATAAGGTGCTGCTTCTACCTGTGCAGTTGAATTAAAAAGAAGAAATCCCACTTTATTCATTACACCACGTATGGATCCCAAACTATGATATGTATCTGAATCTTCAAGGCAGATTCCTTGCCCCTGGTCAGCACTGTTGAATCAGTGTCTCTGGGTGAGTGGCCCAGTGGTCTGCATTTTAATGAGCATGAATCCTTATATCCCAGTGGAATGCTGGGTCAGAGAGACCCTCACAGGCACCTGGTTAGATGCCTGATCATACCTGAACCAGCCGAGGTCATGTTAGACTCAATCCTAGGTTCAAATGCTGCTTGTGCTAATTACAAGCTGAGTGACCTTCCATAAGCCATTTATTCTCTTTTAGCTATTTTCTTATATGTAGAATGAAATTAACAATACTATCCTTATGATAAAGTTATTGTGAATTAAATGGTAAGAGATATCTAGAGCATTTAGCATGCACTACAATATTGTTGTTGCAGATCTTTTGTTATTAAAGAACTGCCATGTTTCCTGATACAGCTAGCCCATATTTTTTGTCCTATTAATACTTTGTCATAACACAAACTTTAGTGTGATGCTTTGTGTTTCCTGTGTTTTTTTCTTTTTTTTTTCTATGTTTTTTTCTGACATGACTGAAAAACATGGAGAGATCCAAAGAATCAAAAGCTGGGCATTCATTTTTTAAACCCCAAATTGTTCAGCTCTGTATATTATATTCTGCCGTATTATGAATATATCTAGATGAATATTGTACAGTGATTTTGGCATCTAGAAGAGGAAGCCAACTTTACTATTACTGGGCAAGTAAGAATAATTAAGCCTTGTTTTAGTGAAAAAATTTGATATTTATTTACATATGAAATTTAATATTAATAAAGGTTTACTATTTGGATACCAAAGAGATATCTGCAAGTCCATGTTTATTGCAGCGCTATTCCCAACAGCTAAGATATGGAATTGGCCTAGATAGACATCGACTGATGAATGGATAAAGAAAATGTGGTAGATCTATGCATAAGGTAGTATTATTCAGCCATAAAGAAGAAAATATCCTGTTATTTGCAGGAACATGGTTGGAACTGGAGGAGATTTTGGTAAGTAATATAAAACAGACATAGACAAATATCACATGTTCTCTCATATGTTGAAGTTGAGTCAATATGAAAGTATTATAGTGATTACTAGAGATTGGGAAGTGTGTGAGGCCGGGGGGGGGGGGGGGTAGGGTGAATCTGATCAGCGTACACTCTAAGCCTGTATGGAGATATCTCTTTCCTTTTTTCTTTCCATAGGCTCATGACACTCTTCTGATCCCACGTCCTCCATGAATCCTTTCCTGACTTCCTTCAATCCTCATTGGTCAGTGATCCCTCACCTCTGAATCCATTCTCTCAGGTATCCATCAAACATTCCTGAAAATCCTTACTAGGAGAGCAAGAGATTGAATGAACAGGGAGGTCAGAGAGGCGTCTCGGGACCAGGTGGCATATAGCCTTGGGGCCCACTAAGGACTTCATATTCTCCTTGGGATGAAAAGAAAAGTCACTGGAATTCCAATGATGTGACTTGCATTTGAAGATGATTCCTCTGGTTGCTCTGTGGACTACAGACTTTAGGAGTTAAGAGTAGATCCAAAGAGATGAATTAGGAGGACTTGCAATACTCCCAAGTAAAATAAAATAGTAACTTGGACTTTGTTCTTGGTGCCAGAGGCCTTGAGAAGTGATTGAATTTGGCATATATTACAAAGGAAGCACTGATGTGATTGATTTTTATGGTGTTAGATGTACTATATAAGATCAAGAAAGACGACGTGACTCCCACCATGAAGCTTATGCTCTAGGGTAGGAAACCCATTCGTGTTGCTGCTATGACAAATTATCACAAATATAAAGATTTTAAACAGCATATAATTGCTATCTTATAGTTCTGTTTGGTAGTATTTAGAGTTCTGGAGTTCAGAAGTCCCAAACGAGTCTCACTGTCTAAAGCCAAGTTATAGCTATGCTGATTTCTTTTGAAGGTTCCAGGAGACAATCATTTCCCTAATATTTCCAGCTTCCAGAAGCCACCTGTATTCCTTGGCTCATGGAACCTCCCTTTGTCTTCAAGGTGCATCACCCCCCGCCCCCCCGCTTTCAGCTTGACACCTCTTTTGTGTCCCTCTGTTTCATTGTCACATCTCCCTCTGCGAATGAGACCCTCCTGCTCCCCCTAATAAGGAACTGGTGATTACATCAGGCCCCTTAAATAATCCATGATACTTGCTTCATATCAAGATCCTTAATTTAATCTGTAGAGTCCTTTTGCCACATGAGGTAAGAATTAAGGTGCGGACATCTTGGAGGAACCGTTATTCCGCCTACCAGAAAAACCAAAGAATCAATGGGAAAACAGATGAACATCCTAATGTCCGATGGTGATGCTTTGGAGACAAGGAAGGGGGTGGGTTATCAGAACAGAAGGTGAACAGTGGTGGTGTTAGGAGTGGGGAGGGAGAGAAACAAGGAGGCGGCTGATTTCAGTAGGAAAGTTGAGAACATCTCTCCTAAGAGTGATATCCAAGCAGAGGTCCCATTTATTTAAAAAAAAGTGAGCGAGAAAAATATCTGGGAGAAGAGCCTGAAAAGGCTGGTGAGGGTTAAAGGATCCCAGGGTGGAAATAGACTTGAAGCATTGGAGGAACCAAAAAGGATGATCCCATGTACCAGACAGCACATCTACAGGGCTAGTAGCTGACTCCAGAGAAGCTTGCAGGGGTCAGAGCAGACTATAGCAGAGGTCTTCTGGGGACAGTCTCTCAGGGCCTTTTTTTAAAAAAAATTTTGTTTTTCTGGAAAAAATCTTTATTGTTTTATTTTTGAAAAATACTTTCATTAGATGTTCTAATTGGGTAGATTCTTCTTTCAGAATTCAACATGTCATCCCTTTGTCTTCTGGTTTGTGTGGTCTCTAACAAAAAGCCTGTTGGAATCCTTATCTTTGTTCTCTTGCATCTTTCCCTTTAGTTGATTTTAAACTTGTCTCTTTTTCACTCTGTTCTCATGTTTTGGCTGTAGTTTTTTTTTTTTTTTTTAATGGTTCTGACTGGAGTTGAACTTCTTGGATCTGCAAGTTAACAACTTGCATCAAATTTAGAGAACATTTAGCCATTATGTCTTCAGATACTTGTTCTGGCTCTTCCTGGGGACTTCTCTGCCGCAGTCTGGCTGGGCACAAATCACGAGCCACCACACAGCTTGTAGATTCAAACAGCAACTCTTTATTCCCGAACTCACACCAGCCGTCTACAATCACGTTCTGGGGAAATCCACGTTCTCTGCCCAAATCCACTCCCACTGGGCTTCTGTCTCCCAAAAAATACTGTCTGAATCCCGTGAGAACTCAAGGGGAACTCAGGCAGCAGGATACTCCCTATTCCCAGCAGGAATAACTTTAAACCTTAAACCTGGAACCTAAACCGAGAACGCCATAAACCCGGATTATAAACCAGGAACACCCTAAACCCGGATCCGCCCTGGTCCTTGAGCAAGGTCACCTACATGCAATGTCACTGCAAAATGTCCTATTTCCACGAGTCCTTCCACTAAGCAACATGGGGTACGCTGGCAAGGAAATTGTCATACCTACTTGGCTAATGGCTCCCAGCACTTCTCCTTCTGGGAGTCCAATTATACATGTGTTAGACCACTGATGTTGTTTCACAGGTCGCCGAGGCGCCCTCTCCCCCCATCTCCCCTCCCCTCCCCTCCCTTTCTTCCCTCCCCTCCCCTCCCCTCCTCTCCTGTCTTCTCCACATTGGGCTTACATTGTGGGCTGATCACTCTCACAGACTTAATTAGCTCTTTCCCCATTTCCTTTCTTTCAAGTATTTGTACTAATAAAACACTTGCACGCTTAATATTCCACACTTAATCTTATTTTGGTGTCAGCTTCTTGGAGAATCTGGATTTATGTTGTTTCTATTGACTAATTTTCTCCTGATAATGTAGTCTTTTAAGCAAGCAGTTTAGGTACTCGCTGGCCAGTCTGAGTCTTCCAAGTTTTGTTTTCAAACTTTGTGAGGTTTGTATCTGGAGGAGTCTTTATTCGAAGGATAGTTTAACCCTACTATTAAAATTTGACCCTTCTGAGGTCTTTACTAAATGCCCCAGGTACCCAATTATTTCTCTCCAATCTCTGTAGACTGATTAGAATTCAACGTCTGCCTCCCCTGAGAGTTGTCTATTTTATAGCCTCCCATCACATGTCCTTTTCCTGGATTCATGAGGAATTTCACGTATGCAGGCTTGGAATAGAATATGGACTAAAGGGGATTATTATGTATTTACAGATTCTTTCTCTATGCAGCTATCTCCTATTTTGTGTTCTCTGCCAATTCCAGTTGCTTTAGGATCTCCGAGTCTGAACTCAGCAAGACCACTGGATTCTTCTTGAGTCCTCTGTGCCATGGAGTAGAAATCACCTGTAGACTGATATCTGTGACAATTATAGAGCCCTCCACATTTGGTTTTCTTCATTCAGGAAGCACATTCCTGTGGTTGCTTCTTGTCCAATAAGCAATTCTCAAACAAGCCATTCTATCACATAGTGAATGTAGTAAAAAGAGAATTTAATATGTAATATTATATATAACCAGAAGGATAAAAATACAATTCTTAAGTATGATAAAAGAAGCAATTACAGGAAGCAGCCTCCAATCCTAGGGCTGAAAGAACAAAGGGAAGAGACTGGGATTATTAAGATTTAGAAAATTAAGGGAGGATCTCTCTGGAGCCCATACTTGGACTTCTAAGGACTTGCCTCCAGCCGGTTTTTGGTGCTGACATCTTTGACCTTGGAGGGGTCCCCTGGTGTTTGGAACCTGGGTGGATGAGGAGAGCGTCTGGCTGTTGATGTGCCTGTCTACCTTGGGAATTTAATGAACCTGTGGTTGATGATATTTTTAAAACTGAAAACTGGATTTGGATGCTGGTAACGGTAAGGAAGTTCTGGCGCCAGGGTGAAGAAGTACAGCCAGGCAGTGCCCAATGGAATCAAGCCGGAAGCGCACAGGAGACCAGGGCCCAGAGGGAGGTCCTTCTTCCCCTGGTTTTCAGCCTCTTTCTCACTCCTTCTATGGGAAGAACCTGAGGCCAAGCAGCCGGGACAGGAGAAGTATGGTGGGCAGAGTCCCAATCCCAAAAAGAGCAGAGTGGAGGGAGGACTGGGGGTGGGAGGGAACTCTGAGCTGGCCCTGCTGCTGCTCCTATGGGGCCTGAGCAACTGGGAGAAATGTGTGTCTGTCCACAGGGTTGGAGAGCATTGGAGGAAGACTCCAGCCTCCCCCCAGACCTACCGGATCTGAATCACCAGGACAGATAACTGGGTTTCTCTGTTTTTAAAAGCACCAAACATAATTCTGATCAGGAATATTGGGGTGACTGTGATCTGGGTCCAATTGTTCATTTAAAAATAAGTTCTGTTTTTTCAAGGTACAGCAGGTGAATCTGATGAGCAATAAGACATTAGGCATCACAAAGTAATTAGAAGATAGGAATTTGAATGTACTCACCATCAAGAAGTGATAGAAATTTAAGGCGATGAATGGATGAATGAACCGGAAGACCACATTGTACCTGGTAAATATGTACCAGGTAACCCAGTCAATCAAAAATTTCAAAAATTAAAAAATAGAATCCAAGTTGAGATATGCTTCAAATCTAAAATACACAGATTTTGAAGGCCGCATAAAAGAAAAAAAGAATGGAAAATTATTTCACTAATAATGTTTTTTTTATATTTATTACATGTTAAATAATAGATTTTGATATTTTGTGTCATATAAAATAAAGTCAGCCTCCTGTTTAAAAGCAGATAAGGAAAAAAAAACTTGAGAGTGTAGAAATGAAACCCTGCATTCATGGTTAACTGATTTTCTACAAAAATGCCAAGACGATTCAGTGGGGGAAAGATCCATGCTTTTCAGCAAATGGTGCAGGGAGAACAGGATAGCCACCATATAAAATGTTAATTTGAAATGGATCCTAGACTTAAATATAAGAGTTAAAACTGTAAAACTGGGTGAGAGGCCCTGGAATTAATCCCCAGCACCAATTAATTAATTAATTAAAAAACTCTTGGAAAAGGTTTGGCATAAATCTTCATGACTTTGAATTAGGCAATGATTTATTAAATATAATACTGAAAGCACTGATGATATAAGAATAAAAGATAAACTGGTCTTTATCAAAATTAAACATTGTTCCATTAGTGGTTGAACAGGTAAACAAAGCTTGGTGTATCCATTTGATGAAACATTGCTCAGTATTAGAAAAGGAAGAAAAGTCTATTTTTTTTTTATTTTGGTATTAGCGATTGAACCCAGGGACACTTTATCATTCCAGATATTTTTATTTTTTATTTTTGTATTTTGAGACCCTCACTCAGGGTCTCCCTAAGTTGCTTAGGGCCTCACTCAGTTGTGGAGGCTGGCCTCAAACTTGCATCCTCCTGCCTCAGCCTCCTGAGTCACTGGATTTACAGACCTGTGCTGCCACACCTGGTGAAAGGGAGAAAAGTAAGCCAGTCACAAAAAGACATAGTTATGCACAGTTGTAATCGTACTAAGTACTTACAGAAATTAAACCCATAGGAACAGAAAGCAGAATGGTGATATTCAAGGACTGGGTGAGGGGAGATGGAGGAGTTTATTATTTAGTGCTTATTCATAGTTTCAATTTTGGAATGTGAAAATGTTTTGGAGATGGATGATGGATGGTTGCCCAACCATGTGAATGTACTTAATGTCACTGAGCTACACATTTTAAATGGTTAAAGTAATATATTGCATATTGTTTTTACCATAGTTTATAAGCAAATAAATAAATGAGTAAAATGCTTAAAAAATAAAAAACATCAAGAAAATGAAAAGATATCCACCCCCAGAACCAGAGAAAACATTTGCAAATCATTTATCTGACAAAGGCCTCAAATCCAGAATACATAAAGAGTATTTACAATTCAATAAGAAGAAAATCCAATTAAAAAAAACCCAGAAGATGTAATTTGAGTAGATACTTCCCCAAAGAAGATAAACCAGTGGCAAATAGGTGCATGAAAAAGTTGCCCAACATCCACAGTCACCAGGTACGTGCAAATCAAAACCACGGTGAACACTGTGTTTCATCACTAGGGCGGCTGTAATTTTAAAAAGACAGACAATAACAGGGATTGGTGAGGATGTAGAGAAATTTGCTAGTGGAATTGTAAAATGGAGCAGCCACTTTGGAAACCATTTTGGCAGCTCCTCAAAATGTTAAACAGAGAGTTGCCGTATGACTCAGTAATTCCACTTTTAGAAATTCCATTCCCAAAATATGAAGACGTGCGACCACAAAAGACTTGTACACAAATGCATGTCAGCCACACACCGAACGTGAGAACAAAGGGATGGTTTGAGATGATGTGAGGATGGCTATCCAAGAGACATGAATCCAGAACAAGTGCTCCGAGGCTTTGCAAAATGGCAAGTGTATTTATTGCTTTAAACCAGGAGGGGCGTTGGAGATGACATCACTGGTTAGTCAATTTCGTGATTGCTGTTGGAAAAAGTTCAGGTGTCTTGTAGGAAAGGGATTGGGTGGGATCTCAGTCTGTGTTAAGAGTATTTCAGGAATCTGTGGTCTGGCCTAGTATGAAGGTCATCTTGCATCTGGGATTGGGTGTTCTTCAAGTTAAAAGTGCTTCAAAGTTCAACAGATTTAACTGTGTCTCTCTTTTCAGTGCCATGAGCCAACACTACTCCATTTTTATTTTCTTCCTTGACATGTGTATAAGTGTATGCCTGCAGTATACATGAGAGCCCCAGATTGCCGGAACCTGAATACCCATCGGCTGATGGATTGTTGATCCTGCAACCACATGGATGAGCCTGGAAAACTTCCTGCCCTGTGAAAGGAGCCAGGCACAAGAGACCACCTATTGTATGATTCCACTATATGGAATTTTCACAGTAGCAAATGCACAGGGGCAGAAAGACCAGTGGTTGTACAGGGATGGGGGCAGTAAATGAGGAGTCACCGTTAACGAATATGAGGTTACTGTGTGTGGAGATGGGAATGTTTTAAACATAGGTCATGGTGATGTCGACATGATTTAATATATGTGTTTATGATATGTAGATTGTATCTGGACAAAGCTGGGGTGGTTTTTTTGTTTTGTTTTTTGCTTCTCTGCTTTTCTTTTTCAATATGGTAATTGAACCCAGGGCCTTGCCCTTGCTAGGCAAGAACTCTACCATTGAACTAAATCCCTAGTGCACCCCCACCTTTTGAGGGGTTTATCAGGGGCACTCAACTACTGATCCACATCCCCAGCCCTATTGTGTATTTTATTCAAAGACAGGGTCTCACTGAGTTGCTTAGGGCCTCGCTGTTACTGAGGCTGGCTTTGAACTCATGATCCTTTTGCCTCAGCCTTCCAAGTCTCTGGATTACAGGCATGTGTCACTGCACCCAGCTGTAGACCCCCCCCTTTTTAAAAAATTTTATTTTTTATTCTGATTTGTTATATATGACAGCAGAATGCATTAAAATTTATATTATATAGAGAGAGCACATTTTTTTCATATCTCTGGTTGTACACAAGGTATATTCATACCATTCGTGTCTTCATACATGTACTTAGGGAAACGATGTCCATCTCATTCCACTATTATTTTTACACCCCTTCCCCCCACTTCCCTTCCCTCCCCTTTGTCCTATCTCCAAGTTTGTCTATTCCTCCCATGCTCCCCTGATCCCCACTATGAATCAGCCTCCTTATATCAGAGAAAACATTCGGCATTTGGTTTTTTGGGATTGGCTAGCTTCACTTAGTATTATATTCTCTAATTCTATCCATTTACCTGGAAATGTCATTTTATCCTCTTTTAATGCTGAGTGATATTCCATTGTGTATATATACCACATTTTCTTTATCCATTCATCTACTGATGGGCAACCAGGTTGGTTCCACAGTTTAGCTATTGTGCTGCTATAAACATTGATGTGACTGTGTCCCTGCAGTATGCTGTTGTTAAGTCTTTTGGGTATAGACCAAGGAGTGGGATAGCTGAGTCAAATGGTTTTCCAAGGAATCTCCATACTGCTTCCCATATTGGTTGCACCAATTTGCAGTCCCACCAGCAATGTATGAGTGTGCCTTTTCCCCCACATCCTCGTCAACACTTATTGTTGTTGGTCTTCATAATAGCTGCCATTCTGACTGGAGTGAGATGAAATCTTCTGATAAGTGTCTGTTCAAGGTCTTTCTAAGTTGCTCAGGCTAGCCTCTGACTTGTGATCCTCCTGCCTCAGCCTCCTGAGTTTGGATTATGGGTGTGCACCTCTGTAAAAGCCCAGATTTTGTTTTATTTTCTAAAAGGAAGTTCCATGAGGGCAGAGATTTTGTCTGATGTCTCCTCAGTGCTCGGAACAGTGCCCCGCAGAGGGTGGGGCTGTGTGGAATGATGTGTTCTGAACAGACACTACATCAAATGCTTTTAATTATCTTTCCTCAAACATCTATTATAGGTTTATAAAATATATATATCAATAAATATTTCTTACTCAAACCAATAAAAAGAATTTGACTTTAGGAAAGTCCAAGGTCATCTAGAATGAAACTGGAGAATCTGGTGCCTGAGTCAGGCAGGCCCTAGTTTTCTACTCAGGCTGTTTAATTATACTAACGACATGGTGTGACGGTCAAGTCCTTGATTTCTACCTTCTCACTGTCAACTTCAAATTGGGGGCCAGTCCCCACTCACCTCCGTGCCTCAGTTTTCTTTTTGGAAAAATGCAAAAATGAGAACACTGTATATCCTCATAGGGCTGTGAGATTTTGACAGAGCTATAGTTGGGATCTGGAATGTTCCCAAGGGCCCATGTGCTAAAGGCTTGGTCCTCTGGGTGGCACTGTTGGGAGGTGATGGAACATTTAGTAGGTGGGACCTGGGAGAAAATGTTAGGTCATGGATGGGAGTGTGTGTCCCTGAAGAGGCTAATGGGACCCTGGCCTCTCCTCTTCCTCTCTCTTTACTTCCTGGGCACCATGAGGTGAAAATGCCTCTCTTCCTGTCACCACAGGCCAGTAACCATGAGCCAAAATAAGCCTTTCTTCCTCTTGCTTTTATTTTCTTAGGTATTTTGTCATAGCAACAGAAAGCTGACCAATACCATAGAAGAATAAGATAACAGTTATCTTTAGCATATTGCTGAGTAAATAATAGTCATCATTATATTGATAATGATATAAGTGACCAAAAACAAAAAACAAAACAAAACAAAACAAAACAAAACCCCACCATTTGCGCTCTGCCTGCTGAACTGGAATAGGAGCTTTTTTTATAACCTCCAAGGCAGCTTTTTTTACAGCAATCTTTCCAGGTAACTCAGTCTCAAAGAGGCTAAGTGAAACTCATCCAAGGTCACACGACAATAACTGCTCTTCAGGGTGATAATAAATCAACTAGGAGAGCCTTGTCATCTTACCAGCCCTGACACCCTCCACCACTAGTACCCCTTACTTCTCTGGAGCTCACCATTTTATGCTCTGATGGACTTCCTGGTTTCAATCATTTTGAAGTCACGTATTAAAAACTAGCACAGTGCTTCCTGGGTAACGCCGGGTGTAGACTATAGAGCTGCAACCGAAGACACTTTGGATTGAATGAAGTAAATGGATGTTTCAGCCAAGACTTTCTTCAAGATCTGATTTGCTTCTTAAGAAATCCCATTTTGGGACCGACACCTTGATCTGATTTTGGAATATCATTATAGTGTGAGGCGGGATGAGCTCTTTCTTGGAACTAAGGTTACGGGTCTCCTCGTGAGTAGAATATCTTGCTTTGTATCGCCCCTTTCTTCTAATACAGTGCAGGCTTTCACCTTCCATGGCTGCTCAAATTGGTACCAGAACACTATTAAGTCAGGCTAATTTTCAACATCCGTAAAGGCTTTATTACTTTTTTTTTGGGGGGGGGTTTCTAATAAAACAATTCAATTAGGACAATTATTATTATGAATATGATAACAGCCTGTGTTTTTCCCTGTCTTCTTAAAATCATAAATAAATTTATGTCCTATTTTTTCTTGGCATTCTACAATTTTTAAAGAAAGAATAAATTGCATATTTATTTCTTATACCACACAAATCACCAACCCATATTTTTCTTGAGAATCAGAAGAAAACTAATAACTCCGTGAAACAAAATGTCTTATGTTGATTCAGTTCTGGATTTTAATTATGATTGTTTAAAATTGTGATATTTTGTAAGCTAAAAAATTACAAAAAAGATAGAAAGTGATGTAAGGACATATTACATAGCGATGAAAACAATCAGACTTCTGAAGCCTAATAGAATTACATGATTAAACAAAATTTTCTTTGGCGTTGATTTTGTAGTACTGGATTTTCCTTCCTACTAAGAGTTCAGATACTATGCCAAATACAGATTGAAATTAAATTGTCTGATAGGTATTCAGTGAGTCTAAAAATAAGACTAATATTACCAATACCTATGAGTGATATGAATATTGGAAAAACAGATACTGTTATAAAAATGGAGCAGAATCTCATAGCAATATTTGACACACGGTAAGCAAGCTACCAGTGTTAACTGTAATTACCACCATCACCATCACCCACCATTAACACCATCACCATTATCATACCACCAATGCCATCATTGCCACCATTACCACCTCCACCATCATCACCATCATCATTGTTATCACCACCACGATCTTCACTACCATCATCACCATCAACACCAAGACCATCACTACAGCCACCAACACCATCACCATGTTTCTAGATCTTGGTGTCATAAATAAGTGTTACAAATTACCATGTTGAAGTTAGGAATGTATTCAGTCTCTATTAATTGAGAAAAAAATGTCTATCATTAAGAACTAAAGTGAAATAGAATGACCTCAAGACTTAAATTTCTCTGATTCGATTGATAAGAATGGCAATTTTATGTAAATGAGAAACCGAATTTCACAAATCTCTTGGAAATGTTGCTGACACTATCCTTATGGACAGGAAGGAAAATATATGTCAGCTATTATAGCTGCTGAGCTTGTTTCCAAATGATATGCTTTGGATTTTTTCCTGTTCAATTTTTTTTTCTCAGGCTTTGAATGAGGGAAGCTTTATTTAACAGGTTTGCAAACCATATAGATAAAATGAAGTCAAGGAACATAGTATGTTGGATGAGAGAAATTAGATATTAAAGATCTTGCAACTTTGAATATTGAATGAAATTCACAAAATAGTTCTTGGGGGGGGGGTGTTAAATATTGTATGTTGCATTTGGGTCCAAATCCCAAGATGCATAAGCATAAGCACACAAGAGCACACAAAATACTTTATGATTTCAGAGCAAACCCCACCAGGCTTGACAATAGATTTTGGTAATAAGTAGGTAGAGATTATTCTGGAAAACAGTTTGGAAATTACCTTTAAAATTAAACATACCACTGCTACATAACCCAGCAATTGTACTCCTGAGTATTTACTGTTCGAAAATGAAGACATATTTACACAGAAACCTCTACACAAATGCTTTGGCAGTTTTGTTGTGGAGGGCCCAAACTGGAAACAGATACACATAGTTAAATAAAATATGGTTGGTGCATCCATTCCATGGACTACTGCAAAACAACTGGTACACACAACAACTTGCATGAAGCTCCAGAGAATTATGCTGGGTGGGAAAAAAATGTCAATCACAAAAGTTACCTACTTTGATTCCATTTGTATAACATTCTAGAAATGACAAAATTATAGAGATGGGGAACTGATTAGTGGCTACTATAGATTAAAGAGGGGGCATGGGTGGGAAGAGAATGGCTGTAGCCATCAAAGGGCCACGTGAGGGATCTCTGTGGTGGTAGAAATGCCGTGTTTGTTGACCGCCAATACTAACACCCTGGTTGTGATCTTGTGCTAAGGTCTTGCAAGATGATGTCACTGTTTAGGTCCCTCCTGTTTATCTGTATTTGAATTGAATGAGCCAGAAGTTACCCTCTTCCACATAAGACACAGCCCTTTTCAGCTCAAAGGCTGAAAGTCAGGGCTAATTTTCAACATCCGTAAAGCCTTTATTACTTTTTTTTTGGGGGGGGGGTTCTAATAAAACAATTCAATTAGGACAATTATTATTATGAATAGGACAAGCCTTCCAAGTAAGATGCTCAACGTCCCCTTCTGTTTTCTCTTCTATCCCACATGACTCTCATTCTCCTGTGCCCCATGATGGCCAAAACAGGGTGTCAGCTTAGAAGATTCTGCTGCTGGGAAGACTTCCCCTCAGCCTGGGCTAGATGCCCTCCTCCCTGTACCCACAGCACCTGCCCATTTTCCCTTAGAGCAACAGCGCATGGCACGGCCATAGTTTCTCTTTGACTGTCTCCCGTTTTTAGACTCTGAACCTTGTGAAGGCAAAGACTGTACCCTCTTTTATGAAATGGACATGAGTATGTAAGTATCGGGTCTACATTGAAGCATTAACTGACCTCAATGAAATATGTAAAGAAATAAGCCGATGTTTCCCTTTTATGCCTTGAAACAATTTTCTCTCTTTTGGTCTGTCAGTGAGCCCCGTGGGAACAGCCCCCACACTGAAATGCCAGGGCCAGTAACTCTCACTAAAAGTTTGGGGTTCCTGTGGGTTCAGTCCTGCATCTTCAGATCCATTTTGATATTTCCTTCTACTCTGTTTCTGTTTAAAAATAAAAGCTTGTAAATGCAACCTTTTTAAGTGAATTAATATAGTCTAGGGAAGAGTTTTTTTTTTTTTTTCCTGAGTTCTCTTGCCATTTTTACTTGAGAACAGGAGTGCTTTCCTGCTGAGTTTAACAGGTAGTTGAACTTGGCCATTAAGTCCAGTTGCCTAAGAGTAGTTAGACACTCAGCTGAAGATTCTGATTGGAGACACCAATGTCTCCCATGCAGTGTATGACACAGCTCTTGGTCTCAACCTATTTTATTCAGCAGGTGTTTATGATTCCCCTATTTCAGTGTCTGTACTAACTCCCACCTGATTGTTCTTTCTTGTCAATAGCACAGATTTAGATAGCATTGGCCTCTACTGCCTTGGAGGCCCTGGTCTTGCCTCTACTGGCTTTGAAAATGCCAGCAAGTCAAATAGAATATGGCAAAATTAAAGGGGTTTTGTAGATGTTGTTTAGTCTCCAAATTCTTTGATTTTTGGGTCCATCAAAAGGGTGAGACTGAATTAATCAGGCAACCCACCTTGAAAGACATCCAGTCCTGTTGAAATGAGAGGCTCTCCTTGCTGGCTTATGAATTAAATGTGGCTGTGTTGAGAAGCCCAAGTGACAAGGAACTTTGGCTGCCCTTGAGGGACCATGGGTGGCCCATTGGAACTAAGTATGGCCTCCAGGTGAAAGCCAGCAAAAATACTGGCTTTTGATCATGCGGACATAAGGGATTGAGTCCTGCCACCAACCAGAATGGTTTGGAAGTGATTCTTCACCAGTTAGCTCCTGATTTACACGCTATCCACTGACATTTAATTGCAGCCCCACAGGACACTGCGCAGAGAAACCATATGGGCCAGGTCTAGACTGCTAACCCAGACTTGTAAAGCTACTAAAATTGTGGTAATTTGCCACTCAGCAACGGATAGCTCTCACAAGGACTATCACTGTCATTCCCCAACTCCTGTGGTGTAGGTGACTGGGTCCCTCTTTGGATCCTCTCCTAAAAAATATAGCCATCTCTATTAGGTACAGGGTCTCTGGACTAATTCCTAGGTCCTTAATTCACTGAACAGAGAGCCTAGATTTGGGGAGCAAATTTTTGCCACACACACATCAGATAGAGCACTAATCTCCAGGCTATATAAAGAACTCAAAAAACTTAACACCAAAAAAGCAAAAAACCCAATCAATAAATGGGCTAAGGAGATGAACAGACACTTCTCAGAAGAGGGTATACATTCAATCAACAAATATGTGAAAAAAATATTCTTTATCTTTAGTAATTAGAGAAATGCAAATCAAAATGACTCTAAGATTTCATCTTACAACAGTCAGCATGGCATCTATCAAGAATGCAGACAATAATAAATGTTGGTGAGAATGTGCGGGAAGAAGCACACTCATACATTGCTGGTGGGACTGCAAATTGGTGCAACCAATCTGGAGAGCAGTATGGAGATTCCTTGAAAACCTTGGAATGAAACCACCACTTGACCCAGCTATCCCCTCCTCCATCTATACCCAAAGGACTATAGTAATGCAGCCACATCAAAGTTTACAGCAGCTCATTTCATAATAGCTAAACTGTGGAAGAAACCTAGATGCCCTTTAATAGATGAATGAATAAAGAAACTGTGGTATATATACACAATGGAATATTACTCAGCATTAAAAGAGAATAAAATTATGGCATTTTCAGGTAAATGGATGGAGCTGGAGAATATTATGCTAGGCTAGGTAAGCCAAACCCAAAAAACCAAAGGCCAAATGTACTCTTTGATAAGTGAATGCTGATCCATAATGGGGGGCAGGGGGGGACATGGGAAAAATGGAGCAACTTTGGGCAAAGGGGAGGGAGGGGGCATGGGGGCAGGAAAGATGGTGGAATGAGAGGGACATCATTATCCTGGGTGCCGCAGTCAGGCTGCAGCAAAATAACCGGGGGGTGACAAGCAACTTGTGTAGATTGATACAGCAGGAGTGGAAGCCGTTTATTGCAGGACAGGAGCAGTATTTATACATTCCACAGCTTATCTAATTAGCATAAACTAGATACATCAGTCAACCAATAAGGAATCTCCACACTTAATGGCTCGCTTTTGTTACTTCTCAAACCACTCCCTCTGGCATTTTGCCAGGCGCCATCCTGACTTGTTTACAGACTCTAACACCTGGGTACATGTATGTCTGCACATGTGGTGCAACACTACATCGTGTACAACCATAGAAATGTAAAGTTGGGCTACAGTTGTGTGCAATGAGTCAAAATGCATTCTGCTGTCATGTATACCTAATTAAAATAAA
Organism: Marmota flaviventris; assembly: GCF_047511675.1. Classification (NCBI taxonomy): domain Eukaryota; kingdom Metazoa; phylum Chordata; class Mammalia; order Rodentia; family Sciuridae; genus Marmota; species Marmota flaviventris. Next base: position 140,453,812 of record NC_092503.1, read on the forward strand.
TAAATAAATTAATTAATTTATTAATGTTCAAGAAGAATCAAAAATAAAAACAAATATAGCCACCTCCCCTAAGGCCATACTCCCTCATTATCAGGGGCAGTCAGAGCCCATGACTGGTCAATGACTGGTCATCGGTGGTCAGTGGGAGGGGTGGGATGGGCAGGCATGCCCTGCCTGCAGGAGCCCTGGAGGCCACACGAGACCTCTCTGTGTGATGGCTGTGACTTTTTGTGACTGGCAGGCAGCCCAGATGCTGCTCCTCTCCGCACCCTGCTTTCTTCTTCCCTTCGTGTGTTCATCCTGACACCGATCCACACCCTAACGCCTACGGGCCAGGGGCCAGTCTCTGCATCAGATCTGTTCCCAGGGAAACTGACCTAGAGCAGTCATAACTGTTTCCTGTACTACATCACTTATTGTCACGTGGTGTCCCCTGGATCTGAAAGTCTAAATGCAAAGGCCACAGAGAAAGGGAGGCCATGACCTTGTTGACATTTGCTTCATAAATGCAGATTTTTATTTGCTTTATACACACAGATTCCCCTGTTGTTTTTCAATAAACTTCCAGAGGTGCCTTTTAAAAAATTAGCAAAAAGGCACTGAGATAGCTCTAGAGATTATCAAGGTTCATTCCTTTTATTTTACAGAATGGGAAATGGAGTGGGGGGTGTGTGTGTGTGTGTGTGTGTGTGTGTGATTTGCCCAGCTAATTTACTCATTCAGTCAACAAGTATTTATTAGGACTGGACCCATCCTCTTTATAAAATGTACTGACAGATGCATAGAGGATCACCCACAGATGTGACATCACCGGTGGCTTCAGTGGGAGGCACACTTAGCTCCTCTCAGTGGGGACATGGCAGAAACCCACCTTGGACCCACCAAATCCTTCCTTAAGCTCTGGTGCATCATTGCATAGATAGAAAGATGGAACTGTTGTCAGAGTTCCAAGGAAGATGGCTTACTTGGAGTTACCATGATGGTGGTGTCACCTTCACACTGCTTTCTATGGCCCTAGCACCAGCCTGGACACTTTACAAACTCTAGTTCAGTTAATCCTTACTGAATCCTTACAAAGATCCTATTTGGTAGCCAGTGTTAGTTAGCCACAGATGACTCAAGTGTCTATAGCCTGTCACCAAAAGGGCCAGGGCTTGTGGACTTATGCTTGGAAAAGACAAGTGGTTCTTTTTTTATATATATTATAATTGTTTTTTTCTATTATCCTTTTTAAAATTGATTTAAAAAAATAAATGACACCGGAATGCATTACAATTCTTATTCACATATACAGCACAATTTTTCATATCTCTGGCTGTATATAAAGTATGTTGACACTAATTCATGTCTTCACACATGTACTTTGGGTAATGATGACCATCACATTCCACCATCCTTGCTAATACCCTGCCCCCTCCCTTCCCCTCCCACCCCTCTGCCCTATCTAGAGTTCCTCTATTCCCCCCATGTTTCCCCTCCCTACCCCACTATGAATCAGCCTCCTTATATCAGAGAAAACATTCGGCATTTGTTTTTTTGGGACTGGCTAACTTCACTTAGCATTATCTTCTCCAACGCCATCCATTTACCCGCAAATGCCATGATTTTATTCTCTTTTATTGCTGAGTAAAATTCCATTGTGTATAAATGCCACATTTTTTTTTACATCTATTCATCTACTGAAGGGCATCTAGGTTTTTTCCACAGTTCAGCTATTGTGAATTGTGCTGCTATAAACATTGATGTGGCTGTGTCCCTGTAGTATGCTGTTTTTAAGTCCTTTGGGTATAGACCGAGGAGAGGGATAGCTGGGTCAAATGGTGGTTCCATTCCCAGATTTCCAAGGAATCTCCATACTGCTTTCTATTTTGGCTGCACCAATTTGCAGTCTCACCAGGTTGTTTCTTGAGTTATCTGTGACACTTTGCATTTGCTAATCATTCCTTTTCCCTGTGGAAAACCATCTCTTTTAGATGTGGGTATTTTATTAACTGTGTGCTTGCTCTTGACCATTCCAGGACCAATTACCAGTGGTTTTAAATAGCCCAGGTTCATTGTCTCTCTGCCCCCTCTCCTGCTCACTCTCTGGTGTTCCTCTGTTCACAGACAGTTCCCCTTGCAAACAGAGGAGGAGATGAGCAGAAACTGAAATCTGTCAGACATGGTCACCCATTACCAGTTCTGCTGCGGACCAGGTGGGCGAAGGGCTGGGAACAGATGGGAAGTCTTGTCGAGAACATTTTCTGTACCTGTCTTGTCCTTCTTGCCAAGGAGGCCTGGATGCTGCCTTTGAGAACCCCAGATCACTGGGCAAGAAGAGAGCATTGTTTATATGATCATTTTATTTCCAATTGTGAGCTTTTCCTTCAATTTATCACCACGAAGTTCCTGGAAAAGCACCAATTTAGTGTAGTTTGAGTAATAGGGCATATTCATTGCCATCCACTATGTATTTTTAACCTATCATTATTTACTGGCCACTTGCTATTATATGGTATTGTTCTGTGTTAAATACTAAAAAATCCTAAGTCCCAATCTCTGCCAGGGAGGACAGGCTGGACAGAAAAGAAAAGCAAAACAAAACAAAACAAAAGACAACTGGACAATTACCAATAAATGCTTTTATTCTATATTTTTGGGCTAAGCTGTAAAATGCATTTGCACCCCTTGTTCTCTATTTTATTTAGATCCCTAGTGTATGGGTTTCCTAGAGCTGCTATAACAAATTACCCTAAACTTAGTGCCTTAACCCATTAAGTCCCAAGTTTCCAATTCTGCAAACATAATAAATCCTCCAATAGTATTTCAAAGCTACCATAAGTGGTGTATTTATTGTTTAACTTAAGACTGTATAGGTAGACTAATGCCCTCCCCATCCCACAACCAGGATGATGGAACAGAATGGGTTAAAACAGCATGGATTTATAATCTTGAAGTTTCAAAGATCAAAAGTCCAAAGTGAGTCTCAGTGTGTGCAAATTCAGGCATCAGCAGGGCTGCATTTCCTCTGGAGATTCAAGGGAAGAATCTGTTTCATACCTTTTCCAGCCCCCACAGGCTGCCCACATTTTTGACTTGTGGTCCTTCTTCTACCCTCAAAGCCAGCAGGCCATGGAGTGTCTCATATAACATCATGGGACACTGCCTCCTCTTCCAGACTTAAGGACGCTTGTGATTACATGAGGGCCACTGAGATCATCCAGGATCATCTCCTTACCTGAGGTCAGCTTATAAGCAGCATTAATTCCATCTGCAAACTTAATTCCCCTTGACCATGCACAGAATATATTCATAGGTTCTGGGCATTAGGACAGGGACACCTTTGGTGACTTAGGGAGGACATTATTCTACCTATCATACTTAGCACAGTTACTTTTCACAGACTAGCATGTAGAACAAATGTCCTATAGACCAGTGGATTTTGCTATTTAAAAAAAATAAGACAAGAGAAAGAAAATGCAAACCTTAGCACATCTCAATGTTCACTAATGCAGAAGCCGATTATCTACTTTCTGTGTTTAAAGGGTGACTGTCTTGGGCACTGTCATTTTTAATTATGATTCCCCTAAATAAGTCAGTTGGGTCAGAAATGTTATCCCAGTGACACAGAAATAAATGGAGCAGATTCTTTATACTGTCAAAATGAGCATCAAATGTAATTAATTGCTAAATTATACATTGCATGTTATAGATGATGTGTGTTTTGAGAAGAAAACAAATGAATTTCTCTTCCTTTCTACTCTTTCTGATGACTCACATTTACCTGAGATGGACCAAAGACCCAAAAGGCATCCATTCTTTCAGTAATCAATCCATACAGATATAGATAGATAGATAGATAGATAGATAGATAGATAGAGATATATAATTTTGGTTTTGGTACCAGAAATTGAACCCAGAGGTGCTTTACCACTGAGCCTCATCCCTAGCCCTTGGTTTATTTTTTATTTTGAGACAGAGTCTCATTATTTGCTTAGGGTTTTGCTAAATCACTGAGGCTACCCTCTAACTTGCAATCCTCCTGCCTCAGCCTCTCCAGTTGCTGGGATTACAGGTGTGCTCCACCACACCCAGCCCAGCAATTATTTTTAAGTGTCTGAAAAATGTCAGACACTATGCTAGAGGCTGGGGAAAAACAGAGAGAACAAACCCAGTATGTTCTTGGAAAGTTGAACCTACTGAGGAAGGGTCTATGTGATAAATCTTACAAGTCTTGTGAGCAAATTAGTGAACCCAGCCTTGAAGGAGGAGGAGGCTTTAGAAAGTTGAGAAGAAGAAAGAGGATCTTTCAGGAACAGGAGGAAAAGCGAAATAACCTCCACGGAGGCAGGAATGGGTTGGAGACTCATTTCTATATTTTCACCTCTTCTGATTTCTGGTTCTTTTGTTGGTTCCCGAGACGATTTTCAAGCTCACAAACTCAAAGCCAAGGTGAAAGTGAAGAGGGAACGTATTTTCTGACCCCAGGGGAAAAGAAGCAGAAATCTGGCTTTATGAAGAGGATGCCCGTGTTACCCTGAGCAAAGGCAAAGCCGTGGCGCCAAGTTCGGGAAACGCTGAATGTCAAGGGCAGCTGGTGACATTTCATCAGAAACAAGTGGGGACACATGAGGACACACATTCCAGAGAGTTGATACAGAATGTTGGGCAGCTCAAGAGTGAAAACAGGAAACACCAGAGAACAAGGGACACTTTTTACGGTTCTAAAATGTTAGATGCTGTTTTTTCTTTTTCTTTCTTTCTTTCTTTCTCTCTCTCTCTCTCTCTCTCTCTCTCTCTCTCTCTCTCTCTCTCTCTTTCTTTCTTTCCTTTCTTTTTGCATCTTTTTCTTTTTTTAAATTATAATTATAGATGATATTTTGAAACAAATCTCTGTGGTTTTACTGGATTGCACATCAGGTCTGGAATTTCTGATTTTTTATTTTGAATGATTAATTACCAAGTTTAGCTTTTTTTTTTTTTTAAATTGATTGACCATTGTTATGGTTTAGATCTGAAATGTCCCCCCAAAGCTCATGTATTGAAGGCCCAATCCCCAAAGCAGCCCTGTTCAGAGGTGGGATTTTTAAGAGGTGATTGGATTATGAGGGCTCAGACCTCTTCTATGGCTTCATCCATGGATGGCTTCATATGATCATGGGTGTTGGGGGAGGGGCTCTCTCTCTCTCTCTCTCTCTCTCTCTCTGCTTCTTGGCCACCATGATGTGAGCAGTTCTGCTCGATCTCTTGCTCCTCACCATAATAGTCTGCCTCACCACAGGCCCAAAAGCAGTGGAGTCAGTCAGTCATGGACTGGAACCTCTAAACTCTTTTAAGTTGATTTTCTGCAGGTATTTTGTCAGAGCAACAGAACGCCAACACGATTATTAATAAATATTTTGACAAGTGCTTTGTTCCCAATGAATTCATTAAAAATAAAAAATGAAAGAATAAGAGGAACAACAACAACAACATACCCACTCTGATCTTTATAAAGTGAGTAAAGACTTCAGGGCATGAGAAAAAAAGAGACTAACTGCAAAGACCGTGTTGTCTGTGCATCCGTATTGATTAGGGGAATTAATGCTGACTGAAGAAACAGAATTGGAATAATATAAATGTATTTCTTGCTTTTGTCTCAGTATGATGTGGTCAGTGGTCTCAGTTCCACATAGTCATTCAGGGATCCATGCTTTCTCCATGAGGAGACATAGCCATTTCCAAAGCATGGCCTTGTAGAAACCTTGACCTTGACTGGACAACAGACAAGGTCAGTGCTGAGAGAGACTGAGCTGGCACAACCACTCCTAACTGTCTTAGACTGGCAGAGACACACATCTGCTTGCTTTCCACTGTCCTAACTCTTAGCAGGGTGGGACCTGTAATGTCATTGTGCACTCAGGAAGAGAAACCAGTTTAGTAACCATCTACTCAGTCAGTAGTTTAGCACCTTCCCTCGATTAGCAAAGTGGCAAAAAGGAAACACAATCATGATCTTTGGACTAAACTCTGGCTACTGGGACAGCAGCTTCTCCTATTTGTTGTGCTTCTTACCCCCTCATAGACCACAGCCACTTTCTCTACTCACTCTTGCCACACTGCCGAGTGAGCCAGAGAAACTGGAATCCGCACCGTAGGCTACTTTCAGTAATTCCTAGACTATTTAGAAAAGAAGAGTAGAGTCCCCTTGGAGTCTCCCAGGCCTGTATCAGATGCATTCCCAGGGGATACCTAACTTGGGATTATTCTACACCCTCACTCCTCCATGGAGAGTTTCACCCAAAGGGGCCTGAATTGAACATGAACAGAAAAATCTCTGAATACGTCACAGTTTGTCATGTTACTCCGTTATAGTTTGGATTTGAAATGCCCCCAAAAGCTCATGTGTTGAAGACTTGGCCCCCTGCTGGTGGCACTCTTGGGAGGTGATGGAAAATTTCAGGAAATGAGGCCTAACCAGAGTCACTGGGACCTTTGAAGGGTATATTTTGTCCTAGATCCTTTCTGTTTCCTGGCTGCCATGAGGTGAGCAGCTCTGCTCTCCCGTGTTCTCTCCACCATGATGCTCAGCCTTGCCACAAACCTAAAAGCAACGGAGCCAGCCAACGATGAACTGAGACCATGAGTGAAAATAAACCTTTCCTCCTTTAAGTTGCTTTTCTCAGGTATTTTGTCACAGTGACAAAAAGATGATTAATACCCCCTTTCATTATGTGGTGCCAAAGTACCACAGTCCAAAACCACGTTCTGGACATTGACAGGTTGACAGCAGGCTTGCCCACTGTGTTCCTACAAAACGGAACTTCCACATCACCAATGTTATGTCTTTGAGAGTCAAGGTGACTCTCTCAATCAATGACTATCTTAATGTAAAAGCAACCCGGGAAAGTAACCACCACCTGTCATTCCCCTCTGCCCTGCACAAGTGGCCCCAGCCATTGCTTGCCCCATGTTGGAAGCAGCCTCATGGGTCATAGCCACTCTCTCTACTCTTCGCCCTACTGCCCGGTGAGCCCGATAGACTGGAATCAGCACACTACTTTTAGAAACAGTTGCTATTCATTAGATTCCTAGACTTTCCAGTGCAAAGCAGCATGGCTCCAGGCAGCAGAGATGAATGGTTCCAGCTCCCTGGACCCCTCAGTCAGTGTCCAATACTCTACCCAGAGGACCCTTACTGAGAACTGTGAAGACCTTGGTTATTCTGAGAGGAGGCTGGGCCACATTACACCGCGGTTTCCTACTGAGCTGAGAGATGCTAACAAGTGAGAAATAAATAGTCCTGTCCTCGTTAACTGTGCTGAGTGGGGCCCATTAAAAAGGACCCATCCATCAGAGGAGACTTCTCACTTGTAATTTCCAATAGCACATCTATCCTATCACAGATATTTCCACTGTAGTCCAACCCAACAGTATAAATAATGAAGGAAAAAGGAAAAATTTATTTGAGGGGGTCATGAGTCAGGGTCATGTTTAGACTTCTGTTGTCAACCATTACTGCTTGTTGTTACCCCAGGATTTTCCCCTGGCAGAGCCACTTTGCCTCATTGATAATGTGCTTGCATTTCACAGGCACATGTGAGCTTCCTATAAGAGACAGCGTTTTCCAAGAAGATAGATATAATTGGAGGCATTACTGTATGCAGGGTAAACTGTCTGTGTGACTTTGCCCAAATTATTTAATGTCTATGAACCCGGGGATGGTAATCCTCCTGGCACCGTATCTCATGGTATAGACAAGCATGAGAAATGTTTTAGAGCCAGTGCTCCAGAAATATTGGCTTTTCTTTTCTGTTTTTCCCTTCCCTTCTCTCCTTACTTACTCCTTTCTTTCTTCCCAGGAGAACTCAGCAGTTCCATAAACAGGCCCCGAACCAATGAGCTTGCTGCCTTCAGGTTAAAGCTGCCCAAGTGGAGAGGTTATGGGCAGGTGTGTGGTCTATGCAAAAGAAAATTAAATTTATCAGGTTAGAAGCAAGATATCTGAAAGAGAAGGAAAAATGTACCGTGGAAATATGAAAGAAGCCACCCTCTGCGGGAATGAGGTCTCTCAGCCGCTCACCCCCCAGACTCCATGATGTGCTTTCCTGGGTTTTCTTCTTACTGCCCCTGCTTTCTTCTTTCAGCTCCTTGGTCAGCTTACTGACCTCCCTCCAGCCTCAAACGTTGCAGTTTTTCAAGATGCAGCCTTGGGGCCTCTGCAAGTCTCACTTTGGATTCTCTCCCTGAGCAATAGCATCTAGGCTCATCACGTTAGTAACCAGTGATGCTCAGATGGTTTTAAATTTGCTTCTGCTCTGAGCTCTAGACTCACGCTTCCTTCCTTTTATATGACTTCTCCCTTTGGACGTCTCAGGAGTACCCTATATATAACTTGGCTGAAATGAGCCTCCCAACCTGGTTTCTGCATGTTTGCTGACTCGGTGCCTGGCGCTTGCATGCAAGACCTTGCCTCGGACTTGTCTTTGACTCCCCTCTCATCACCCTCCATCAGGCAATCATGAATCCAGCCACAAATTCCCATTGCAGAGACACCAGGCTCACTCACCGGACTGCCGGGGCCTACACTGACCTTCCACCACTCACTTGAGCCCTATCCAGTCGGTTCTCCATTCTTTTCATCAAATGCATTTAACTTTCACCTCTAGTTGAAAACTTTCAAAGGCTTCCCATTGCTTTCGGAATGAAATTCCACACTCATGACATGACTTACAAGGACTTGCAGGAGCTGAGCCCTCCCTACCAGCTAACTTCATCCCCTGTTGCTCCTCCTCTGTTCCTCGGTGACAGACATACTGACATCTGTTGATTTTGTTGCTGTTGTTGTTCATTGATGCATAATACTTGTGTGTGACGTTTAAATACATGCATATGTCACATAACGATCAAATCAAGGCATTTATCACAGCGGTCAACCCAAATGTTTATCGTTTCTTTTTGTTGAAAACATTCAAAATCCTCTCTTCTAGTACCAATATTTTTCATCTCCTGGGAGACCACATGCATCTCTCCTCCTCTGAGTCTTTGGGAGTATTTCCTTCTCTTTAAAACACATTTTTTTTAAAAAAAAAAATCTAGTTCTTGCTTATTCATAAGTTCTCATCTCAGAAATGTCAGTGTTCTATTGTTTTCAAACACACCTTCTTCATTTTAACATCTCTGAGGTTGGAGTGCCTCAAGTCGGGTTGAACCTGTTGACACAGGCTCTTGGCTGCCAGCTGTTCATCTGTGTCTGCACACACATTGAAAATGCCAGTGTCAAAACTTGCAAGATGGGGTTCGTGGTTTGGCAGCTAGTCCTGGAACATCGCAATGCACTCTTGTAATCCCTAGGCGGCAAATAGTTGCAGTGTGGGAGGTGGGGGGGAGCAGATCCTTGAGCAACATTCCCCCGCAGGAGTCAAAAAGAGATTAGCTCTGCATAATTGCACATTTGGCTTAAGAGCACAGTAGCAAGAGCTTTCAGTTCCTTTATGGAGTCCGTTAAGAAATATATCACCCACACTCTTGATGGCACCGAGGATGCTATTGTGCCGAAAAGCGTAACCATCAGCCTGTGTTTAAAGCGATTAGCAGATGACTCAATATAAAGAAAGTCTCGGGATTCCTTAAGAACCTATCTATTGTGTTTATACTTTCTTTCTTAGTTAGGCACAAAATTCTATTTAATAAAAAGTCTACGTCCAATTAACTGAGAACTCCGAGTCCTGAGAAAGTCTTGTGTCACGTTAATTGGAAGCACTTTTTTCTTCCATCATGGTACACACAAGAGCGGTGTGTGTTGCAATTGGTGACATCTTAGACTTAATGAAACAGTTGTTCCTAGGAGCAGCCTTTGCTGACACTCCAAATGAAGATGGGCCATTGTTTTATGGGCTCTCTGATATCTCAGTAGCTGCTTATATCACTAGTAATAGCTCTAATAAGTAATGAATTGTCTAATTAGCCATTTAATGTCTGCAAGATTTTAAGTTCAGTATGAAAAGGGACTATATCTCTCATGTTTTCGATCTTATCACAGAGGCTCGACTATAAAGATCACTCAAGCGATATTTGGGCTGGGGATGTAGCTCAGTGTTATAGCATTTGCCTAGCATGTATAAGGCCCTGGGGGAGAGAAGCGAGATATATTTGTTTGAGTGAATAAATGAGTATGATCAAGACTATCCTCATACCTTTTGGAAGATCCAGAAACATTCTGTGTCCGAATGTCCCATGCTTCATGACAGGGCCCAGGCCACGAGAGCTGGGACACTCACTGGGAGCTGGAGAGAACCTATTCCCAACACACAAACAACTGAGAATTCAATGTTGGGCACTCTTTTTTTGTGGTTGTTGAAATACTCAGTCAGTTCTGCAAATTCAGTTTCTCCCAGTTTAAAAATAAAAGTATATGAAAAAAAGCTCACCTCTCTTTGATTTCCACACTAAGCTGGGCTCTGAGCCTCCCTTCACACAGCCAGTGGGTCCAACGCCTGAGTACTTGCCCTTCCCCCTCCCTCACCAGTCTCTCAAGGGGCCGCAGTATCCTCCAACAGCATTATATTGGAGCAGGCGGGTGGTGCCAATGACCTCAGGGGCCAGGAGTGAGCACATCCACCTACACCCTACACATAGTGAGGCTGTTGAAGCCAGAGACCCCGCTCAAGGTGTGCGTGTGGGGATGCCTGCTTAGTGTTACAACTTCTATTTTTTTTCCCATGAAAAACTAGAAATTTGGATTTTTAAAACATTACTCAATCTTTTTATTAAGTGAAATGTAAAACAAACACCATGCAGGCCAACTAAGACACATCTTTGGGCCAAGTTCAAACCTGAGATGGCTGGTTTGAAACTTTAAAAAATATATTATTATTATTATTATTATTATTATTATTATTACTATTATTACTTTATTGCCAAATAACAATTATACAAGTTTATGGGGGACCCTCTAATATTTCAGTACATATGTACATTGTGTATTAACCAACTAGGTATACTTAGGTTATTCATCCTCTCAAACATTCATCCTTTCTTTGAGAACATCCAAAATTCTCTCTTCTAAGCTGCTATGGTTTGGATGTGAAGTGTCCCCCAAAAGCTCATATGTGAGATAATGCAAGAAGGTTCAGAGGAAAAATGATTGGGTTGTGGGATTCTTAACCCAACAATCAGTGGATTATTCCCTGATGGGATTAACTGAGTGGTGGCTGGAGGCGGGTGGGGTGTGGCTGGGGGAAGTGGTTAATTGGGTCGTGGCTGTGGGGTATATATTTTGCATCTGGAGTTGGTGTCTCTGTCTCTGCTTCCTGGTCACCATGATGTGAGCTGCTTCCCTCTGCCACACTCTTCCGCAAAGATGTTCTGCATCACCTGCAGCCCCGGAGGAATGGAGTCAGCCTTCTGTAGACTAAGACCTCTGACACTGTGAGCCCTCAAATAAACTTTTCCTCCTTTAAAGTGTTCTGGTCAGATCCTTTAGTCATAGGAGCGAAAAGCTAACTAAAACGTAAGCTATTTTGATTTACATAATATTGTTGACTATAACCGTCCTTCTGTGCACACCAGGACTTACTCCTCCTATCCAGCCGTCTTTGTACTCCTTAACCAAAACTTCCCCGACTCCCTCTCTCACCTGCCCTCCCAGCCTCTGATTCTATTCTCGACTTCTATTAGATTGGCTTTTGTTGAATTCTATGTGAGTGAGAACTTGTGGTTCTCTCCCTGGCCTGTATCATTTAGCATTATGATCTCCATGTTCCTGCAAATGACAGGATTTCATACTTTGAATGACTGAATGGCGTTTCATTGTGTATAGGTATGATATTTTTTTTGTCCATGCGTTTACAGCTTCTGCTGTAAATGAATCTTGTTGATCAGGGTGTGCTGGTGCACACCTATAATCCTAGCCACTCAGGAGGCTGAGGCAGGAGGATTGCAAGCTCGAGATCAGCCTGGGCAACTTAGCAAGATCCTGTTTCAAAACAGAATAGATAAATAGGTAAATAAATAAAAAGACTTGGGGGCATATCTCAATGGTAGAGAGCTGCTGGGTTCAATCCCTAGTACCTAGGAGGAGGAGGAGGAGGAAGAGGAGGAGGAGGAAAGAGGGGAGTAGGAGGAGGAGAGGGAGGAGGAAGAAGAGGAGAGGGAGGAGGAGAGGGAGGAGAGGAAGAGAAGGAAAGGGAGGAGGAGAGGGAGGAAGAGAGGGAGGAGGAGGAGAGGGAGGAGGAAGAGGAGGAAAGGGAGGAGGAGGAGGAGAGAGGAGGACGAGAAGAAGGAGGAAGAGGAGAGAGGAGGAGAAGGAGAGGGAGGAGGAGGAGGATAGGGAGGAGGAGAGAGAGGAGGAGGAGGAGGAGAAGGAGGAGGAGGAGAGAGGAAGGAGGAGGAGAAGGAGGAGGAGGAGAGAGGAAGGAAGAGGAAAGAGGAGGAAGAGGAGAGAGGAGGAGGAGAGGGAGGAGGAGGATAGGGAGGAGGAGAGAGAGGAGGAGGAGGAGAGAGGAAGGAGGAAGAGAAGGAGGAGGAGGAGAGAGGAAGGAAGAGGAGAGAGGAGGAGAGGGAGGAGGAGAGAGGGGAAGGAGAGAGGGAGGAAGAAGGATTAATGAAAAGAGAAGGAGAAGAGGAAGGGAAGAGAGGAAGTGGTTGAGGAGAATGCGAGTGCTGTGGGCCCAGGTTGGGCTGTGGTGAACTCAGGGTCAAGCCCTGTCAATTAAGGGCAGCCAGCACTTAGATAACCCTGGTAATGAACTGCAAGTCCAATGTTGCCATACCTTCTAAGTTTTCATTAGAAATCTAAATTTTTATAAGTTCTTTGGCATATTAAAGTTTGCCACTAATTTAAGTAAAAGCAAAACACCCTTCCAACCACATAAGAGCTCTCTGAGGACAAGATTCAGCTGGCAGCCTCTGATTGAACTACTCAAAAGAAGCCCAGATAAATTAGGATCTTGCTTCCAATGAGAAAACTTCAAAAAGTTTTATCACCCAGAATTTTAGAGTCGCACACAGTCGTATGAGAACCCATTGTGTGATGGTGTCCCCCCAAAGCTCTAAATGCAGAAATATTCGGAGATCCTGAGATCTGTAACCAAACCAGTCCATCCTAGTTGGGAAGGGCTGGCTGGGTGGTAACTGTAGGCCCGTGGGGCGCGGCTGGAGGAGGTGGGTCACTGGGGGAATGCTCTGGAAGGGCTGTTCTTCCTCTGGCCACTTCCCTGCTCTCCCACTCCCACTTTCTTGGTGCTACCTGGCTGCCATGAGCAGCGTAATGCTCCGCCATGGGTAATGCTCTTCCCTCTGCCATGCTCTTACCTGGGGCCCAGAGCAATGGAGTTGGCCAAGTGAGATCCTGAACCAAAATAAACTTTTCCTCCCCCAGGTGGTTCTTGGTGGGTATTTTGATCACAGTGGTGACAAGCTGAGTAGAACACGCTGTTTAGGCCTCATTCTCCTGACCCTCAGTCTAAACAAGGATTTCATTTTGCTACCTGCATCTGTTAGGAATATGCACCAAAACCTGATCGGACATACCCATGGAGAAGAAAAGTGGCAAGTCTCCATGTTCCCGGGCTCCTTCCCACTTGGCACCAATTGCTGGACAAGGCCAGCTAACTTCTCCCTCACACTTCAGGTGCTTAAAACCACATTGTTTCTGAAGTTCAGTTCACTTTCTCATGGCAGTTAGGCGTGACCTGGGGGATCACCGGTTCCTTACACAGGAGCACTGGGGGTATCCAACAAAGGTTGAGGTTAAGTCAAGGGTGAGGTTGAGATGTAAGTTAAGGGTGAACAGAATTTATATTTTGTAATTTGCCTTGTGTTCTGTATCTTAATGTGGTTGTCATGCCAGGGTTCATCAGGTAAGTCTTGTCTTCTGAGCGGGGGAGGCAGTATCCATTTCTACTGTCAGTCACATGAAAATAAGAGAGAAGCCCAGGGTAGCAGGAAAGGACTCTGCTTCTCTCTGAGCAAAACTGGGTTGAATCCAACAATGTTAGTAGTGTTGAGCATTTACTCGGTCATACATTAACCACCACGTGCTTGAATTTCAACTTGGATGTAGTCTGGTCTGCCAGGTTACTCTTAAGTGAAAGAGGAAATGAAGTCCTTCCTAAAGACAGAGGGAGGGAAACTGATGAGGCCCCAGAGGGAAGAAAAGGAAGCAATAATTTTCAGGGGAGATTATCCTTTTCTTGTGACTCCTTTCATTTTGTTAAGGCAAAGTCTTCATAGAATTCCAGCTCTACTATTGGAGAAGCATGGGAAGGTCCTGTTTCCTATCTGGGTCAGAGATGTAAGTCAAGGGTGAGCAGAATCTTCCCCAAGGACATCTCGGTGGTGACATCATGATTATGGAGAATGCCAAGAACAAAGGGATTTTAGGCGATTGAGACCAAGCCTTGAGAATCCAGGTTTTCCTTTGTGGATGGATTTTCAATCTAGTTAATGGTCTTGGAAGATGCAAGGTTTACTCTTTATTAAGTAAGCAGGAAATTTCCTATGCAGAGATGAATTGCACTTGTAGGAAATATCAAAGAACCATTCTTTTTAGTGTCTGTATTTTTGTGCCCGAAAGTGACTTTCTCATTTATACCCCCAAGCCTGCTGCTTGTGTTATGTGCCTATCTCAGTTTTGACATTGCCATCCACTTCATTATGCAGGATAAAAATCTCAGAAGGTGGTCAACACCTTCTTTTCTTCTCCCCACCCCTTCTTATCTCTCTAATACTGTATTCAGGGATTTGTAGTTGTGTTTTCTATTTCTCTAATTGATGCTTCCCAAAACATTGAAGAAGTTATTGGGGCCCATTATAAGAACATTATTCTTTGGTAAATAAGTTTGGGAACACTAGATAGAGTTATTCCTGTTGTAAAGATTTTTCAGAGTACAATAGCGCATTAAAGATTCTGGGAACTTCTCCAAAGGCAGAGTTTTCCACATTTTTCTAACCATATGACATTTCTCAGCATTCTATGTAGTCTGCATATTACTAGTTCATTACTAACTAATTTGGAAAATTCTGTTAGGAGTGTACTTCTGCTAAGTTGTCTTCGAGATGTACCTACTGTCCATTTATTCTATGATTTTACTTTTACCTAGACCGTTAAAACCACTATCTTAATTATTGTCCCAGCTTTCAGTATCTACCAATTTTAGCTCATTTACTTCTCTGCATTCGGAATTTTATCCTTCTCCAAGTACCATTATGACTAAGTTTTCCCCCTATTCAAAAATCTTACATGGCTCCTACATTGCCAGCAAAATAAAATACATCTGCTTTTCTTTGGAAGGCTCGAGTCAATGCAGACTGAACACTGCCCTCATTTGCCAAGTCGTGAGGAAGGGTGAGGTAGCAAGTTACCTAGCTGAGCTGGAACCAAAGATAGTCCAATATAATAAAGGAGGGTCTCATTTTTTTTCTCTTTATGTCAAACATTAAAGGTATTGGGAATAATTACCAAGAATTTCCCAGCATAGATAAGAAACAACAAATTGCAGCTTCATGCAGATTGAACTCATCGAAAACAAAATAAGGAGAAGAAGTCTTGGGGGCGAAGAGGGAAAAAAAAAAGATGCATTTCCTAGAGAATAACAAATATTAGATTAGTGATATGGTCAACCAGAGGCAATGGAATAACCCCCAAATTCTATACCCAGTGAAAATATCTTCTAAAAATCCAGGAGGAAAAAAAAAGGTTTTTCTCAAACAGACCCAAACCGAGAGAAATCATTGCCAGAAGACCTGTTCTATAAGAAATGTGAAAGGAAGCTCTTGGGAATATGAGACCAGACAGAAACTTGAGCCGACATGAAGAAGTAGTGCTGTAGATGGAATAAATCAATTTTTAAATTATTTTTAATTGCTTTGAAATAGAGCTGTCTAACAGTGTTGCTGGAGGTGTAGGGAAAGATCATATTCTTGGGATAAGGCAGGAGATGCAGTGACAGGAGATTAAGAATGGATCAGAAAGATAAGTGGAAACTCGAGACCGTTCCAAGGTCAGGACTTAAGCCCCAGATAATGCAGGGAGCTGAGTGTTCCTAGGCCAAGGGCATTCATGTGAGGACAGGCAGGCTGGTTCATGGCTCCCCAAGAGTCTCCACTTCCGGACTCCAGTCTTTCTTCCCAGCCTGTTTTTCACGGGTTCTGTTCCTTTACCAGCCCAAGATTTTAGACACAAGAACAGTGTTTTAGTCAGCTTTTCCACTGCTGTGACCAAAAGACCTGATGAGAACAAATTTAGAGAAGGGGGAAAAGTTAATCTGGGGACTCTTGGTTTCAGAAGTCTCAGTACATAGATGGCCGGCTGCATTCCTTGGGGTGTGAGGTGAGGCAGAACATCATGGCAGAATGGTATGTTGAGGGAAGTGGCACCCATGAGAGAGAGAGAGAGAGAGAGAGAGAGAGAGAGAGAGAGAGAGAGAAAGACTGACTGACTATACTTGCTAAAGACAAATATATACCTCCGAAGGCATGCCCCCCAATGACCAACTTCGTCCATCCACACCCCACCTGCCTTCAGTTATCCCTAGTAGGGGATTAATTCACTGACAGGGTTAAGGATGGTGTAACCCAACTGTTTCACGTCTAAGCCTTCTAGCTTTTGGAGGATACCTAATATCTAAACCATAACAGGCATCTTGTTAATGCCTACATGTCCTCCTCTTTCTTTTTTTATTTTTTTTAAACTTTTTTCTAGTGGTCTATTTATTTATATGTGGTGCCGAGAATCGAACCCAGTGCCTTACACATGCCAGGCAAGTGCTCTACCGCTGAACCCCAGCCCCAGCCTGTGTCCTCCTCGTCCTTGACCCTACATCATACTCCCCTGATTCCCTTCACTTCCTTCTTCGGATAGTTTCTTCATCTTTCAACATCCAATTAAGATAGCACCTCCTCCAGGTAGTCTTCCCAATTAGGGTAGATTGCTCCCCCTCCTGTGACCCATGGCGATATTACAATAATCCAGCTTTGGTTGCACTTAGCTGTTTATGTGCTTTTCTCAAGCCCATCGTGGGCTCTAGGCCAACACCACGATCTAGTCCTGTTTGAATCCTTCCTCTTCCTGTCCATGTCCCACCCACCACCATGGATTGGTTGATAGAAATGACTGATGGATGCTGACATGTACAGGCTCAGCAATAAGTTTATTACTACAGTGGGGTGACCCCAGCTGTGCCCCGTTTTTCTACCTTGATACCTTATTAAAAAGTTGGAAAATCTCTATCAGGGTGAGAGAAAAGACAACTTCAACTTGTTCACTGGGTAGTTTTTAAAAGCCTTGGAGATTCGTTCGTAACACAGGTCTATTCAAATGTGTCAAAGGCATTTACTGTTCACCCACACAGCGCAAGGAAGGCAGGAGACGGAATGTAGAAGAAATAAGAGCCTCCAGGGGGAAGGGAGGGATTTTTCTCTTTTGGCAGTAGGGAGCTGCTGGGGTGATGTGATGGGAAAGCCACTGCAAACTCTCTCTACACCCACTCAGTGGGGAGCACTCAACGCAGCCCAGGATTTTCAGACATTCAAGTTTGCACGAAAAAAAATCTTACTTAATTCAAAGTACTCAGCATGGTTTATGTGCAGCAGCTACTAATTTTTGGAATCCTGTTTGGTAGAGAATTCAGAAATTGCCATCCAAAACCAAGAAAAGAAGAGGCAGTTGAATAACTAGAAATGCCAGAGAAGGTCACTCTGAGAGTTTGGACTCTTGGGACAGACAGAACAAGATGCACGGGTCCTGCTAATGACCTTAATGTCCAGGCATTCACATTTCCAGTCAACAAAGGAAACTGGTCTCTGAAATAGTTGCTCCGGTGTTTTTACACTGTCCCCATTGCTGGGGATCTTTTTGGAAACCTCCTCTAACTTTATGCCCACTCACAAGCTGAGGCAGTGGCCCGAAAGACACCCCAACTAGCCCTCCCACTGGTCAGTACCTCACCATCTGGGTTTCGTTCTCTAAGACTTCAACTCTGACAGGTTTCTCTGTCGTCCTGGAGGACTTGGTGCTTGAACCCAGATTTTCTTCCTCTGTACCATCACTCGATAACCCTTCACCCCTGGGTGTCCCTTGCTCTCTATGAAAATACAGCATTCCTTGCTCTTACCCTGGCCCTGTAGACAACCACCTTAGGAGTCTGGCTGTCACGAGCAGACGACAGGGACTCCAAATGCCACAACAGCAGAGAGAGACACTCTCTCCTTCTCCTTCGGACCCCTTCCCTCTCCTTCAGCTCACTACTAGATGAATAAGGAAACTGACCATGAGACGACAAATACTGAGACCACCCGAACCGGGGGTCCCATCTCGACTTGGTCCATGAGTGCCTCTGAGATTCTGACGTCAGCCATCACTCAGGCCTTCCTGTTGGCATTGCAGCCAAGAGAAAAGACTACCTGGATTTTGTCAAGCTTTCCATATTAATTTACCTTCATTTCATGTGGAAGAGAAATTTCATCCCCAAAGGGTAATTTATTCAAAAAAAACTGCAAGTGTCTAGGAAGAGGGACTTATAATGAAGGTGCCTTTTTAACCATAACTGTATCATGTCCTGACATTCATAATGAAGCCGAGAGCCAAAAATAGATTCTCGAGAAGCCCGGGATGTGTCCAAACAGCTAGATTAAGTCTACTCCCCTGAATGGGTGCCCCTGCCTCGGAGGAGTCTGGGGGCTTCCATTCAGTGTGATTCAGTGGGTTGGCGGAGTTGCCTGCAGTGTGCTCAGGGCGCTCCCTTACATGATGTGGGGATGGACAAGCGGAAGCCACTGACGCACAGACATTCTTTCACAGAAAAAAATAACTGCCTCCACTCCAATCAAGGCAAAGTACTAACCTTTTTTGCTCTCTGTTTTATTCTTTCTTAAAATCATATTGATTTGGTCTTTCACTTTGTGTGATGAAGAGAGAATTTAGTTAGTGACTGGGTTGTGCTGTTCCTCTATCTATCATTGTTCTTGAATCCACCTTGAAATCCTTGGGAAGAGAGTTGGAACATTTGAGGAAATTAATTAACCAAAGACTTAAAAGTGGTTACAGATTGAAGAAACCTCAAAGGGTTGCAAGAGGAGGATCGGACTTCCTTTGGAACTCTAAGATTTCTTCAGAGGGGTGGGGGTGGTGGGGGAAACGACTTGTGAAGTGGGCATGAAAATAATTGTGTAATTTTTAAAAATTGTAATTTTTTTTTAAAATTGTGGATTTCCAAATGTCTCCTACAGAAAACAGGCCACTTGAAGAAATCGTTTAATATAAATTGGGGACGTGAGGATAGAGAATATTCTTCAGAGACTTGAGTGTCTAACTTGAAACGAACTGAGATCTAGAAGCCACAGAGAAGGGTGGGTGGCTAGATGGTGGGATAATGACCAGGGAGGTGGTTTTTTATTTTTTAATTTTTTTTTTCTTCCTGGCTGATAAGCAGCCAGCACAGAGTTTTATGCTGACACAGAGAACAGTGTTCCCACCTATGAGGATAGATGGGATGAGCCGCAGGAGATGTGGAGGGGAGAGACAGATCAATTCCACTTCTCTTTGCAGAGAGGAAGCTGTGTGCAAAGAAAAACGACCTGGGTTACAGAGAGGCCATCCCTCATGCAAAGGTGGTACAAGAGGGAATGCTCCCCAGGGGCCTCCCAAGCCAAGCCAGCTGTGTGAATGAAGGCCCAGGCCTGCACTGGCGAGTCTGTGCCCTGCCTGCAGGGGGCAGCACTACTGGGCTCCAACCAGGGTCCCAGTCTACAAATGCAGATCCGGAACAGTAAGATCTGATATTTCAAGAAAAGCCAGAAAGTCCGATTTTGATTTAAAATCTCACCTCCTTTGAAAGGTTGACAACACACCTGAAATCTTTTAAGAACGACCTGAGGGTGACTGTCAGATTGGCACGCTGCACTCAAGCAGAAGCTTTTGCAGAGGTGATGGAAGAAGGGAATGGTATCATTAGTACCGAAGACAAAATCAAATTGTAAATGCAAGTCACCGGCAAGGGCATTGGTAAGAAAATTTATCGAGAGCCTTGGTGTTGGGTCCAAACACTGAGACTCATGAATACTTCTTGGAAGGTTTCCAACCTCTAGTCTGGAAGTTAAAGCCAGAGTTACATTAAACAGTGATTAATAACAGTTGAAGTTGAATTCAGAATCACTTCTACATAGCAAGAAGTTAAATATTTATGCTGTTATCTGAATCAGAAGTTATACTCTGGTAGAAAATTCATGAATGACTGAATTATATGTTTTATGTCTGATCTTTCTGTGATTTGCATGCTTAACCATTGGTTCACATTATCATAAATCAGGTACCATTGCTCACCTGGTAACAGCTATGGAAACTTTGGATATAACATCTAGACGGAAATAATGAGCCCTTTTAGGGAAAGCCTTGCAAACTTTAACTCATACAGCGATGGGATTTTTTAGTGGGATTGGCATTTCTCTGCACACTCTATTGAGTTTGAATATTGCTTCATTTCACAGCAATCATGCTTTGGAAATTCCATTTATTCCCTCTCTATAGCTCCACAACCTATAGTAACATACCTGGTGGAATTACCTGGGGGAAGAAAACAATTGGTCATCATGGATAAGATAATTGTCCATGGATATTAACGTATGCACCTTCACAGACAGAATTCACTCCCCTGCCCCTTGACTTTAGGCTTGGTCCTGGGATTTGCTTTAGCCAATATAATGGTAATGATGTAATGTGATCAAAGGCTTGAGGATCCCTTGTATGGCTGGGCTTGTTCCCTGGTTCTATCATTTCTATGAAGTGTACTTTCTCTAAGTAACTACTACCTTGTCTGCCCTGAATGAACACACCTGGGGTAGAGCCACCCAGCCAAACCGAGGCAGACCGGTAAATCAAGCAATATGCCTGGTGGATTCCAGCAACTCATGACCTTCCCCAGCAACTTATAGGTCATGGAGAATAAATGAATGTTTTTTTAAGAAACTGAGTTTGGGGAGTGGTATGATTTGTGTGTTGACTCCTCCTAAGGTTCATGTGTAAGCCTTGTCCCCAAAGTGGCAGTAGTGGGAGGCACTCTGGACCTTTAAGATATAAGACCGAGTGATAGGTCCTTAGGTCATTAGAAACATGCCCTTGAAGGGGATTATGAGGCCACAGCTTCTGTCACTCTCTGCTCCAGTTGAAGATGTGAGCATTTTGTTCCTACATGTGTTCCTGCCATGATGGGCCACCATCCACTGCCATTACCTGAGTGTAAACCAATGGGGTCACCTGACTTTGGGCTTCGAACCTCCCAAAGTGTGAGTAAACCTTTTCTATTTATAAGTTCGCTGCCTCCGGTATTTCATTATAGTAATGCCAAGCTGACTAATACAGAAAGCTTTTTTTAAAAAAAAAAAAAAAACTCAGCTTTTTCTAGCAATAGCTCATTGATACAACTCTTCTCATTATGAATTAGGGTTTTGGCCCTTGAATGGAACCCTACAACTGGTTTGCTTGGGTGGGCATTCCACTTGAGTATTCCACTCAGGGCTGTGGGTAGTAGATATTTTAAAGAATTGGGAGAAACAAATAATATTCAGAGGGTCTAAATTAAACAATTGGTCTGCTTTCAAGTGGGCTACTGAATGTCTACCTGCAACATCCATAAAAGATGAGAAAAAGTAGAATCTGGCTAGCCTTCTTACCTTAATTCTTCATTTTCATCTGTACCTCTACCTACCAACCATTCACTACATATCCTATTCTTTCTACTTCTTACGTATGTCCAACATTTTTCTATTGCTCGTCACTTTCATTGTGAGTCGTGCTGGGACAGTTCATTATCGGCTCTTGATTAGATTAGTACAATGGCTTCTATTCTGCCTCTTTCCAATTCCAAGTCTCCTCTGGTTTTCCCCACGACCCAGCTTTAAAGCACTTCCATAATTTCCATTTTCTCTGGGGTAATATCCAGCTTCCTCATCATGGTTTGCAAGGTCCCTTATGGACCCTGCTTGCCTTGACCACATCTCTCATCACCTCTCCTCTAACACGCCTTCTGAGCTTCATCCCCTGGGGAGCCACACTTTCTGAAGGCCGTCCCACTGTTTCCTAGGTTGGCCGCCACTCTCACCCATTTCTCATTCTGTTATCAAGTTCTCGCACCCATGATGGGTTTAGGAAGCAGTCTAAATCTGGAAAAGTGAAAACAGGAAGGGATCATCTTACGTTTTGCTTTCCTACTCCACATCGGCAAAGTGGGTCCGTTCCACAACTACGTAACAGATTTTTGTTACCAGAACTTCATCCACATTAAATTCCAATCTGGAATCTCATTCTAGTTCCCTTTTCTCAACGACAGAGCTGCTTTGGCATAGCCGTCCTGGAGTTTGGAAAAGCCAATGGTCTCACCTGAGCAGGAGTGGGAGGAGGTGTTATCTGACTCTGGGAAGATCCTTTCTTCATGGTCTTTTTGTTTTCCAGAGTGCTGAACTGGATGATGGACACAAGGAAAGAGACAAATGTTTCTTACTTAAATGGCATTCTAGCCAGTGCCCTCCATATAGCATATCCAGGGCTGATGGGTGCGTGTGGTGCACGGTGTGGATTTATGGGAGTTTCCTGTAGGGGAAACATCTACCATGCATTTCCTTGGTAGAGTCCACCCCTGGCTATCTCCCTTATAACTCCCTTGATTTCCCTGGCTTCCCCCCATCAGAGAACCTATGTTATTCACTTTCTATTATTATGACAAATTAGCCTGAGATAATCAACATAACAGGAGGAAATGGTTTATTTTGGTTCCCAGATTTGGAGTTTTCTATCTACAGTTGGTTGGTCCTATGCTTTGGGGCCTGTTGTGAGCAGTGCATCACGGCAGGGAGGGCATGGTGGTGGGAGCTGTTTACTTCATGGCAGCCAGGAAGCAAAGAAAAAGAAATAGCTGTGGCCCCAATGTCCCTTTCAGGGGATCCCCAGTTACCTAACTTGCTCCTACTCTACCTCTTAAAGGTTCGACCACCTCTAAACAGCACTGTGGGCTCTGCACCAATCCTTTTATAGATAGGCCTTTGGGGGGACATTTCAATGCAAACCCTATGAGGGCAGATGACAGGGTCTTTCCAACAGTGGGCTGCCCTCCTGGCTGGGGACATCTATGATTTTAGTCAAATATTTTAAAAACTCTGCTGGAGCTGTGGATTAAAATAAAACCATATATACATGTGTGTGTGTATATATGTGTATATATATATATATATTTACTTATATTTATATATATATTAAGAGTGGGGTTAAGGAGTAAGTTGTGCTAAAAAGATGTTTGCTGGTAAATTTTGTTTCCTGCCTAAACTGGACTATTATAACAACCATTCGTTCATTAGTAAAACACTTATTCTGGTTGTGTTAGAAAAAAATTCTAGAATAATTGAGTTACTCATTTCTCTCCAGCCCACATTTTTAAGGCTTTCCTGGTTTAAATTACTAAGAATGAGAATTTGGGGTTGTTTGTCCATTATCAAGCATTCTTTCCCAAGGTCTGGAGTAGAGTGGTCCTGGTTCTAACAGTCTCTCTAGTCTGTAGGACACCGGTGAGCACTGGAAAGGGTGTCCAAGCAGCCCAACAGAGGGTGGCCACCTAAGTAACAAGATCCCAGGCAGAAAGAATAATGCCTGGCACTCTGTCGCCCAAGTACTGGGATGTGAAATGAGAAACTGCGATTTTCTGGAGGTTTGTCCCATGCATGATTAGAATTCTGTCCGACCAGGTTGTTCGTCCAGGCGGCCGGGTTCTGCCCTCACCTGCAGGCTGACGATCAGGTTTGTGCACACCTGGAAGGTACAGTAGATCCAAACCCAGCTATCTGCCAACCCACTTGTTTCTTCATCCTTCCAAGGGTACCCACCTTCTAGCTGCCGACAGCCCGAGATGGGTTTCCAAGACACAGGTGCCCAAGAGGTTTCCCAGACACAGAACATTTTGTCTTTATCTTTTGTTCCCTTTGGTTTTCTCAGAGTGGCAGACTCTGCGGTCAGATCTGCCACTCACCATTTGAGCATCCTTTTTAAGCCTCAGTTTCCTCATCTGTGGAAAGAATAATTGTGACCACCACTTACGGTTGTTGGGAGGATTAAATAAATTAACCCATACGAAGAACTTGGATCAGTGTGCCTGGCTCAGAGGATGCATCATGCATATTAACTGCAGTTATTTGTTATTCTTGGTCCCCCCTGAACTTGGTCACTTTCCATGCTTGACCCCTACTTGTGTGACCTTGGCTCCTGGCTGCCAGTCTAGGTCTGACACCTGAGTGTCACATAAGCTCCCACAGACTGAAGTCTACTGAAGCCAAGGGGAATGAGAACTGTTACAGTTTAGATGTGAGATATCCCCCCAAAAACTCATGTGTGAGATAATGCAAGAAGGTTCAGAGGAGAAATGATTGGGTTGTGAGAGTCTTAACCCAATCAGTGAATTAATTCCCTGATGGGGATTAACTGACTTGTAACAGTAACGGAAGTGGTGGGGTGTGGCTGGAGGAGGTGGGAATTAGGGCGTGGCTTTGGGGGAGTGGAGTCTCTGGAGAGTGGAGTCTCTCTCTGCTTCCTGATCATCATGTGAGCTGCTTCCCTGTGCCACACTCTCTGCCATGATGTCCTGCCTCTCCTCAATCCTGAAGGAATGGAGCCTGCTGTCTATGGATTGAGACTTCTGAAACTGTGAGCCACTAAATAAACCTTTCCTCCTCTACAATTGTGCTGGTTGGGTCCTTTCAGTCA
This sequence comes from Marmota flaviventris, assembly GCF_047511675.1. Taxonomy (NCBI): domain Eukaryota; kingdom Metazoa; phylum Chordata; class Mammalia; order Rodentia; family Sciuridae; genus Marmota; species Marmota flaviventris. The sequence continues at coordinate 140,478,512 of NC_092503.1, forward strand.
CAGCAGCAAAAAAAAAAAAAACTGACTAAAACAAGAACCTCCTAACGTATCGATTCCGAGATGAAACGGAGACATAGAAAGATTAAGCAGTGTGCCCAAGGTCTCACCTCTAGTAAGTGGCAGCCCTGGGGATGGCTTGGGCTGACCTATGCTGCACAGTCAGCCGAGCCATCTCAGTGGGGTTTAGAAACCCCAAAAAGAGTGATGGCATCTGTTTCCCTTTCTTTGTTAGAGAATAAAACAAATGAAATTATTTAAGTACAACTTTCTTTTGAAATTGAACCGTGCATTGTGGGTTGGAGTCTAAATTTATGCATTCTCTCAATGAGGGCAATTTAGGAGTGTTTATCAAAGCCAAATGCATGAACTTTTTAAATTGGGGCATTATTGTTATACATAGTAATTGGATTCATCGTAACAAATTCATACATGCATGGAATTTGATTTCAGCTCTTCCTGAAGTCTTTTTAAAATCAAAGAGGAATTTAAAACATTTAATTGACATAGATGTTATATATTCAAGACCTATAATAAGATAATGTGATATATGTATATATTAGGTAATGATTACCACCATCAAATAATATTCCCTTTACCACCCAGGTTCTTACGTTGGATCCCCAGAACTTGTTAATCTTATAACTTAAAATTTGTGCCATTTGACCTTTATCTTGCTATTCCCTACACCCTCTGCTTTTGTGAGTTCTATTTTTAAGATCCCAGGTGGAAGGGAGGTCAGGCAATCTTTGTCTTCTTGTTTCTGGCTTATTTCACTTAGCATAATGTCCTGTGGGTCCATTCCAGGTATAAATGGCAGAATTTGAAATTAAAAAAATTTAAACACACACACAAGCTAATGGCAGAATCTTCTTCTTTTTTTATGGGTGACTGGTAATTAATATTCCACTGTGTGTGTATAAATGTGTGTGTTTATCCATTCATATGCCTGTGGACACTTAAGTTGTTCCCTGTCTTCTTTGCTGTTGTGAATAATGCTACAGTGAATTTGGAGCTCAGATTTATTGTTGTCCTTTTTAGATACACATGACAGTAGAGTGCATTTTGACATAGGATACACACATGGAATATAACTAATTCTAATTAGGATCCCATCCTTGTGGTTGTCCATGATGTGGAGTTTCATATATGTATTGTGTATTCATATATGAACATAGGGAAGTTATGTCTGATTCATTCTACCATCTTTCCTAGTCCCCTTCCCCTTCCCTTCATCCCCTTTGTCTAATCCAATGAACTTCTATTCTCTTACCCCACCACCACCTTATTGTATTAACATCTGCACATCAGAGAGAACCATTTGGCCTTTGGTTTTATTGAGATTGCCTTATTTCACTTAGCATGACAGTTTCCAGTTCCATCCATTTACTTTCAAATGCCATAATTTCATTTCTCTTTATGGCTGAGTAATATTCCATTGTGCATATATATACCACATTTTCTTTATCCATTCCTCTATTGAAGGGCACCTAGGTGGTTCCATAGTTAGCTCTTGTGAAATAACCTGCTATGAACATTGATGTGGTCTCGTCTCTATAGTCCATTGATTTTTAAGTCCTTTGCATATATGCTGGGGAGTGGGATAACTGGGTCAAATGGTGGTTGTATTCCAAGTTTTCTGAGGAAACTCCATACTGCTTTCCAGATTGGTTGCACCATTTTTCAGTCCCACCAGGAATGTAGAATATTGGCAACCTCCTTGCTAATATTTATTGTTACTTGTATTCTTGATAATTGTCATTCTGACTGGAGTGAGATGGAATCTCAGTGTAATTTTAATTTGCATTTCTCTAATCTCTAGTGATGTTGAACATTTTTCATATATTAGTTGACCATTCGTATTTCTTCTTCTGTCAAGTGTCTGTTCAGTTCCTTTGCCCATTTATTGATTGGGCTATTTGTTTTTGTGTGTGTGCTAAGTTTTTTGAGTTCTTTATGTATCCTGGAGATCAATGCTGTCTCTGAAGTGAAGATGGCAAAAGTTTTCTTCCTCTCTGTATGCTCTCTCACACATTCTTGATTGTTTCCTTTGCTGTTTAAGAAGCTTTTTAGTTTGATACCATCCCATTTACTGATTTTTTTTTTTAAAGATGGACACAATAGCTTTATTTTATTTACTTATTTTTAGGTGGGACTGAGGATTGAACCCAGTGCCTCATCTGTGTGAAGCAAGCACTCCAACACTGAACCACAACCCCAGCCCCCATTTATTGATTCTTGATTTTTCTTCTTGCGTTTTCGGGGTCTAGTTGAGGAAGTCAGTTCCTGAGACCACATGATGGAGATTTGGGCCTACATTTTCTTCTAGTAGGCACAGGGTCTCTGTTCTAGTGCCTAAGTCCTTGGTCCACTTTGAGTTTTGTGCAGGGTGTGAGATAGGGGTTTAATTTCATTTTGCTGCATATGGATTTCCAGTTTTCCTAGCACCATTTTTTGAAGGCTATCTTTTCTCCAATGTGTATTTATGTCGCCTTTGTCTAGCATGAGATAACTGTATTTATGTGGGTTTGTCTCTGTGTCTTCTACTCTGTACCATTGGTCTTCATTTCTGTTTTGGTGCCAATACCATGCCCATGCTGTTTTTTTAACTATAGCTCTGTAGTATAACTTAAGGTTTGGCATTGTGATGCCTCAAAAAAATTACACCAGAAAGCTTCTAGAACTCATAAATGAACTCCGCAAAGTAGCAGGATATAAAATTAACACCCATAAATCAATGTATTTCTATACCAATGATGAATCAGCTGAAAGAGAAATTAGGAAAACTATCCCATTCACAGTAGCCTCAAAAAAAAAAAAAGCAAAAACAAAAACAAGAACTTGGGAATCAATCTACCAAAAGAGATGAAAGACCTCTACAATGAAAACTACAGAACACTAAAGAAAGAAATTGAAGAAGACTCTAGAAGATGGAAAGGTCTCCCATGCTCTTGGATAGGCAGAATTAATATTGTCAAAAAGGCCATATTATCATTAGCACTATACAGATTTAGTGCAATTCCTATTAAGGTTCTGATGATGATAGAAAAAGCAGTTATTAAATTTATTTGGAAAAATAAGAGACCCAGAATAGCCAAAGAAATCCTTAGTGAGAAAAGTGACATAGAAGTCATCTCTTCAACATTCTGATTTCATTTCCTCTGGGTGTATACACAGAAGTGGGATTGCTGGAGCCCATAGTAGTTTCACTTTCAATTTTCTGATGGACTTCCACACTGTTCTTTGTCATGGTGGTACAGTGTACATTCTTACCATTGGTGAATGTTGAGGGCCACAGCCGAGTTGGGATGACGCATGGCATTTTTGCCAGAAGTAGTGGTTGAGAGGTGACATCAGCGAGCCATTAAGACGATGACTTTTGAGTTCTCGCAGGGATTCCCGGAGAGTTCCCATTGGTTGGGGAAGTGCCGGAGGAGGGATTTCTGGTTGGTGTGTGGTGTGTCCCGGGAGAAGGCTGTGCATGGTGTTCGGGGAGTGCGGAGAATAAAGGAGTTCCTGTTTTGAACCTACAAGGCTGTGTGGGGGCTCGGTTATTTTGTGCCCAGCCAGACTGCGGCAGGTGACCATGGTCTTTCTTTTTTCCACACCCTCATTAGTGTTGGTTACCTCTTGTCTTTTTAATATCAGCCAACATAACAGATGTGAGGTGGCATGTCATTGTGGTTTTGATAAATAATGCTGAATACCTTTTCATACACCTGGTGGACACTCGTATGTCTTCCTTGGGAAAATGACCTATTCAGGTCCTTTGTCCCTTCTTAATCAGGTTGTTTTTGTTCGTATGTGTGTGTGTGTGTGTGTGTGTGTGTGCATGCTTTGCCGTTCAGTTGCGTGACTTCCCTATATATATTTTTTTATATTGGCCCCTTGTCAGGTGTTATGGTTCATGAGCATTTTCACTCATTCTCTAAGTTTGTCTTTTCATGTTGTTGGTTGTTTCCTTCACTGTGCATGATCTGTTTAGCTTGATGGAATCCCATTTGTTTATTTTTTTGCCTGTACTTTTGATATTATATCCCAGAAAACATTGTCCACACCAAAGTCATGAAGTTTTCCCTCTGTTTTCTGGGAGTTTCATGGTCTCAGATCTTATTAGCCTTTTTCTCAGGATATTTTTTATATAGTACAAGACAAGTGTCTATTTGTACTATATATACTCCTTTATGTATGGATGTCCAGCTTCCTCAATACCATTTATTTAAGAAAGCCTTAGCTTTCTCCATTGTATATTCATAGCACCTTTGTTAAATATTAGCTAACCATAGGCACGTGGGACCATTTCTGGTCTCTCTATTCTGTTTCATTGGTCTATGTGTCTGTTTTTTATGCGATGCCATGCTGTTTTGATTACTAAGCTTTGTAATATAGTTTGAAATCGAGAGTGCGATGCCTTCAGTCCTGTTCTTTTCCTAAACTTCTTGGGCTATTAGGGTTTTTGTTTTCAAAAAAAATTTTTAGAATTTTTGTTCTATCTCTAGGAAGAATGCCTTTGGAATTTTGTAGGGATTGTTTGAAATCTGTAAAATTTTTTGAGTAGCGTGATCATTTTAACATTACTGTTTCTAGTTCATGAACATAGGATGTCTTTCCATTTATATGTGTTTTCTATAATTTATTTCATCTGTGTTTTATGACTTTCAATGTATAGACCTGTCACCTCCTGGGTTAAGTTTATTCCTAAGCATTTTATTTATTATTTATTGTAAAAGTGATCATCTTTTTAATTTATTTTCAGATAGTTTGGGTCAGTATATCGAAGTGCAACTGATATTTGCATGTTGATTTTCTATCCTACAACTTTACAAATTCATTTATTAGCTTTAATGTTTTATGGAGTCCTTAAAATTTTCTGTGTATAAGATAAAGTTGGGGGGAGGAAGGAGGGCAAGGAAAAGGGGGGTACTAGGGGCTGAAATGGAGTAAATTAAATTTCACGCATGTATGGTTATGTCAAAATGAAACCAACTATTATGTAGGACTATAATGTTTGAATGACGAGAGAGAGAGAGAGAGAGAAAGAGAAAGAGAGAGAGAAAGAAAGAAATGTCTTCTACAAACTGAGAACATTGCACCTCTTACTTTCTGATTCAAGGGCCCTAAGTGCCTTTATTTATTTTTCTTGTCTACTAGTTCTGGCGAGGGCTTCCAGTATTTTCAGTACTATGAATAAAAATTGTGAGGGCTGGGGATACAGCTCAGCTGGTAGAGTGCTTGCCTTGCATGCATAAGGCCCTGGGTTCAATATGCAGCACCAAAAAAAAAAAAAAAGTATAACATTGAGAATATTATGTAGGTACTTATCTAGTTATTTAAAATATAACCATTAAAAAATGCTGTGGGGGTTTTATATATGGTTTTTAAAATATTAAGATAGTTTTCTTCTAAGGTAGTTTGTTGAGTGTTTTTATTATGAAAAGATGTTGAATTTTGTCAAATGCTTTTTCTGCATCTGTTGATATGATCATATGATTTTTATTGTCAATACCAGGAATTTATCTAACGTATATACTTGAAAAAGTGATAAATGACCAATGTACAGAGTAATCATCATTAAATCATTGCTTGTAACAATAAAAGATTGGAAACAACCTAAATGTCTATCTAGAGGAAGAACTTATATAAATAAAGGTACATCTATCCAAACAAATTAAATTTTAGACATCAAGGAAAATGAAGCATCTCTTTTTGTACTAATATATCTGTCTTACTCTTCAAAATGTATCAAATGAAATAATAAAATTTACATTATATATGTTAACATGTTCATAATATACTAATTTCTCTCTGGCACAACACCAGTCAATTGTAACCGTTATCTGTGGGGAAAGGAACTGGGCAATAGTGCGAGAAGAAAAGTTTTTCCAATGTGTGAGTGTGTGTGTCTGTGTGTGTGTGTGATGTGATTGAACCAGGGCCTTGTGTGTGCTAAGCATGTGGCCTTCTGTAGTATGCCTTCAGTGTCTCAGTATTTGAGTTTGTGAAATGTGTTCCTTATTCAATAAATAAATAGTTGATAGAGCCATGCAAGATCTTGGATCAAGTGAACCTGTGTGATGGATCAAGATCCAGAGGAGCCTACGCGAGACTCCAGCTCTGAGTTTACAGCTGGGATAATCCACAAGTTTCCCTTAAATTTTGATCGTCATACAATTTCACTTGTTTATAATCTTTATAAAATATTTTCCAGTGATTCATACAACTGATTATTCAGAAAACATAAGAAAGGAGGTTTATGCGGGAGCTAAAAAAAAATCAATGTATGTTATTTGCATATATGGATATTCCACAATGAAAACCATTAATCTCTATAATTAAAATGAACTAGTAAGTAAATGAGAAAAAAAAAAGAAAACACGAGAAACTCCACATGATGTACAACTACAAGAATGAAATCCTAATTAGAATAAGTTATACGTTATGTATGTATAATATGTCCAAACACACTGTACTGTCCTGTATATCTAAAAACAACCAATAAAAATGAAAACAACAACAACAACAAAAGAAAGTAAAGAAGAGACACAACAAACTGATGCGGAACAAAAAATGATCTTCCATCTGCAAAGTGGCTTCAGGAGAATCTACACAGGGTCTAACACTGAACTCAATCTGATCATAATCCTTCAGAACACATTGAGAAACACACGTAGGAAGCAGGAAACATGCAGTGATGTTCTCATCCAGTGTGGATTTTCACTTCCTGGGTTCTGACAGGGCTTCCATGCTGAATAGGAGAGAATTGCTAATTATAAAATCAATAAACCCCTGCTGCTGGTTACCAAGGGGGTCCCTGAGTCCCCCAGGTGAGAAGGAGCCCCACTGCAGATTAACGTTGCCAACTGGGCGCATCTGTTCTATTGATTTTTAATTTGGTGGTTTATCTATAAGATCCCTGCTTTTCTATTTTTCCTGTTCAGTCTCCATCCTGATACATATGCCATGTCACTTCTGATTGGTGGCCATGGCTGCTTTGAGCTTGACCTGTTTAAGGAGTATATCTGCGTCTGTCACTGCTTCTTAAGGGTCTAAATGGAATTTTGTCTATGCCATGCAGCCAATGTTTTAAGTCACATTTCCCAAACATACCCTCCATACTTGGTGAAAACCAGTTGTTTTTGTACAATGTATTAGCAGATAAGACTGTAAACACAATCTTTATCCATAGAGATGTCTATTTTGTGTCCTGCAACACATTATTTGTAAGTGATAACCTGAAACCCTTTTTCTTTCCTTCTCATTTGGAAACAAACAATAAAATCATATAAATAAACCCATTTTGCCCACCTTAATCCCTTAATGCATAAACTCCACTGTATGTGAGTACACTCTCAGTCCAAAAACAAACATCATGCGCATCATTCTGTAGTTTATTTAAGAAATGATTGTGCAACTCAATTAAAGAGGGAAGGAGAGAAGTTTACTTATTAAGTGAAGAAAGACAATGTTCTAAAGATGGTAGCTAAAAATCACAACGTGCTCTCTATTTACAAAGATACTTTTTAGCTTAAAATCATTTCACATATTTTCTTATGAAAAACAAAAGGATCAAATGGTGTTAAAATTCCTTAAGGATGTTTTCTTGATATTTTCTTTTTTCACTGAAAAATAATCTGTGAATCAGAAACAGAAATCAGAAACAAAACAGAGAAAGGGGCCTCCCCAAGGAAACACAGAGACAAGTCCAGATTGGGGGCATTTAAGGACATCCGTGGGAGCCCTTTTCTGGTCTGCCTGAATTTCTCTTCCCTTCTCACAGCCAACAAAACAAAGTGCTCCCCAAAGTAGTTATTTTAAATTTGATGCGCTTCTAAGTTTTTCTTCATCCTGGCCTCTTATTAATATTTTAAGCTGTGTGTCCAAATGCTAGATACTTGAGCAACAGTATGAGAATTGTCACTATCATCACCCTTAAAAACCTGTCCTCTGTGGAGGCATGAAGAAGCCAGTATCTTCACAGCAAACCCGTGTCGGGTTAGCAGATATGCAGGGTTCATGGAAGTGAAATGTGTGTTCTCAACTCTGCCAACTCCAAGACAGTAGTCAGGCAGGTGCCCTGCCCCTCTGTCACACTGTGGACTGTGGACCTTCCCTGCCGGCCACCCCTTTCTAGAACCTCTTCCTGAATAGATGAGCTGCTTTGGCTATATAATGGTTTGACAGGTGCTGGTACCATCATAAGAGGTTGGGTATCAGGGGCCTCCATTGCTCCCGAATGGAATGGATTCATGTCTTTCTCCAGAGACTAGAATAAATCTCTTGGGAGTGAGGTACCATGAAGTGGGCTGTTATAGAGTAAGGCTGTCCCTGGTGTTTTGACCTCTCTCACACATGCCTGTTCTCCTGTCTCACATGTGCTCCTACCACGTGAGCCCATTACCATGTATGACGCTGCATGAGATCCAGGCTGGATACAATTAGCCCATCTTGAATTTCCTACCTCCAGAACAGTGAACTGAATAAACCTCTTTTCTTTATAATGAACACAGCCTCACATATTTTGTTATAGCAACAGAAAATAGACAAAGACTGGGGTGTTACAAAACTGCTGGGCAACACTTTGCAGAAGTACAGATTTCAGTTCTTAACTAGAAATCTAGTTTATCTTCAGTCCCACAATGTCAGTGTCCGTTTCAAGGAGCCCACATTTCTCATATTGGTTCAATGACAGGATGTTCCACCATGTGCTCATGAAGCCTGCTCTCATCTTCCCTGGGGTTCATGGAACTCCAAACACTAGGAATTCTGGCCCTGAGGGCAAATCTTTTTGCATCCTCTAATTTAATTACTGCTATTTCTGGGTCAAGGGGGACCAGGAGTAAAAATATATATATTGCAAATTCAAAAACAAAGACTCCTGTTTAAGAAAAAGAACTAGGGGAATGGAATAAAGCTTGAGTTTAGTTAATAGTCAGTATCAATATGCCATGGTAATAAGATGTTAACATCAGGGAAAAAATGGGCAGGACCAACCTGGAAGACATAAACAGACCCTGATGCAAAATATTTTTTTTTTCTAAATTTAAGGCTAATAATAATAAAGAACGTAGCCGGACTCAGTGGCACCTGCCTGTAATCCCAGAGTTTGGGAGGCTGAGGCAGGAGGATGGAGAGTTCAAAGCCACCTCAGCAACTTCGCGAGCCCCTAAGCAATTCAGTAAGACCCTGTCTCTAAATGAAATTTTAAAAAAAGGGCTGGTGGTTGAACGCCCCTGAGTTCAATCCTCAGTACCAAATAATAATGATCAATAATAATAATGATGATGATGAACAATTCTGGAAGTTGCTTCCCCTTTGGAGGGATCCAGTGAAATGAGTCACACATTTCGTAGAGATGGGGCAAGGCGTCCAGAGGCACCCATAGGAAAGGAAAGAGACCCACGGGGCCACTCACTGCGTGGAGCAGTTGATGGATGTGGACAACCAGCCCAATTCTCTCAGGTTTAGCATTTAGGAGATTTGGCTTTTGAGATCCTCTTTCCCCTCCATGACAGGAACAGCACTCCCCAGTCAGTTAGCCTGTTGGGGGACACACTGCTGTGGCATGATAGACTGCAGGTAGGTGTCAGCCAAAGACGTGCTGGGAGATCCCTGAGCTGACCCTTTTCTCCTGCGGTGGAGGCTGCTACTTGGCGCCCCTGGGCACATACCTCTCTCACCTCTCTCACCCCCTCACCCTTGCTTGCCTTCATCTCGCCCGTCCTCTCTTCCTTCTCGTATGTGATTTCTTTGCCTTTGGGCTTGGTCAGCACTGGTTTCTGGTGACCTTCACCTGGCTGGTCTGTGGGGATGGCCCAAGAGAGACGCCTGCAGCACTGGCCACGAGGTCTTCCCACGACACTCAGGTACACCGTAAAGCAGTGCTCCCCTGTGTAACTGAGGGCACATTGTGAAAAGGCCTATTGACCCAAGCGGACAGCCAACCCCGCACAGGACAAGATGCCTTAGCACGTGCCCCAGGTGGGGAGCTTGGGGTGCAGAAGGTGGCTCCAAGTTAGTCTTACTATTTGGAGAAGGAGGTCTGCTCCCAGGGGGTCCCTGCCAATGGGCTAGCACAGAAGATGCTTGGTGAATGGGAAAGCACTGGCCTCTGGGGAGAAGGCTGGGAAGTGTCCTTTGAAATCATAATTCTCAGGCCCATAGCCCTAGCGAATGCTTCAGGAAGTGTCCTCTTAGCCTGAGACAGCAAGTCTGGAAGGACCATCTTCCCCACCCAAATGTCTATATGATGATGTGTGTCATCCTTGGAGAAAGGAGGCCAGTAAAACACCATGTCCCGGAAGTGTCCCTCTCTATTCTCAAGAACCTAGCCAAGCTGAGGGAACAAGGAGAGGGAGTCTAGGTAAATATCATCATGGACACTGGCTTTCTTTCACGTATGCTGGGAATTAAAGCAAGTTAGTGTTATGTGTAGGAAGTTTCTTTCTTGTATGTGCACCAAGCTCCTTGGGGTGCTGGTCGCACACGGGGACCAAGTGAGCTAAGTTGATGCTGCTTCTGTAACCAAACTATAAACCTCCCTCCCTGCCGTCACTGGGAGGACAATGGAGAGGGAAGTGCTTGTCCAGCCGGCCACCACAGAGTCCCAGGGGAATGGGAGCGCTGTGTTATGGCAAAGCGCTGGAGGCACTGTGTAGATCAGAGGTACACCTGTCCACCATTGCCACTGGACTTTCTGGTGAGGCACCTGTCCAGCCGGTCATCACTAGAATTTCCCTGTGGGCTCTTCTCAGTTAACCACATCTCTCACATCCCATCTCTTTCTTTGGTTTCTTGGAAACCTGTCCCACTCCTCTGGCACAACTGGGCTCCATGGTAAATCAAGATGGTGCCACCAGCCACTCCCAAGGGGCATGAGAGCTGCTGTGATAGGGAGTAAGAGCTTGTGTCATTGATTGGATGAGACCTGGGCTAAAGGTGTGAGGTTCTCAGTTCAAGTCGTGACCTTGTCGTTGGCCACTTGACAACTTCAGGCCCTCACCTAACTTCTAAGTTAGGAATCTCAGATCCCTCAGGCATAAAACGAGACTCCCTAAACTGGTGTACGTTTGTATCTAACGTTTTACAAATGAGTGTGTTGGATGGGACTGGAAATGAAGTAACTAGGGTTCAGGTCTGAGCTTCTCTATCAACTTGGGCAAGACGCTTCTTCCCTCTCTGACTTCAATTTTTCCTTCCACAAAAGTAAGCAGTTGAACTTTTAATCAGAATAAGACCATTTCTAGGTGAACTGACCTTTGACCTTCCTCTAAGGCATCAAAAAAGTTAATCTTAAAGGAAGGGATACCTCCCCCCCCCCTTTTTTTTCTTGTCCTTTTCTTCTGATACCACGTGAAATCGGGGCGACTAATTTTACAAGTACACCTTCAAGATACTACATAAAGGAGTAATTCTGCAAGTTTCCCCAAATGCATTATTCTAAGAATCTAAAGTCCTTCACTGTGCAGGTCCTTGAAGCCTTTTAAATATCCTTTTCACATCCTCTATTCCAGGCTCGCTGGAGAATCTACTGGGTCCTGTACCCTCTCTGGCTTCTCCCAACCCTGCCTTTCTTTGTTCTCTGAGGTCGAAACATCCTTCTAGGGGCTGGGGTTGTGGCTCAGCGGTAGAGCGCTCGACTAGCACATGCAAGGCCCTGGGTGTGATCCTCAGAACCACATAAAAAATAAATAAATAAAGGTACTGTGTCCAACTTTAACTAAAAAAATAAATGTTTAAAAGAAAAAAAAGAAAGAAACATCCTCTGTTACCCCGCCCTGCTCATTATTTTCTCCCCCTGGGGAATTTTCCCTGGGACAGCCTCCTGCGTCAGTTCCTGGACGCTCTTCCGTGACCCCCACCTGGGCGCTTCCTTGCTCCCCGCCCACTGTGGCCCCTGAGGCTTCCCATCCACCACTGTGGCTAGTCCTCCCTGATGGTTCCCAGGACAGGACAGACCTCTCGGCTCCTACGGGGCAGGGCTGTGTGCCTTGCTTTTATCACAATGTCTCCAGTCCTTTGTTTCTGTGGGTTTTGTATCACTGAAGTCAACCAACCACAGGTGAAAAATATTGGGGAAAAAATTCTGCATTAGACATTTTTCCTTGACATTATTCCCTCAAAACACAACTATTGGCATCACATTACAATGCGTTAGGTATTATCAGCCGTCTAGAGGTGGTTTAAAGTACGTGGGGGCATGCATGTAGGTTATGTGAGTATACCATGCCTTTGTGTATGAGGGACTTGAGCATCTGTGGATTTGGGCACCTGTGGGTGGGGGTACCAGAACCAATCCCTTGCAGATACCAAGGGATGACCATACCTAGCCCTGCTGTGCTGAAGGAAGGAATCAGTGAACACTACTGACAGGTCAGTTTGACAAAGTGAAGACAAGGGTGAGGAAGCCAGGAGCCAGTCTCCCCGAGTCAGGGAGTCTGTGCACCCCAGCACCTGGAGTCCTTTTAGCGCATAGTCAGAGGAACTGCGGGTTCTCCAAGCAGTGCATTTTGGAGAGTGATAGATTACATGTGCCTCCTCCAGAGCCCACTGTCAGGAGCAGGGCGGGCCCAGGGCACACCACAGAAATGAGTGGCCTGGCATGCTCCTGCTTCACCATGTGGGGCCTTTCCAGAGGCAGTGTCACTACATGACTCATGAGTGACACGGCCCTGCCTGTCACTGCGGCCCCAAATGGCATGTACCCGATGACAGATGTGTGTGTCAAGCTACAAAACACAGCAGCCTGGGGGAACCCCGGGGCAGCTTTAGCAGAAATAAGATGTCAGCAGAAGCCCCCGTGAGCTGGGCGGGCTGCCTCACCGTCCCTTCCTCCAGAGTCACTTTCCAGCAGGTGTCATGTGACTGCACTCCGTCCACCCACAGAGGGATCTGACAGACCTGACGGAAGGACCCAGAGCCCGGGGAAGGGCCGTCAGGATGCTGGGCACCGCGGACTCCAACACCCGGCTGACTTTCTGGAGCTTCTGAGGGTTGATAGAAGGGTGAGACCGTGGGCAAGGAACTCTGCTTTGTGGTCACTCTGCCTCCCATACCTAGGACGGGAGTGACCCTGGCATCGTCCCTTCACAAGAGCACTTATCATTTATGTTATAGTGGCTAGCAGATGCTGGGGACATAGCATGAACCAGGAGCTGTGCTAGGGCCCCTATTGGATTCTCTGACTTAATTTTCACAATAACATTATAGAGCAGGTGCTATGGTTGTCTCCATTTTTATATATGAGATCATTAAGCCTAAATTAGTTAAGTAACCTGTTCATGCTGCAGTATGAATGCGATTCGTCTCCCACAGGTTCATGGGCTGGAAATTTGGCTGCCAGTGTAGCTGTGGTTAGGAGATGAGCCTTTAAGTGGATTCATGTTTTTCCTCCCGGGAGGTGAGTGCTCACTCTTCAGGGACTGAATTGTTTATCAGGGGAGCAGGTGGTTACAAATTGAATTCTTCTGTCTTGACCTGTCCTCTGGCTTTCTTTCTCACACAGGACCCCTTCTTCCAGGGTTCCTGCTACATGATGCTTCTGCCATGAGCCCTTCACTAGAAGCCAATGCCAGAACCATGTTTTGGGACTTCCAGAACTGAGAGCTAAATAAACCTCTTTAATTTTTTTTCATTAAGTATTTAGTCTCAGGCATTTTGTTAGAGTAACCTAAGATGGACTAAGACATACAATTAATAAAAGTTGAGGCAGGAACTCAGACCAGGGTTGTCTTGTGTATTTTGCCATCTTATATTGCACCCATGTAAGACCAGAAGAAAAAGTGGGGGGTAGTGACAAGGTGGGCCAAGTGAGGCCAGGTGACATAACACCACCTATTCCTCCCTGGACCCAGTCACTGAGAAATTGGCTGGGAAAACTCAACCCACTCACTCATTTTAAGGGTTTAGAGCACCAGGAGGCATGATCTAAGATCAAGGAAGGAGTATGTAACCATGGCAACCATGATCTACCCTAATTTCTATGCCCATGGAAAGAAGAGAGTTTTATCTCAAAAAAAAAAAATCAACTTCTGGGATAACTGACCATTGACATTCAACTTGGTAGCAAAAAGCCAGTGAAGAAATTTGATTACTGAATTATTACTGCCCCTCACTGGGTGAGGTGGTGCACACCTGTAATCCCAGCGGCTCAGGAGGCTGAATGAGGCAGGAGGATCCTGAGTTCAAAGTCAGCCTCAGCAACAGTGGGGGGCTAAGCAACTCAGTGAGACCCTGTCTCTAAATGAAATACAAAATAGGGCTGGGGATGCGGCTCAGGGGTTGAGTGCCCCTGAATTCAATCCCTGGTACCCCTGCCTTAAAAAAAAAGTATATATATAACTGCCCCTTCTAGAGTCTGGGCACTTGTGGGCAAAAAGAGTTGCAGGGGTCAGAAAGGTCAGCCTTCCTGCGAAGACGCCATGGTGCGGGTCAGTAGGTTTGACACCTGTCAGGACCACCCCATCCGCCAAAAACCTCAGGAGGCTTGCCTTGTGATGACAAGCTATCCTGTAGGAAGCGAGGATTCCCTTTCTCTTGTACTGTCTTACCATGTTCATAAGCAGTTTAAGCAGCAAATTATACTGATTTTGCTTAGTGCTGAAGTGTGAAATCTTAGGAGATGGTGCCAAATGAATGATGGGTGTGTATTTCTCAGTTTGCTCGTGACTTTATTTTCAGTATGTTCGTTCTTGAGGACATGTCTCGGATGTGTAAATTTTGCTGGGATGCAAAATGGAAAATGAAAACAATTATGAAATTATCTAAAATTGCAGGTTTCAGATGCTGCGAAGAAGAAGAAACAATTTCTATGCTCTTGTAACTGTCGATTTTTTGGGGGGTCCAAATCAATTCTAGACCTATCATTAATTCCCTAAATGATATAGAAATCAGCTAGGATGATAGCCAATTTTGATGAATTTGTACAAACTTCTATTTATGAAACAAGTCTGAACAAAGCGTCATTGAAGGCAGGATGGAATCTCATCCTACACATCAATCTGAGGTTAAAGTACATGCATTGATTGTGGGGGAAAAACATGGTTAAAGCTATTCTTGAAAATTCTTTAATTATTTCACAAAGAATCATATCTATAATACGATATATGCCAACTGTATCAGGTACTTATTGTCATGATTCACTGTGTAACAAACAACCCCCCAAATCTCAGTGGAAAATGGTGACCAGATGCCTATGGATCACTGTTCCATGTGCCTCATTCTAAGGCCCAGACTGGAGAGAAATGGGCTTTTTTTCCCAGGGTGATAAGAGATACATAGAGAAGGATCCCAAACATGGAAGCACATTTTAAGCCTATTTTTGCATCAGCGTTTGCTGACATCCCTTTGGACAAATCAGGTTTGGCCCAGTTCAAAGGCCAAGGAAGTACATTTCTCATACCATGATGCCATGACCACATGTGACAGTCACGAACTTCTACAAAAAATGAAGACGTAAGACAAATGACTCAATGTCCCACAAATCCTTATGGTATGGTATTTTTAATTATACAGAAGACGCAGCCCTGATTCAGTCAGTGCAAGTTAAATCTGTGCCTGAGGCTGTTTCCCAAGAAGGACAATGTATTTACTCAGTTTTTAGTCGGTTTCCTCATCCTACATGCCCTCTGATTGCCAGAGAAGTGTCCTTGAGATCTGACCCAGCAGCCCCAGCAGCCAACCTTGCCATCTAGAGACTTCCTTAAAAGATCCTGCTCGCTCCCTACGGTCATTGTTAGATGAACTTCCTGGGCTCTGTCTACACACACTGACCCTCTTCCTTGCTTCTAGCTCCACCACAGCCCCATTTTGGCTCTCCTCCACATTCCTCTGGGTGTCGTATTTTGGGGCTGCCCAGGGTGACATGGTTTTACTCTCAGAAACTGGACTACTGTCCACCTCTCCATTCCAAGGTGGAATGCAGACTCCGGGCCCAGGTGATGTGGAAGTGAGGTGGGTGAAGGTGCTCTAATGCTCAAGTTTCGTTGAGAGGGAAAAGGAGACCCTGAGCATTCCCAGCAGAAACAGATTTGATCTAAGGAAGGGCGCAGTGGTCGAGCAGGACTGGTGAAATCAAGGTCAGGAAGTCTGTTTTCATAACATCTAGAAGATCAGGAATCAAAAAGAAACCACCACCCAGAACCCAGCCTTGGAGCACCAAAGCAGGAAGGAGATCCTCGGGTGGGCGTCCCAAAGCCAAGGGCAGCTGCTACCAACAGATCCAGTTGCTGCTCACAGTGCACAGTATTTTTGGTGGGGGGAGGACCCCTGAAAAGCCACATCACATTAACTCAGCTGCTTGACAGGGTCCTTTTCTTCTGACTTTCATTGGGGAAACCCTAACGCCATATCCTACGTGGGTAAAAATTGGAGATTTTTTTCCAGCAATGCAAAATAGAAAAGGGAATGGAAAAGGGGTCAGGAGGCATGCTGGGTTGACACAGTGCAGAAAATCCATCACACCTTCTTCTCACACTTAAACTTCCAACCACCACCATTACCATACCATCTCTGCCTGACATCAAAGCTCATGAAAATGTGCTCATCCTGTCCACCGCAGGGAGAGACACAAAGACAGACAATGACTGTTTAAAAAAAAATCCAGATAATTATGTTAACTTGAGAATTTGCTTAGATTTAGCAGATCCATTTTTATGTAGTCACATGACACCTAATGACATCTCAATCAATGATGGACCAGATATATAGTGGTGGCTTTCATAAGCTTATAATGGAGCTGAAAAATCCCTATCCCCTAGTGCTACTGTGTCCTTCACAAGGTCGTAGCAAAACACATAGCCATGTGTTGGTGTTGATGCTGCTATAAATGAACCTACTGTGCTGTCAGTCATGTTAAAAACTTACTTTCAAGTGCAGTCCACAATACTTTTTTAACTTGTTCTTTTTAGTTATAAATGACAGAATGCATTTTAACATATCATACATATATGGAGTATAACTTCCCATTCTTGTGGTTGTACATGATGAGGAGTTACCCTGGCCGTGTATTCATATGTGAACATAGAAAAGTTATGTCTGATTCATTCTGTTGTCTTTCCCATTCCCACACCCCCTCCTTTCCCCCCCATCCCACCCTTTTCAAGTCAGTGAACCTCCATTCCTCCCCCCATCCACCTACTGTGAGTCATCATCTGCCTATCAGAGAGAACATTCAGCCTTTGATTTTTGGGGTTGGCTTATTGTACTTAGAATGATATTCTCCAGTTCCATCCATTTGCTGGCAAATGCCATAATTTCATTCTTCTTTATGGATGAGTAATATTCCATTGTGTTTATATACCACAGTTTCTTTATCCATTCATCTATTAAAGGGAACCCAAGTTGGTTCCATAGCTCAGCTACTGTGAGTTGAGCTGTTATGAACATTGATGTGGCCACATCATTATGGGATGCTGATTGTAGGTCCAATATATACCAAGGAGTAGGATAACTGGGTCAAATGGTGGTTCCATTTTCTAAGGTATCTCCATACTGCTTTACAGAGTGGTTGCACCAATTTGCAGTCCCACCAGCAATGTATGAGTGTGTCTTTTTCCCCACATCCTGGCCAACATTTATTGTTCCTTGTATTCTTGATAATTGCCATTCTGACTAGAGTGAGAAGGCATCTCCGTGTAGTTTTAATCACTAGAGATGTCGAACATTTTTTCATATATTTGTTGACCACTCATATTTCTTCTTCTGTTCAGTTCTTTTGCCCACTTATTGACTGAGTCTAAGTTTTTTGAGTTCTTTATATATCCTGGAGATTAATGATCTAGCTGAGATGCAGGTGGCAAAGAGAGCCTCCCTTTCTGTAGTCTCTCTCTATTCGTATTCTAAACTGTTTCCTTTGCTGTGAAGAAGCTTTAGTTTGATACCATACCATTTATTGATTCTTGATTTTACTTCTTGCATTTCAGGAGCCTGGTTGAGGAATTCTATTCCTAAGCTGACATGATGGAGAGTTGGGCCTACTTTTTCTTCTAGTAAGCATGGTCTAATGCCTAGACCCTTGATCTACTTTGAGTTGAGTTTTGTGCATGGTGAGAGATAGGGGTTTAATTTCATTTTGCTGCATATGGATTTCCAGTTTTCCTAGCACCATTTGTTGAAGAGGCTATCTTTTTTTCCCCAATATATCTTTATGGAGCCTTTGTATTTATGTGGGTTTGTCTCTGTGTCTTCTACTCTGCATCATTGGTCTTCATGTCTGTTTTGGTGCCAATACCAGGCCATTTTTGTTACTATAGCTCTGTAGTATGATTTAAGGTTTGGTATTGTGGTGCCTTCTGCTTGACTTTTCTTGCTGAGGATGCTTTGACTATTCTGGACCTCTTATTTTTCCATATGAATTTCATGCGGTCCATAATACTTGATGATGACAATAAATGACTATGTTACTGGTTTATGTATTAACTGCACTATACATTTAAATCCTTATTGTAGAATACATGCCTTCTACTTACAAAGAATGTTTACTATAAAACAGTACACATGTGACCCTGGCAGCAGACTCATTCATGTTATGGTTACTGCATCTCTTGATTGCATCAAGAGGCCATGTTGGGGACTGAGCGAGACCACCTATGTTTAACAGTGCCTTCACGATGCTCATAAAACGAGAAAATCTCATTTCTCAGAACATGCCCTTGTTAACTAAGTGGTACGCGAATTTATTCATTGATCTAAATGAAGAGTCGTATTCATAATTAAGAGATTATTTTACTTGAATAGTATATATTTTAAGAATATCTACTATTATTTCTGTGAAACCCAATAGAATGTCACACTGAAGTTTTTATAAGTCTGTTCTTTCTGATAAAACCTGAAAAAATCTCTTCTTTTACTTTCATGTAAATGACAGAGGGAAAATTTTCTGGCTTATTTTACCCTTTGAAGTTTCCTGCCTTTGTTTACATACCATTTCACACCAAAGAAAACCAAATTCTCTGATCATAACTCCTACTGGAAAACATCAATAGCCGTAAGCAATTATTCTCATTTCACCCTCTTCAGTATGAGAAAAATGTATAGAATATGTTTGTAACATAAATGAGATCGTGACATATGGGAAGCACCCAAGAATCTTCAGTGATTCTTATAAAGTAAAAGCTAAGAAATTTGCTTTCAAGCCCTTTTGGATCCTGGAATTTAGTCATTGCTTCCTCTACTCTTTTATTCACTGAGCCGTAGGTACCAGTGACTGGTACTCTACAAAGGGCACTCAGTCTAGTGAGGTGCTTCCATTTCTGTTACCAAGATCTTGGAGCTGCTATATTCAAATAATTTGTGAGAATTCTCCTCCCCATGTTGGGTGGAGGAGTTTATCCATATCACCAAATAATTCTTAGTTTTTCTAAAAGAATCACCAAAAAAAAAAATCTTTCAAACTGTCAATGACATTGGAACTCCCCAAATTAAAGATATAGTCAACCACATCAGGGGACCACAGTTGGCAGCAGGTGGCCCTGAAAGAGCCATCTGGTGAATGGAAGTCAGGTGGTGGCAGTCCACTAGGGAATGGGAATGCAAGTCATCTAGCTTTTCAAGGTCACCAGAGGAGCCCAGGGTCCAGATTTCCTACTCTCCGGAGGTCGGTCATAAATGCCTGAGTTCTGATTCTCGCATTTTTTTTTAAGAAACTTGTGATGGAATCAACAATTCCTTCACTTTTATTAATAAGAGCTTAATGCTAATTAATGGCCTAGGTTGGAAAACATAAGTTCTTGAAAGCATGGGTGGGATTCCATATTTAAAAAAAGATAATATATACACCAATAAATCTATAAAATCATGAGCCAGAGGTCCTTCAGAAAATCACTGATACATCACCAGCAACTGGCCAGGGAGAACCACAGAAGCTCAGAGCTGTAAGACACCCTCATTTTTCAGAGCAGGAAACCAAGATTGGGTGAGGACATATACCCAGGTCCCACACTGATGGAAGGCTGAGTGAACCCTTGGTAGATCACAGGGTTCCCAGAGAGTTGTGTCCTTTTGCACCACACGGCAATTAGAGGCATGGCCAGTGCTCAGAGATCTTAGAAGAAGCAACTCTCTAATCATTGCCCCAACTGCAAATCTACTTGAAACACACCAGCACTGTCGTTTTAGAAAGGATAGAATTAGATACAACTACTACAATGCTCTCTGTAGGAAATGTGATGTGTAAAACGGTGAACATTAATATATACAGTAGTCAGTTTTTTGTCACTGAGAAGAACAATTTAGAGGAGGAAAAGTTTAATTTGGCTCATGGTTTCTGAGGTTCAGTCCACGGTCGGTCAACTCCACAGTTCCTGGAACGAGGTGAGGCAGAACATCAGGGCAGCAGGGTGTGGTGGAGAAAGCAGCTCAGGACTTGGCAATTAGGAAGCAGAGAGTGAGCTTCACTCACTAGGGACAAGATATAAACCCCAAAGCCATGCCCACAGTTACCTGCTTCCTCTGGCCACACCTTACCTGCCTACAGTTAATCCACATCAGTGGATTAATCCACCAATTAGGTTATATGTCTCATAATCTATTTATTTCACCCCTGAAAATTCTTGCATTGCCTCACACAATATACAAATTGGTCTATGATTTTTTTTCTACTCAAAGTCCTAACCATATAGGTGATAATTATGAGCATGATGATTTGGGGTGAGACAGGTCTAGTTTCAAGTTCAGTTTCTACGGCATGCCAACTTGGGAAGCTGGGCATATTTCCTAACCTCTGTGAGCCTCGGTTTCCTCTTCTGGATAAGGGGATCTCACAGTGAGTGATAATCTATGTAAATCACTCAACATAGTTTGCCATCCAATGCCTAATCACTGTCAGTCACGTCCACAAAATATGTAATGTCCATTAGGTAAATGGTGGCTGGTGGACACTGACAGAGGCCGCTTAAGAAGTTACTTCTGATGAGTGTGGGCTTCATTCCAGGCAGTATTTCCAACAATGTCGACCCGGAAGTTCTTGAAGCGTGAGCTCCCCGCCTTCTCGATTTCTCTGTGTACTGGGAACTTGAACTCAAAGTCTAATGTAGGGACTGCTGACTCTTATGAAGTTTAGGCTCATTACCAATGCTATTATCTAAATTTTTCTGGGAAAAAAAAAGGTGGTGAAATAATGAGACTTCACATTTTTGGCATCTGGAAAACTTAAGGGGCTAGAGGATGTTTTTGGTTCTGAGGATAGAAATCAGAAGTATTTCAACAGGTTGGTCAATCTAGCCAATGTAACCAAAAGCTGGGCCCTCCTCATGTGTGGACACCAAGATTCCAAAGTCAGGTTGTCCTGGACTGGCCAGGATGGAAATCAGGGGTAACCCACGGGTGCGGCGGGTCCTGAGGCTAAATGAGGAGATGGCCTTAGCCAGGGGTGGGGCTCTGGAACATAATGGGAAGGAAGCGGAACACGTTTCCAGCTCCACTACCTACTAGCTGTGTGGCCTTGGGCAAGTCACTCAACTTCTCGAGTTTCAGTTTTCTTGGTGATAAAATGTGACTTTCTTAGCCACACGCCTGGCCCACAGCAAGAGCGTAACAAATATAAATCATTATTATGATTAAGAGATAACATGGTGAGGCCTGCAGAGAAAAGCTCCAACAAACCAAGGGTCCTCAGATCAACTGGGCTTGGCACAGACAGGCCCTGAGTCCTGAACCGGCACCCATGGTCCCCACTTTCTTGGTCCCCAAGTCCCAGCCATTCACCATGACTCCTGCCTGATTTCGAGGTCTCATCATTTCATGCTGGGATCTCCACAGTTTGCTGGCCTTCAACACTCATCCTGCTTTGTTCTGACGCTCCCAGGAGATATTTCCTACCATGCAAACCTGACCAAGTTGCCAATTTGCTGAAAAACCCTTCAAAAAGGTTTTACCTTTCCTTTTTTTAAAAGAAAATTTAATTTTAATTTCGCTGGTTCTTTTCAGTTCTGCATGACAGTTGAATCCATTTTGATATGATCATAGAAGCATGGAAGATATCTTATTCTAATTAAGACCCCAGTGTCTCTCCTTCCCATTCCCTGTTCCCTTCTCTCTATTGATCTTCCTGCCATTTGCCCATAGTTTATTTTATTTATTTATTTAAATTATTTTCTCGTGGATGTACCCAGTGGTGAGCTTCACTGTGGTGTATTCATAGATACACAATGAGCTTTAAGCCTGGACCCCCTTGGCATGGCCCATGTGCCTTCTGGGATTGGCAAGTGCTCCCGTCTCTCAGCTCACCTGCACCCACCGTACACAGGACAGTCCTAGAAGACAAAGAATGGCCAGCTTTACTTTTGTTTCCCTGCTTGGGAACAGAGGAAGTACAATTACCCGAGCATTTAGCTCAGATCAATCCTCACCTTTCATTGCACATGGGAACAACCCAGGGGATTTATAAAATAACCAATGCCCAAACCCCACCCCAGACCACCAGAATTTAAACTGGCCCGCATATTTTGAAGCTCTTGTGGTCATGATGAGATACACTCAGGGTTCTGAATCCCAGCTCTACTCTCCTTCATGTCTTTTCAAGAAGGAAAAGAAAAGAATCTCACTTGAAGCCCAAAGACATCGGCCCCGAGTTCTAACATCAACCACCTGCTAATGGTTGCTGGCTTCAGAGGGACGCTGATCAATTTCAGGAAGAGGCTGGATGTCAGGGAAGTCAGACGCAGGATCAATTCAGGAAGTGGGAGGTCAGCCCAGTCTCCCGCAAAGCCGGTGGTTTCACGAAAACCCTCGTGAATGTCAATGAACACAAGCCCCAGTGGCGTGGACAGCTCTCGGGGAGCAGCCTGGCCCCTGTCCAGCTCAGCACAGAAGGACCAGCCCAGGGAGGGAGGATGTGACTCAGGGCTGCCCTCTCCCCGACAACAGGACAGGGCTGTAACCTTTTGTGAAAGGACAGGTAAAAATAGCAGCAGTACTTTAGGAAGAACTCGGCATTTTTAGATTCTGAACCATCTGATTATATAACTGGGGGTAAGTGATCCGGGGAAGGGCCAGGAAGCATTATTTACTGTCTTTCAGTGTTCAGGTCTTCTCACTTAATCCTCCCAAGGACCCCGTGAGGTTGGCGTCATCATCTCCTTTTTGTACACAGGGAACCTGCAGCCATTGGGGACATGATGTGCTTGAATCATCCGTCAAGCAAAGGGCACAACGGGACCAACCCTGGTGCCTGCGTGACCCACTGCTCACGCTCTGGCCAGGGCCGCTGGATCCACCCCAACAATGACACGAAGGTGGGTGGACATGAACTTCTCCTGGAGCCAGGTCTGCAGGGTTGTGTCCTAGTGTTCCCGTGAAGCTGCAGAGAGAGCTGAGAACAGGGCCAGGCGCGGGATGCCTTCACTTCCAGGCTGACAGGACAGGCTTGTATCCTGCTGACAGCAAAAGTTCACTGGAAGTTTCTTAACCGTGGTCCAGCATTTACCACCTGCAAGGCTACCTCTGGTGATCCATGAGGGGCAAGTGCAGTCTAGAAAACAAGTTGGAAAGCTCCACAATCTCTAACCACAATACTCACAATCTGTGAATTGTAGTCTCCATCTTTTGCCACCAAAAGGAATCAGACCTTCTTAGAAATCATCTATATATACACACACACATACATACACTGGGGGTTGAACTCAGGAGCACTTTACCACTGAGCTCCACCCCCAGCCCTTTGTATTTCATATTTTGAGACAGGGTCTCACTAAGTTGTTTAGGACCACTCTAAGTTGCTGAGGCTGCAATCCTCCTGTCTCAGCCTCCCCAGTCGCTGGGATTACAGGCATGTGCCACTGCCTCTGGCAAGCCTCCTTAGAAAAGTGGCAAGAAATATACAAATGAGGCAGAAAGAAAAGAAACAACCAAAGATCAGACTACTGGGATTATGTTATAAAAGACATAGGCATCGCAGGGTGCAGGGGCACACGCTTGTAATCCCAGCAGCTCGGGAGGCTGAGAGAGAAGGATCGCAAGTTCAAAGCCAGCCTCAACAAATTAGCAAGGCCCTGAGCAATTCAGTGAGACCCTCTCTCAAAATAAAAGAGGAAAAAATGGTCTGGGGATGGGATTCAGTGGTTAAGCACCCCTGGGTTCAATACCAAACCAAACCAAACAGAACAAAACAAAAAACAAAGATATAGACATCAACTTAAAATGGCACCCACCCACTGGAAAAAGATGAGACAGCTTGAATTTTAAGAAAAATGCCTAAAATTGATTGAAATATATCAAGTATATTAAGATCCATTAGTTTATAATAATATGTCCCCCAGTAAAACAAAATAATACAAAAAACAAAACCCTATATAACTCATTGGTTAACTACCTTTGGTAGTTACTCGGGTGTCAATGTATTATTCTAATAAAGGAAAAGAATAAAGACTGTTCTGTTTTACCTGTACTAACTTTTTCAGGATTAAAAATAGTTGATGAGAAAAAGTTCTTCTTTAAAGAAAAATCCCAATCAATAATTCATGGAGGAGGAATGTTAGAATCACCAATTTGAATCATTTTTGAAATAACAGGTGAGGTGTGTCCCTCCAGACCTGGCCAAACCACCTCCCACCAGCTCGATGCACGCGAATCTACTACTTCTGCCCTACTGTTCACATAGAAGAAAAAATGGTCGTTGTATATATGCATAAAAGTTTAAGGTGTGCAGCATGATATTCTGCTGTACAGATCCATAGTGGAATTGTCACTACACATAGCAATTGAACATACCCCTCACCTTTTCATATTAAAATCAATCTACTCTCTTAGCGGATTTCCAGTGTACAGTGCAATACAATAGTATTAAAGCGGGTTCTCCTGCTGTGCACTCTGACCCTTTCAAAGCACATGTCAGATCCCATCACTCCTAAACACTGCCCAAGCCACCCCGTTTCCCACCAGTAGAAGCCAGAGTCTTGCCAATGACCGCAGGGCTGCTGTGATTGGCAGCTCTGACCACGCGGTCTCTCCTCACTATCTCACCCAACACTCTGGCCGCTCTGGCCCTGTTGCCAACACACTGGGTGCTCTCACATCTTCCCCTTTATCCAGATGTTTCCCTGCCTGAAATTCCTTGCAACGAGTTCCCTTACCGCCTTCAAATCTTTGCTCAGATATCATCTTTGCCATGAGGTCTACTTTGATTATCCCATCAGAAATCCCAACCCCTGACCCCAGCTCTCCCAATTTTCTTATTTCTGCTCTAGTTTTCCTTTCCTGTCTCAGAGTTCACCACCTTTTATTCCATCTAAAGTTCATTCAGCTTATTGTCTTCCTCGGCCGTTGCTCTCACGGTCCTAGAATGGAGATTCAAAGAGATCAGAAAATCTGTGTCTTTTATTGTTTTATCGTCATGTATCCCAGACACTTAGAAGAACACGTGGCACATAGTAAGTGTTTTAATGAATATTTTAAAACTAAACTGATTGATCTCATTATTGAATAGGGTAATTTATAACTATAATATTATATATCTCCTTTATCGACTTATTTTTCAAGTTACTTTGTATGTTTGGTATCATGGGGTAACAATAAAAGAGCTCTTTCCAATAAAACAACAGCAACAACAATAAAACTATCTGTTTTCTCACTTCCAACGAATGCCCTGACCCATTCCAATCTGATTCCCTCCCCATCGTGAACTGAACTGAGTCCTATCAAGGTCACCAGATTGCTAAATATAATAAGCATCTTAACGTTATCATCCTAATTAGGCATATTGTTTAGGTATACATGGGAGGTACCAGGGATTGAACCCAGGGGTGGTTAACTACTGAGCCACATCCCCTGGCCTATTTCATTTTTTATTTTGAGACAGTGTCCTCCAGTGTGAGTGGCTCACCGTCTGGCCCATGCTCTGAGACCAAGGAGGGAGTTTGGCACACACACTACTCCCTCATCTCCATTCCTACTCCAACAGGCCCCTGTTCCTCACTCAACCCAGACTTGCCTCCCCATTCTAATTTCTGCATCCATAAGATTCAAAAACAAAAACAAAACAAAAACACTTCAACATCTGACCCTATCTTTTGGATTTAAAAGTCTCAAGGTCTCCCCTTTGCTTTTTGGATTGAGATTGAGATCCCTGATATGGCCTATAAGGCCTGTGGACTTGGGTCCTAGCTACTCACATCCCCACCCTCACACCGGCCACCTCTCACTCACTCCCTGCCCGCCAGGACTCTCCGGGAGCTCCTCAGGACTGTGCACCAGCTGTTCCTGCCTCCTTCCCAGTGTAGCTTCAGGGAGGTTTTGTGGCCAGGGAGAGGTGTTCCACACCCCTGCTGTATGCCCTAACACACACTTATGTCTGGGTGTACTCAGACACATTGGGGCTGTTATTAATGTCCTGCTTGACTTTTTGGCTTCTAAGCCCCATTGGGACATGAGCCCTACATGTTTTGCTGATCTCTGTGTTATAGGGCTGGGGCTTTCTGGGAAACTGAGGCAGTGCAAAGGCCTTCCCCTTCAAACCCTGACCTTTGCAATCAACATCAATTTATTCTCCATGGCCCCTTAAGTCAGAAGACCAACCATCTTCTTTGGTCTTTGCGATCTTTGCAATTGTGTCAGGAAGATTCCAGACATGTCGCTCAGAAGAACTGGCATGAGTTTATTAGAAGGGATAGTAAAGGGAAAGAGGGGAAAAGGGGTTCTTTTAGAGAGGATCCTCCTGCCCTCCAGTTTTACTGGGGTAGGGGGGATGCCAGGGAAGCTTCTAGAGAGTCCCACAGGACTGCAGGTAAATTGTTTTTAAAAAGTGAAAGCACGTGGTGGTCAGCACAGGGGCCCTGTTTATAGAATTATCATCCCCTTAACCTCATGTTCCCACCTCTCATGTCTACCTGCCCATATCCATTGCATTGCTGGCACTAACCTAGTACATGAGCATGTGGGGATGAATAAATATCTCTAAAATAAAGAAAGAAAAAGGGAACAAGA
Source organism: Marmota flaviventris (assembly GCF_047511675.1). Taxonomy (NCBI): domain Eukaryota; kingdom Metazoa; phylum Chordata; class Mammalia; order Rodentia; family Sciuridae; genus Marmota; species Marmota flaviventris. The sequence continues at coordinate 140,505,422 of NC_092503.1, forward strand.
AAGGCAGCTGGAGGGCCAGTTGCCCTGGCACATGCTGTGATCCCAGAGGCTCAGGAGGCTGAGGCAGGAGGATGGCAAATGCAAAGCCAACCTCGGCAAAAGCGAGGTGCTAAGCAACTCAGTGAGACCCTGTCTCTAAATGAAATACAAAACAGGGCTGGGGATCAGGGATTGAGTGCCCCTGGGTTCAAAAAAGAAAAAAGAAAGAAAGAAAAAAGGAAGAAAGGCAGGTTGGAAAAGAAGCTGATAATCTCAATCAGTTACTGTGTGAGTTGGGAGGGGCACGGCAGTATTTCCCTACATCAAATCTTGGGCACTTGATTATCATACTAAATCTAAGTTGTAGGAATGCAGGACGACCAGCAGCTGTAGAATGGGATCTGCACACACAGCACGGGAATAATTTAGGCATGGATTTGCTTGAGAAATTGTGACATCCTATTTAGAAGTTAAGTCTATCCTATCCTCCAGTGTGTAACAAATGTGCAAATCAAAATATTTACAGATGCAGCTACCAATTGCTGAATTTAGATAATTTAATCCATCCTAAGCGGAACACTCAAGAATGCAAGAAAAGATCAGCAGTCAAGAAAGACAAAAACTGAGCTTTCCAGAATTCGTGTTCTTCCTTTCATCCAGCAAAAGGAAATGGTTACACACGTTGAACAGGAGGTGGCTGGGGAGTACTCAGGTAGAGCCGTGACGTCCACGCTGCAGACCAAATGGGATTCTATTTTCGGGAGAGCTTCCATTTAAAAATCTAAAAATGTAGTCTCCCCACCCAAAAGAAGTAGAATATAATCTCTGTGTGGGCAGGAGGCGAGATGCAGGAACATCTGGTGGAGGAACATTCGGAGGAGATTGCCGCAAGGACCCACAAACAGAAGAATGTCCTTGTTTGTGACCCAGTGGGGGCAGAAGCAGGCCAACCATCACCCTCCACTCCCACCTTTGAATCTTGACTCTTTTAAAGGTTCAAAGAGGCAACAGCGCCAACAGGCTCACAGTTCAGTTGATGCTATTTTAAATAATACATTTGACTGCAAAAAATTCCTATTTGTATGTGGAAACTCCAAGTTTCAAACGTTTAATTTTATCTGGGCCTACTTGGTAGAGAATAGCTGGCAAAAGTTGTGTTTGCTTTCTATTGCTGTCATAACAAATTATTACAAACTCAGTGGCTTTGGCAACATTGGTGTATTCTCCAAGGCCCCGTAAGTCAGAAGACCAACAACACGGGTCTCCCTGGCTGGAAACCAAGGTGTCAGCTGGTGGGTCCCTCTTGGCGGCTCTAGGGGAAGTTCCATTTACTGATAAATTCAGGTTGCTGGCAGAATCCATGGGCCTGGCACTCGTCAGCTGAGGGCCCTTCCCATCTTTGAGTGGCCATTTCATCCCGTGGCTGGTGGTCCTTTCCATCACCAAAGCCTACAATGGTGGGTGGAGTCCCTCTCAAGTTCTGAACCTTCCTTCTTCTCTCACATCTTTCTAGCAGCAGCTGAGAAAGATTTTCTACCATTCAGGACATGTGTGATTAGATCAGTCTTCCTGAATAATCTCCCTGTCTCGAGGTCCTTAAACCGTCAGCAAGGTCCCTTTTGTCATATAAGGTATCATAGTCTAGGGGTTAGAGGTGGCCACCTGTTATGGTTTAGATATTAGCTGTCCCCAAAAGCTCATATGTGAGACAATGCAAGAGCACTCAGAGGTGAGATGATTGGGTTATGAGAGCCTTAACCCAATCAGTGAATTAATCCACTGATGGCAATAACTGAGTGGTATCTGAAGGTGTGGCCGGAGGAAGTGGATCATTGGGGACATGCCTGTGGCAAGTGGAGTCTCTATCTCTGCTGCATGATCGTCATGTGAGGTGCCTTCCTACACCACCACACTCTTCCGCCATGATGTTCTGCCTCACCTCCAGCCCTGAGGAATGAAGCCAGCTGCCTACGGACTGAGACCTCTGAAACCATGAGCCTCCAAATAAGTTTTTCCTCCTCTACAATGGTTCTGATCAGGTCTGTTAGTCACAGCAGTGAAAAAGCTGACTAAAATAGCACCTTTGGGGTGCCATTAATCTGCCCACCCTAAAAATTTCCATTTGATTTAGGTGGGGTGAGTGCTGAAAAGATTTTCTTAAGAATGTTGAATAAGCTCCTCTGTGAACCAAAAAGATGCACTCTATAAAATAGTCTCTGGATCTGCCGACATCTGGTATGTCAGAGCTTCAGCGACTGGCATTTCTTGGAGAACTCCTTTAGGTTTTAGTCAACTCTCAGAGAACATTATGACCATTCCCCATTGAGCTTTATGCAGCTCCATCAGTGAATCAGTCCATAGATGGCAATAACTGAGTGGTATCTGAAGGTGTATTCTTTGTGCTCACTCTTTCTTTCTGTCCTTAGAGTCAACTATAGTGTAGTTTTCACCCCTCACTGTCCCTGGACATGCTTGTGTGTGTCCATAATGTCCAAATTTACTGAACAATAGTAAATTCACAAGTTTCATCACTTTCATCAACTTTGATTGACCAAGTGCTTGTAGTTTACTTGAAAGCTGTGAGCAGGGCAACACAAGTTGGCGTGTTTTTTTTTTTTAATTTTATTTCAATCTTAATTATTAATATCCATAACACTCAAGTCACACATCATGTCAAGTCACATACATGACTTTAGGCCATGATTTATAGGTTATGGAATGTCTAAGAAAGGGTTAACAATGACCATGGGGTTTAAAAAAGCCAAATTGAAAACAGAAGCAGAGAGCTGATACAGAGGCTGAAGGGTCACCACTGGTGGTCAGATTAGATTTGCTAACCAACCACAGGGCTTGCTGGGGGCCTGGAACTGTTCAGGGATGGAGCTGTTTAAGGGTCCAGATTGCTGACTTGGCCAGTTTCCAACTTGGCCATCAAGCAGGGAGATCACGCTGAGCTGACGCTCTGGGGACAAAGTGGCGGTGGGGTTGGTGGGGGAGTCAGTGCCTGTCATTGCCCATGACTTCATGAGTCCTGCACCAGATGATCTGAGAAGATGACAGATCAGCATGTGGTGCTGTATCACCCTCCCAGGTACCTTTGTGTGTTTCAGGTTTGATGGGGGGGGGGACATCATTTGGTGGTCTGATGTGTCTGATAACCTCATGGACCTACTTTCCCTGATATGGATTTAATATACCCATACGTTCATGGGCATCTGATTAATTTGATGAGTTTAAAGGTGGTCATTTTATTAGCACAGTTCATTTATTATGTGCCTAGTGATTTTGCTGTGCATCTGAATGTTCTTTTTTTTGGGGGGGGGGGCGAGGGCAGGTACTGGGAATTGAATTCAGGGGCACTCAACCACTGAGCTGCATCGCCAGCCCCATTTTGCATTTTATTTAGGGACAGGGTCTTACCAAGTTGCTTAGCACCTTACTGTTGCTGAGGCTGGCTTTGAATCCGTGAGTCTTCTACCTCAGCCTCCGGAGCCTCTGGGATTACAGGCAGGCACCACTGCCCCCAGCCCTGAATGTTCTTTTTGATGTTTTTTTTCAGTAAGTTCTGTATGTCCAACATTTGATGGTTACATATTTGACCAGAGAAGTCACTAAGTCATTCCACCTTAGCACTCAAAATGGCACCACTCATGGTAAACTCCTGCTTTATAACAGGGAGAGGCTCAGAGCAGGGCACAGCCTGCCGTCCACACCTGCCTTCCATTTCACCCGCTTTCTATTTCATTCTGTTTGTATATAGTCCTTGCAATTTCTTTTCTGTTGTATTGTAAGTATAGCCATCAATTTAGAAAATACCGACCTAGAATAAATGTTTGCCTCTCTACTGCTGGATTCTTATACAGTTGATACAACTTGATCATTCAAAAAACTGAAACCACAGGACTTCAAAACGACTTCATTAACAAACGTAACAACAATCTGATACATTTTTTGGTTGTTTTAGGATCTGGCATTAAAAAAAGAAAAAAATATGATAAATGTATTAATTTAGACAATTAACAAGCCTATTTCTGATCATGTGCTCAATTTATCCATGTAAATAATTTCTAGTGAAATGCAGTCTAAAAACTAATCCATACAATATAATTATATGTGTGTATAATATATATATATATATATATATATCCCACAATATCATTTTTATAGTATACGCCAAGTGTAAAATATAAAACGTGTATATACATATATATGCTTATGTAGTTTGCATATATGAATGATACTGGATGGAGATGTCAGACTGAACACAATCTGCCACCTTCCCTCTGATTCTGAATCTATTAACATAAAAAAAACTATATTTAAAAAAATAAACTTAAACAACCAAGGAAAATATGAAACAAAGCCATCATCAAAAGGCCAGAAACGTAGAGGCATTCCTAGAAAGAAGATTAAAAAAAGAAATGGGAAGAGATTGATAATAGGCAAGAACAGAAAACTACAGCCCCAGACGCACAACAGGAGCGCCAACCCAGAGGGGCTGCAAGCTGGGAGGGAACATGGGAGGAGAAAGGAGGGGACATGGGGCCGTCATCCTGGTGACTAATAACAAACTGCATTAGGATAAGAGAATAATCCTGTGATTAGCTCCCTGCTCTCTCTGTTCATTCAGCCCACTCCCATGTTGAATTCTGGTTAAAATCTGAGAACTACACCTTGCAGCAAGAAAACTTCTTTTCCTAGAGAGACGTCCTGGATAGGTGCCTGGGAGGATAGAGGAGCAGAGCTTGAGAGAACCAGACCCCCATGGCAATCAGGAAGGGATCTTGTGAAAGACAGCCCTATCTGGGAGGGTACTATACAAGGGGCTTCAACACTGATGACTGAAACCTGGTCTTGTTTCAGTGCTGCATTGTCTTGTAGCATCTGTGTTGCCATGTGGAGTGTGAGGCCTGTTAGTTTCTCTTCAGTGTAGGTAACTGGCTTGGTTTCTTTCTTTCTATCTCCCTTCCTTTTTCTTTTTATACATACATAGCAGTATAATTTATTTTAAGCTGGTCAAAAATAAATCAACATAAACACACACACACACATACACACACATTTCAAGCTGGGTGTGGTGGTCCATGCCTCTAAGCCCAGCCATTTGGAAGGATCCAAGTTTTAGACCAGCTTCAGAAACTTAGGGAGACCTTGTCTCAAAATAAAATATTAAAAAGATTGGGGGTATTGCTCAGTGGTAAAATACCCCTGGGATCAATCCCAGTATCACAAAAACAAAATAAAGCAACAAAACACATTTCAAAGCATGTCTATGTATATTTAATTCTGGGGCCTGGTTGGTGAAGAGTACAGTAGAACTTTGTGTGTTTTTAGATAGTTCAAGTCACTGTGTAGTTTTTGGCAATAACATTCAGATCCTAGATGGAAAATTGAGTCTAGAAGAATACAAATAATAGAACCTAAATATCAAGTGATTTTCTTTGTGACCTTCTAACGAAAGCAATTTCGCCTTTCAAAGACTGTGTCGCTCAGTGTTAGAGTGCTTGCCTAGCATGGGTGAGGCCCTAGGTTCATCCTCAGCACCATAAATAAATAAATAAATAAATAAATAAATAAATAAATAAATAAATAAATGTTTTAAAATTGTGGAATTATTTTCTCCAGAGAAGTCATTGGTGGGTTCTTTCAATCTGACAATTGGGGCTTTTCTTCCGCTGGGAAATTTTTCTTTCATTTCCTCCATTATTTCTCCTATTCTCTGTGTTCTCTCCTTCTGGAGTTTCCACAGTATGAATATGCGAGCTCCTTGATGAACTCTCCATGTTTATTAACTTTTTAATCAGATTTTTCATTTTACTAAGTATTTGCTCTTCTTTTCTGGATCCTTGCAAGGGTGAGCTCTTAATTTGGTCTTTTTTATGGACTGGATGCTGTGTTTCAAGATTCATATGTTGAACTAGCTCCCAAGGTGATGGTCTTAGGCAGTGTGGACATTTTGGGAAGTGATCTGGCCATGAAAGTGGATTCGTGCACTTACAAAAGGGGGTCCCGGGGAGGCTGAGGCAGGAGGATTGCAAGTTTAAGGTCAGCCTCAACTTAGTTAAGTTAACTAAGTTGCCCTAAGCAACTTAGTTAAAAAGTTTTAAAAAGGGGTAGCTGGGGATGTGGCTAAGAGGTTAAGCACCCCTGGTTTCAATCCCTGGTACTAAAGGGAAAATAATACCTCCTTCTTCTTCTGCCATGTGAGGACACAGTGAGAAGAGGCTGTCCACCAGCAGGAATCGGCCCTCACCAGAACTCAACCATGCTGGGGCATCCTGATCTTGGATTTCCAGTTTCCAAAACTATAAGAAATAAAATTCTGATCAATGCTATCTCAATGATTCCTGGACCTTTTGGAAAAAAATGCATAATGTGACTCAGGATTGTCCATCCAGGGAAGAGGAGAGAATTTACTGTCACTGTGTCACCTTCTGTTGACCGTAGAATTAAGATTCTGGCACTTCCGGGATGTACATGGGTGAGCCCTGAGTGAGTTCCTCTAAAGCATCACTCATTTCTTAGGGAATCCCTGAAGTAGAAAGAGATTTTTTTTGGTGGGGGGGAGGCAGGGGCTGCTCATTCTAACTGCATAAAGGTGGCCATTGCAGCATTGCACGAATAAAGGTGGGCTAAACCACGGAGCAGGAAATGGGAGGTTATTCACACCACACAAACACATTCCCAGGGTCCCTCCAAGCCAGCATTGAGGTCAGGTTCCAGTTTAAATTTCCCGAGTTTCACAGTAAACCTACATGTGATTGACACATGACGGAGGTGAAAAAATGGGTTACAATCTCAGTCTTACCCAAAATCGGCTGTTTGGTTTTAGTCTCAGCCTTTAAAAGGTATAAAGTAATTGAATGCCTATGTTGGGGTCATTTCTGACATCCCTGTCCTTATGTATGATCAATAATCATGTGAGTATCTATGTTATCACATGTAATCAGCATAACAGCACAAATGATACGGATACGACAGCATCTAGTCACGTAGTCAAATCTGAATAGTCTCTTTCAAGTACAGGTTAGCATTGTAGAGGTAACTTAGAATGAAAAATCTCCTTATGTATTTACATATTGAAATTCTACTGTCAGTTGATGTGTAGAGTAAAATAGTGTATTAGTAATGATTCTTGTGGAAACTTAATTTTATATACTAAAACATTTTTAAAAGCTTCCCAATTAACCAAATGAATGTGCCTAGAAACAGCAAGTATTGCTTCACTCATAACTGCTTCAAAGATCCTCCTATCAACTACTTGAAATTAAAGGGGACTAAAGGGGCATGGCAGTGGGGTTGGAGGTATAGCTCAGTGGTGGGAGGGGGAGGGGGAGGGAGAAGTGACAATCACGTGCAATGCAGAATTCCACATTGGATCCTGGCTCAGGGGAAAGGAATTGATGGGGACAATTTGCAAAAGTGGTTTCTCTCTTGTGTTTAGTCTCCTAACCAGAAGTTGTTGGCTTCTTCTTTGCTGGGACCTCCAAGATGACTATAATTCCTAATTAGAGACTTGCTAATCATGCAAAGGTTTATCACAGAGAAGGAAAAAAAAAAAAAAAAAAAACAAGGCTAAATTACTGCCCACAGGAGAGGAATCTGGGATGATAGTAATGGTTGACACTGATAAATCACTCTAGAAAGGAAGATTATAAAGTCTAATAGCTCTTAAAAATCAACACATTATGCATAGAAAAGAATAGGAAAGAGAGATCTGTGTAACAAAGCCCCCCTTATCCCCTCCTCTAAGCCGTTTGAATAATCAGAGTCCTCATATTACTAACTCACACCCTGAGGCAGTCCTCCTTTGATGGCAGAGTGCCAAAACATTCTTAGAAAGCCACGTGGGAGGACAGGTGGTGTCACTTCCTTGGTTTGGGTTCAGAGCATTTAGTGTCCATGGAGGGTTCCAGGACCCTCTGCAGATTCAAAATTGGAGTGCCCAGGTTCCTTCTATAAAATGGCATGGCGTTGGCATAGATGTGTATGTGTTTGCTACACATCTTCCTGTACCCTTTGAATCATCTCTAGAGGACCCACAATACTTCATGTAACGTGCACGCTATGTCGTTGTAATACTGCGTTTTAAGGGAATAATGACAGGGAAAAAAAATCTGTACATGTTCAGTACAGATGCAAAGTTTTTAATTTTTAAAATATTTTCTGAGATCGATTTAAACTGCAGATGTCAAACCCACAGAGACGGAGGGCTGACTGCGTACTCTTCTCCCAAAATTCCATGGGACAAAGTGTTAGAGAGAAAAACATGGAGTGCAGAGGAAAAAAAAAAAATAGCCTTCACATTCACCTCATTTTAAGACATCCTCTACATGTAGCATGCATATCTATTCACTGTTCACAACAGAACACAAAGTTAATTGTTTGCCCCTTCATTCATTCGCTTTCGTTGATGGATATGTTTAGTGATCAGTCAGTCAGTGACTGTCTTCTCTATATGCAGAGATCTGGGCACAGTGTTGTAGATGTGGAAACCCAGGCCCAAGATGGCCTCTGAGTATAAGAACAATGTTATGGTGTGGATATGAGTTGTCCCCCAAAAGCTCACAAGTGAGACATTGCAAGGTTTAGAAGAGAAATGATCGAGTTATGAGAACCTTAGCCCAATCCGTGAATTAATTCCTTGATGGGATTAAGTGGGTGGCTGGAGGAGGTGGGTCTCTTGGGGCTTGCCTTTGGGGTATATATTCGGTGAGCTGAGCTTAGTCTCTCTGCTACCTGATCATCGTGTAAGCTACTTTCCTCTGTCACACTCTTCTGCCATGATGTTCAGCCTCCCCTCAAACTCCAGCTGACTGTCTATGGACAGAGACCTCTGAAACCATAAGCCCCTAAATAAACTTTTCTTCCCCAGAAATTGTTCTTTTGGTCAGGTCTTTTAGTCACAGCAATGAAAAAGCTGATTAAAACAACAAACACACGCCAATGACGGGGATCCACTAACCCATATTTATTTAGAGTCTGCTCTACATGTTCTAGGAGCTTACAACCTAATTGGGGCACACGGTTATTAACTAAAGACAAACTAAAAAGGCTGCTCCACTTATGATTAGTGCTGTGAAGAAACTGAGCTAGGTGTTGTGCAGATCTACTATGTGGGAGTCATGGAATGGCTGATATTTGATCAAATAAAGCTTATAACATATGATCTCATGAACACAGATAGCAAGATTTTAAAGTCAACTTTCAGAACCTATTTCCATCACCATAGCTGAGTTGTTAAGCTAATTACCAAACGCATTGTGTCTATGGCAGATTTTCTCAACCTTGTCACTACTGACATTTTAGGACAGATAATTGTTTGGGGCCATCCGGTGCACTGCGGATGTTAGTAGTGTCTCTTTCCCAGGGGTAGCAATCAAAACCATCTCCAGACACCAGCAAATATCTCCTGGGGGAAAAATTACCCCTGCTTGAAAAACACTGGTCTATGGGAAAAAGTGCTCCAAATCCAAACAGGGCCCAGGGAACACACGGGACTCTCTCCTCATCGTCCTTACCCAGTAGTCTTGGAGAACTTCTTTCTCCTCCCTGTTTTTACTTTGTCCTTTTCTGATCTCAGCCCTGCATCCAGGACTTTATTTTTCTCCTCTCCACAGCTCTCTAGAGGGAGGGGGCAGGAAGAGAATTCAAGGGAGCTATATCCTTACCAAGGCTAGTGGACCCCTTAGATGTGAGAATCTGGAGGTTCTGTTGTAGACAAAGTTTGCCATTTACTTCAATTTTTCAAAATTCCAGCCTAGGCCCAGCCACATTCCAAACAGAGCCTGCAGCTGTATTTACTGGGGCAACCACAAATTCGTGAGCCCTGCTGCGGGCCATGAGGAAGGTGGCTTGGATTTGTATCAGCTTACTTTCTGCTCTTCCGGATGGACAATTAGCTGCAAGATTTCATGTCTTAAGATAAGGACCCCTTTTCTATTATATTGTGTATATCTCTTGAAGAGACCTGAGTTTTATTGAAGAGTTGCCCTTCAATATCTTCAGGGATTGGTTCAGCACCCCGTGGATACCAAAACCCTCAGATGCTTGTATGGCTTCTATAAAATGATGTAGCGTTTGCTTAGAACCTATGTACTTCTTCCTGTAGAATTTAAACCATCTCTTTATTATGTGATATCTAATGCAGCACAAATGTATCTCTATAGTTGTTATACTATATTGTTCAGAAGAAAACGATAAGAAAAAGAAATCTATATATGTTCAGTAGAGATGTGATTTTTTTTTCTTCTGAGTATTTTCATGTATGGTTGGTTGAATCAAAGGACATCAAGCCTACAGATACAGAAGGCCAAGTGTATCCAATTCTGGTTCACTACCTGGGAAGCAGCTCTGTGTTTAGGGGTACACTTCTTTTTTGTGCAGGACTGGAAATGGAACCAGGGCCTAATGTGTGCTGGGCTAGCACTGTACCACTGAGCTACACCCCCAAAGCCTAGGGGTGAGCTTTGGTCAGAGAATAATCAGCCCAAAGAGGAGGGGTCTCCTTAGCTAAAGGAATGCTATCAGGATCATGTGGATAGGGAGAGAGATCCCAGCCAGTGCCACAGCCTAGACAGGGGGGCTTTGAAAAAAAATCTAGACCTGCTTTAGAATGTCTTTGATTATAGGTTTTCTGCAGTGATATATATGCAGAAAACTATGGGTTAAACAGATCTCAATGAGGTTTTTCCTGTAGAAAATTTCAAAATACAATGTAATGGTGTCTGCCAAGACTGGGAGCAAAATCCAAAATAAGGCAGGATGGGGAGGAGAAACAGGGAGGTGGTGAAATTCCACTAAATAAAAAGATCAGTGAAGTAGAAGAAAGGAATTGAGGGGGAGGGAGGAGAGAGGGAATAACGGAGACAGTGGAATGAATCTGAACTAACTTTCCTCTGTATACACATGACTACACTACACTGAATCTCACCATTATGTATGTCCACAAGACAACAATTTAAAAAAAAAAGCTAAATAAATAGTAGAAAGATCAGTAGAGTAGAAGGGGAATGGGGGAAGGTAGAGGAAGGGGAAAGGAACGTACTGGGGACTGAATTAGAGCAAATTACATTCTATGAATTCACAATTATTTCAGAATGAATCATAAGGTTATGTATAACTAATATGAACCAATAAACAATTTTTTTTTAAATCCTGGGAGCAAGTAAGTAGCATGTCCCAAACATACTAGGCTATGGAAACTTCTCTTGTATTTTCACATTAACTGAGTTTCTTTCTAGGTTACTGTTCCTTTCCAACGGGTGCTGTCAGCAACCCTGGTGAAGAAAGTTGTATTCTGGCTCATCTATTTGGGTGTTAACTCTCTGTATTCAGTTTCCTCACCCCAGGTCTTTAGTAACATCTTCTAAAAATGCTCTCGCCTTGTTCGTGCTGTTTAATGAGGGATCAATGGTCGTGTTAGTGGGCTGCACTTCCACATTTTAGGGAGGATCAACCCTGGCTCTGGCCCAGAATCATACGTGGAATTTTCCAAACTACATTTTCTAAAGTCCTTCTCTTGACCTTTGGATTCTGTAGCTTGAATAGGGCTCAGGCCAGGCTCACCTGTGTTTGAAAAAAAACAAAATATTCTCCCAAGAGATTGGGAAGTGTGCAGCCGGGGTTGTTGGCCCCAGGGGGCCAGGGAATCACAGGGAGACAGTACCACCCCCCTCCAGGTCTCCTGGCAGTGGTAGAAACAATTCCCAGAGAGGACCCTCACCAGGATAGTCTTTTGAAATATGGTGACTCTCCTGCAACAGATCATGGGGGGATAGGGAATAGGGGTCTCCCTCATATGGATATTCTCTATTTCCAACTCTGAAGAGCCAGGATTTGATTTTATTTAGTAAAAGTAGCAGTTTGATACATATATTATGTCATATTACAGAAAAAATAAGGCACTCATTGGAATGAAATTTGTTTAAAAATAACCATCTTAGTTCTTTCTAAGATGGTAGGGTTTCCCACGTGTGAATATTAAGGTGCAGTAAATGTCACCTTATCCTTGACAGATGTCTGTATTTGTTCAGATGACAGCTAGGCAGGGGCTTTGAGCCCATGGGGATTTGATTTGGATGCTATCTGGACTATTCTACTGTAATGGGATATTGGTTTCTGAGGCTGGTTGACTGTGGTTTGGGGCAGTCAGCAGACCCTTGTGGTGATCAGATAGGTACCTTTGGCCCTACCACCGGCTCCTCCCAGAATTACCACACCTGTGTAGGTCAGGAACAGGACACTGAATCCTCTGGAGGGGACCCAGCATTTGCTACTTAGTGGAGGTAGTCTCCCCTTGTCCTCAGTTTTACTTTCCATGGTTTCAGTTACATGTGGGTATGCTCCAATTCAAAAATATTAACTGGAAAATTCCAGAAATAAAGAATTCTTGAGTTTTAAATTGCATGCCATTCTGAGTAGCATGATCAAATATCTTGCCATCTTGCTCCATTATTCCTGGGACATAATCATCCCTCGATCCAGGGTATCCACACTATATATGCTATCCTCCCATTAGTCACTTACTAGCCATCTTGTTGATTAGGTCACTTGTCATGGTATCACAGTACTCGTGTTCAAGTAACATTGATTTTACTTATAAATGGCCCCAAAGTGCAATAATTATGATACTGGAAATTTGAATACAACAAAGAAACAGTAAAGTGCCTCCTTGAAGTGAAAAGGTGAAAGTCATTGAATTTATCATTGAAATATATGTATAGGAATATAGTATGTATAGAGTTGAATACTTTCTGTTGTTTCAGACATTCACTGGGGGGTCTAGGAACAAATTTTCCACTACTGTTTACTGTTAAATCCAAGAGGGATCAAGGTGTGAGCTGAGTGGTGGAGAGAAAACCTGGATTGCTTAGGTGAAAATTCAGGGCAAGAAACAGGGGGAAAGTCCAGAGAGAGATGAGGGTTTTCAGGAGTAAAAGAACCACATAAAAAGTGCCTGTTCTTACAAGGCCTGGGCCACAGCTTTGCCCAAGGGGCCAAAACTTAGAGAACACAACAATGTTAACCAGTAATTTTTTTCTTTCTTAAATTGTGTAAATGTTATATGCTGGAAATGAAACAAAACCAGGTAATGTAATAATACCTGTTCGCTGGGGAGCACTCAAGGCGTGGGAAGTTGTCACTTTACAATGAAAGGTCAGAGAAGGTATCTCTGAAGAGGTGATGTTGAAGTTGAAACTAAATGACAAGAAGGAATCTCCCAGGCAAAGATTTTTGAGGAGAAGCAGAGGAAATCAAGAACATAAAGGCATTGAGACCGAATAATCTTGGAACACCCAAGGCAGAGAAAGATCCGGCAGGTGAGGTAAGAGAAGAAGGCAGGTAGGATCATGCAGGGAGCCTTTTAATTTTTTTTTTTAAAGAGAGGGAAAAATTTTTTTAATATTTATTTTTCAGTTTTCGGTGGACACAACATCTTTATTTTATTTTTATGTGGTGCTGAGGATGGAACCCAGCGCCCCGCGCATGCCAGGTGAGCGCGCTACCGCTTGAGCCACATCCCCAGCCCCCAGGGAGCCTTTTAATTTTCCCTTTTGGGTTGCCTACAGTTTCTAATTTGTGGACCCTTGGCAAGACTTCAAAAATAGTTTTGAAGGGTAAAATACAAATGAGGAAGAGCGGGGAGGCCAATGAGAGCAGAGTCTGCAGCTGGCAGAGAAGGACCTGGCCCTGGAGCATACCTGGGGAGGCTACAGTTGGAACATGGTTTGTCCCCTCTGAAACTGACATTGAGACAATCCCTTTTACATGACATTAAGAGGTAGGACTTTTAAGGGGTGACTAGTGCCCTGCCCTCATGAATGGATTAATTCATTCATTAGATTAATGGACTCATATATTCATGGGCTATCTCAAGAGTGAGTCTTCTACAAAGGCCAGTTCGGTTAGGTCCCACACTATCCCTGTCTCTTTCTGTGTGATGATCTGAACCCCCTTAGTGCTCTGTCATCACGACCATTACAAGATGCAGCCCCTCAATCTTGGACAAGAACCTTGAGCCACAATAAACCTCTTTTCTCTATAATCCACCCAGTCTATAATATTGTGTTATTAGCAACAGAAATGAACTAAGGCAGAAGGAAAGGAGAAAACTTCATTCATGCATTCTTCATATCTATATTTTTCTTCATATGTTCATATGTATTCTTCAATATATGAAATACACACACACACACACACACACTATAAGCTCATTGAAGTCAGGGACTATCTTTCACGAGTCTTGGGATCTCCCACAATGCTTAGCACCACGTCTATATAAAAGATGTTTATTGAATAAGGGATATTTCAAATCCCTATCACATATGTGCTTTCACATTCTAATACTTTCATTCGTGCATTCTTCACATCTAAACATATACACACATATAAATGAAGAATGCAGATGCACATACACACATGCACATTTTATTTTGTTGCTGTGGATTGAACCCAGGGCCTTGCACATACTAAGCACATGCCTTCCCACTGAGGTATGCCCCAGCTCCTATTCTTCCTATATTTACAGAGCATCTGCCTTGGGCTAGGCACCATTTTGGGGATCCTGACAGAAAAAGGATGTGCACAGAATAGGGTGGACATCATTATGGTTTGCATGTTAAATGTCCTCGGAAGGCTCTTATGCTGAAGGCTTAGTAGTCGGCCTGTGGTGCTATTGGAAAGTAGTGGAACTTTCAGTAGAATAGGCCTCGTGGGAGGAAGTCAGGTTCTTGAGGGTGTGCCCTTGAAGGGGATATTGGGAACCTGCCCCTCCATCTCTTTTTCACTTTCCAGTCAGGTGACTAGACCTCTTCTGTCATGATATACTGTGCTGCCACAGGCCCAAAGTGATGGGGCTAAGTGACTATGGACTGAAACCTCTGAAATTGTGAATCAAAATAAATCTTCCCTCTTTTTAAGTTGTTTGTCTCAGGTATTTTGTCACAGTGTTGGAAAGCCAACATAGACAGGGAAGGGAGTTTTCTTTCAGGCTACAAGAGAAGAGATTTCAATATGTTTATAAGCTGAAGGGAAGGAACATGTGGGGTATAAAACAAAAAATGCTAAAGACAATTGAGCAAGATCCAAAAGGCAAGATCCAAAAACCAAATGGAGGACATGAGGTCAAAGTTGTAAGGGCACATGTGTGCATGTGTATGTGCCCATAGGTCTGTGTACATCTCTACATGTACTAGAAAGTACATGAGTTAGAGATTATAGAGTTAGGTAAATCTGTGTAAGAAGGGATCCACAGTACATTTTGGACTTGAATTTATAGAGACCCCTGAAAGAAGATTTGAAGACCAAGCCGTGTTTCTCTGATAACTGTAAAAGTGTCCAAGGGCTACTCAGAAATAGGAAAAAAAAATCAGCAAATGCTAGAAAGAAACCAATGGCAGAAATACAATTTGACCCCCATTCTGTTCAAAGGAGCAGAAAATAGTGCAAAAATCAAAGGCTAAGAATAGTTTCTTAAGAAAACACACCACCTGGGCTGGGGCTATAGCTTAGTTGGTAGAGTGCTTGCCTGGCATGCACCAGGCCCTGGGTTCAATCCCCAGTACCAAACACACACACACACACACACACACACACACACACACACACACACACTGCCCAAAGGCTTCTGTGTAGAGGTAGAAGCTGTGCACAGTTCACTTGGCAACTCTGACATCCAGGGAGGTGGGGCTGGCACATAGACACACTCACCACAGCTCCAGGGTTGATAGATGTACTTCTCAGGTGCTCTGACGCTCTGGGTCCCCTTCCAAGTTGCCTATTTTGAAGAATTTGTGTTTGACGGGAGTTAAAGGGACCACTTTGCTTGGGATTTCTCTCTCTCTGCTTATGGGAGATCACAATTCATTGCACTTTAGGCGACAGTCAGACAGGGTGACCAGAGGACTGCGAGGGTCCCACAGCCATTTTTCACAGTCACTCGCGGAAGTTTACTGATGGTTCCAAGGAAAGGGAAAGACTGCAGCAGGCCCAGGTGTCTGGGTCAGTGACTGGCTGGAATTAATCACCCCGGCCTGGCACCTGTTCACGGAGAGACTTCCCCAGTGGCACAGTAATGTACCCCAAACCATCTGTGGCCTGGTTAACCCAGGATGGACAAAGAGGTCCTTTCCCCTTCCCCTCTTTACTGGGTTTGGATGACTGTAAGGAGTTTTAATGTGGGAGGCAGTAGCGCCTTGTGCTCTACCTGGATTTGATCTTTCCTGCCTTCTTCCTTCTTGTGACAGCGATAGCAAGTGATTCATTTCAGATAGTCCATGGAGGTAGGACCCACCTCCTTCTGTGTTCTTTGTAATGTACAAAGTTGGAAATGCCACTGCCGTTGAAATCAGTCCGGCCTAGGATTGGTCCAGGTGATAAGGTGGGTAGCTAACATTAGTCACTGTGATTTATCCAGAGAATAACTACCTGCTGATGGATTTCATGAATGTATCATCAAGCCATCCATCACTGAAGTGACGAACTTTTCATATCTGGGCAGGTCTGTAACTGTTACGGAACCAAAGAACTTACCAGAATGTCTATTAAATTACTGGAGACCATGGAATGAAAAAGGTCCTATGTGAAGACATTGTGAGACAACAACACGATTTTTTTTCCTTAGAAATTTATCCTATAATGTCCTCTTTCTCTGTACATACCACCCTCCCTATTCCCCCGGCCAGCTGAAATGAAGCCTCCACCTTACCCCAATACACACACAAACAGAGACGGACTCTGAGAACTCCCCAGCATGTCCACTCCTAAATGTCATGTCTTCTCTGGATATAATGTATTCTCTCCCTCTGCTACAATGCAGGTTGGCACTTGTATTAGTTTTCTATTCACAGATGTAACAGATAATCACAAACATGGTGGTTTACACAATACTTTTGTTATCTCACAGTCTGTTCTGTAGGTCAGAAATCTGATCATTGGGTTCACTGGGCTAAAAATCACTGGGCCATATTCTTTTTTGAAGACTCCTTTTCCAGTCTCTAGAGGCTGTCCAAATTCCTTGACTGTATCGACTTTCCTCCAGCCTCAAAGCCAACAATGCTGGGTTGTTATCAAGTGACTCTGACCTCCTCTGTCTCCATTTTCCACTTTTAAGAACCACTGTGATTCTTTTCCCCCAGGAACAATCCAGAATAATATCCCTATTTTATACTCAGTGGATAAGCAGCCTACTTCCTTCTGCAACATTAATTATTTTTATGTTTACAGTTTCAAGGGATTAAATAGGACACAAATATTTGCAAGGTCTTTATTCTGCCTATCACAGGATTTAAATTTCTTTATGGTTGTTGTCTTTTTACTTGTGTTAGGTCTCTTTGGGCTCAAAATAGTAACAGAACAAGCAAAGGGAAGTGACATCTCAGAACAGATTCTTGAAACACATTTGCACTCCAATTTCAATTCCCTTTCTTGCCTCCTGCTGATCTTGGTCAAGTTACTGTTCTTTCTCTAAAATTCAGTTTCTCATCTGCAAAATGGGGATAATACAATCCTCTTATAGAGGTTGCCAACACAAGCGGATAGTATTTGCGGAGTTTTAGCAAAATACCTAGTATGTTGTAAGTGCTCAGTGGAAGCAAATTTATTGTTATTATTTTGTTGTTGTGTTGTTGTTAGGAAGAGTAATTGGGGTGGAAAGAGAGAGGAGAGGGAGTGTGATCTGGATCTCTGTACACTGAATCCCCCAGAGATGGTTCAATCCTGGCTGCTCACCCTTGCTTGGATCTTGCCTGTAGAAGCTTCTTATTCTTACTGATTAAGGGAAAGAAAGATCCAGCAGTTACTGCTCTAGGCTGCTGTTTTCTTTTCCTGTACTGCTTCCTTCCATCGCTTGCCCTCCTCTGCAGATAGGCCAGGGGATCGCAGCCTCAGCACGGACCCACGGAGCTGGCATGCTGACGGGATTCAGCTGAGCCCTACCTCACCAGCCTTCACTCACAAGCCCTAAGCTCCCACATCCATGTCAGCAATGTCAGATTAGTGATGGTTCCAGGAGAACTGTTCCTGCCTTTGAATAAAAGGCACTGATTGGGCTGGGGTTGTGGCTCAGTGGTGGAGCACTTGACACATGTAAATAAATAAAATAAAGTTTCACTGAAAACTAAAAAGAGAAAAGTATTTTTTTTTTTTTAAAGTCACTAATTGTGGGGCCTAACCACTGCTCTGGGGAGGAGGACTCAAAGTCTAGCCAGACCTTTCCTGCCTGTTCAGGAGGATACCTTGGTGGCCATCAGAATCCAAAAGGGATCCATAGAATCCAAAGTGAGTCTCAGGAATGGCTGGCCTTCCAGAAAGTGACAAAGTCACCTGCTGGTCGATTAAAAGCAACAACAACGACAAAATTGTTATCAATGTTGATGAGGGTGTAGGGAAATGGACTCTCTAGATTCTTTGGGAAAGTAATTCAACATCTTTTTAAATTAAAGCACACATACATATAGGTTCTGTCCAACAATCCAACTTTGAGAATCTCTATTCTATTGAAGAAAAAAAAAAAAAAAAACGAGTACAGAGTGGTACAGAATAGTGTTTGAACAGGAATATTCATGACAAAATATATGTAGAGTACAAAAAAGGGAGAAAAAACAAAACAAAAAAAAACTTGAAAAACCTATATGCCCATAAGTAGGTGGAAGATTAAATTATGGCATTCTAGGAAATATTATATATCTGTTAAAAGAAGGTGGTATGTTTAGTTATATTTTTTGATCTTGAATAACTTGGCCATAAAGAAATATATCCCAATGGAAAAAACTCCCACCTCCCATAGGTATATGTCAATATATGTTTACACACACCTGGGGGGAGGTGTTGAAGAATACACATCCACCTATTAACATCTGTTAGTGGAGGAGGATCAACCCCCCCCCATGTATCTTTGAATTGCTTCAATGGTTATAAAACCTTATGTTTTATTTGTAACCTGGGGGAGATGAATATAATATGAACAGTGGTACTAAAGGAGTGGGTGAGAGAAGCGCTGGGAGAACCCAAGGACTTGGGTTGGGGAGGTGAATGACAGGACTGCAGGCCGGCAGCCCAATGGGATGGAGTGGTCTGGGGGCAGTCCTTGTCTAAAGCACCCTGGGAGAAGGTCACAGAGCAGGACAGAGCCTGCCTTTTGGCTCTGGGAGGCCACACTAAAGGTGGTGTCCTTCCATGGCCCAAATCTGAACTGAATGCTACATTCTCCCCACCCCCACTCTGGGGTGGTTGGCCAGTAAGAGGAAAGAGCCCTCCCTTAGGTGGGTGGTGCAGAGTGTGGGAGTCTGACCTGGCTCGGCAGGGCTGGGCCGGGTTTCCTCATTTGAGCCATGGGTTTGGGTCTGAAGCCCCCCAGCCCTTGACCTTAGGAAAAGGCCCCTGTGGGGCTTCTGGGTGCTGTTCTCTTTGGGGAAGGTATGCAGGTATGTGAGACACAAGCTGCAGCATTCCCAAGTTCCTGGGCTTCCTGGCCTCAGCAATTGCAGAGACTGGGGGCTGGGACAGAGGGGTAAATGCAGGGTCTTTTCTGAGCCCCTACAAGTTGGCCTCCTGCTCACTTCTCCCTTCCTTCCATCTACCCCCACCACTTTGTTTTCAGGGCCAAGAAGTGGAGGGATGCAGATCAGCATCTGGGATTTCCTTTGGTAGGTGTTCTGGAGGAAGGAAAAGTGGGGCAGTGGTCTTTCCCTGGGGGTCCATGGGCTAAGGCTGTAGGGAGTCACCAAAGACAAACTGGGAGCAGAGCCTACTGTGTGCGGACAGGGGCTGGTGGAGGAGGTCTGAGAGAACAGGGAAGACCCTTACAGAAAGGACTCTACCAGGATTTGAGAGAAAATTCCCAAAGGGAAATTCCTGGATCCATTTCTGCCTAGATCACGGGATGTCCTGAGGCTCTGGGCAAGGGCAGCAGGCTTCCTGCTGTTGCTCCTGCTAGTGCTGGTGCTGGCTCACCCAGTACAAAGGCACCACGGGTCCTGTGGCCTTGGCCTGGGGGGGGGGGGCAGGGGCTCCTAGCTGCAGAAAGGAAATGTGTGTGTATGTGTGTGTGTGTTGGGGTGCGTGGGGCGGGGCAGGGGGGGGTGTGCCCTTGAGCTTGAGGTCACTCGCTCAGCTGAGAGTCCTTAATGAAAATAAGTCCCTTATTTCTCCTCCACGGCTCTATTCTTCCCAACTTTGAGATTCTGTATCATCTCCTGTGTTTCTCTTGATCGCTTTGGGCTCCCTCCTCTGTCGGCTAACTCTACTTCTGGGGTCTGTTTCCCCAGTCTGTTTCCTGTGCCCTTGGCCTTCGCTTTCACTTGCGGTCTCCTTCCCTTTAATCATCCTCCCTGCTCCTGCGGTCTTTGGGGTTCCTACGATGAAGCTGGGACTTTGGAACTGACCTCTCTGATATTTTCACAACTGAGATCACCACACACTACACTCAAGTTTTAACTTCAATGAAAACGGTCCTTCCCCAGTCCAACAGCTCCTCCAGAGCTCAAGCGAGTGGGCCATGTGGAGAGCCATGGGAGGATGGAAGGTGCAGATGGCTGCAGAGGGTGCTCCCACGCTCGGTGCCAGGCGCAGGTTGGTGTGAGGAGGCCCTCTGGGCTGGACGCCCACTTCCCAGCCCAACTCCAAGATGGGACATATCTGGTTAGTATCACCTCCCAGAACTGGCAACAAAGCTTACCATGTTGCTGCCTAAAAACAATAACGTCAACTAGCATATGGAGATGTCATCATGATTAAACAGCAAAATATAGTTGAAGACGGCACGATAATAATCTCAACGATCACCAAGAGAAGGAACTTTCTCTAACGAACCAGACACAGAAGCTTGTGCTTTTGAGACACGCCCTGCATTCCTGGAGCTCTCTCCAAGCGCTCACGTGAGCGTGGGCCTTGAACAGAGCAGGGCAGCCCCCAAACAGGGCACTAAGCTTGTTCCTCGGACTCTCTGGGATGGGTGGGCTGGGGACGTGGAAGAACTCGGCATTGGAGCGCTCTTCTTCTAGGGCATCCAACCTGGAGAACACCCCTGTTGGGAGAGCAAAGGAGCCGCCCTAGCTCGCATCCCCCCTCCCCGTGGTACCTTCTGTCCCTCCATCAGTCTGGCTTTCTCCAGCTCTTCTAGGAAATTGATTTCTAGGTGGGAAGCTTTCTGCGAGAGGATGGGCGTCTCCTCGAGTCACCCAGCTCTCACTTCCCCACAAAACCGTTTATTTCAGCAAGCAAGGGGCTCAGTTGTGCGCACAGGTTGCCCAGGAAAAGATAACGATTTGCAAATAGAAAACAAAACTATTATGGCAAAAAAGGATCAGAGAAGACTTTCCTTCTTTCTCCCCCTTTCCTCTCCCCCTCGTTGAATAGATTCATATTTAAAACAGGCTCCCGACAACTTAATTTGAATTCCAGGGGTTGAACTCGGGTTAGTATGATTCTGTTTCTATACAGACCAAAAATAACATTGAAACGAAACAAACAAAACCCAACTGTTTTCCAAAACAAGGAGCCTTTGGGGTTGAGTGACTGCTCCACGCAGGCGGCAGCGCAGAGGATCTCCTTTGGTTTTGCCTAAGAACAGGGAATCGACCCAGGAGAGAGCTGGCAGAGGGGTAGCGCGTAAAACTATTCCCGGGAGTGGCCCCCGCGCAGCGCGTGCGTGAACGCGAGGCCATAATAGATGCTGCCATTAAGAATCCGTGCAGCTTGCATTGCTCGGGGCGCAGGGACGCATGTGTTGCTGGAATTCAATCGTGGGGGGAATGCAGATTGGGCTGCGACCCACTGGGTTTGATTTATGAACTGTTACACTAGCGATTGTTTACACATTGCATTTCAGAGCCCAGGCTCACCCTCCCTGCGGCGGGCTGCGGGCTCCGCCGGGCGGGAACCTGCTGAGCCTTCAAGCTCTCCCTTCATCCTCCTCCCTTCCCTACACGCCCCCCCCCGCCCCCGCCCCACGCAGCCCCCTCTCCCCTCTACTTTCATCAAGAAATCAGATTTCGATTTCATTGAACGCAGAGACCTGCGTGCAGTTGTCCCTCCCCCAACCTACCCTCTGCCCGCGCGGACCCCAGATCTGGGTCTCCTCCTTTCTTGTTTACTCTGGAATGTTTACTTCTTCGTGAGGCCATGCGGGGCCTATAAATAGGAAAAAGTGGAAGCAGCTCGACTGCCAGATCAATAGGGCCCCGTCTCCTCGCCATTTCAGCTGAGCTGTCTTATTAATTATGAAAGGATTCACCTGATCCCTGCCAGGGAACAGTCTCTGCCCCTCGGCTGGAACCCTTAATGGCGGTTCCTTCGCAAGCTGCCTCTGGCCACCGCAGAGGAAGAGGCGAATCGTGGTTAGGGACCGGCCTGGAAGGATCGTGGTTAGGGCTCAGACCCACCTGAGGTGGGGGCAGCTGGCTGGCCACTCGGCATTGCGTCTGCCAGTGCCTTTTCCCCGGACGCGCAAGCCCAGTTTCTCCACTCCGCACCTAGAAGGGACCTCTGCTTTTGAATGAATACATTTTAAAACAATTTCCCTTCCCCCCTTTCAAGAATGAGGAATTTGGGGGTCGTGGCAAGGAGTCCTAGCTAAGGAGCATCTGCTTGAAGACTTCAGGTTATCCAGTGACTTTGTGAACACGTGAATTAATTGATCACCCGGCGTTCTATGTCCCTTGAGGTACCCAGAGAACTTGGTGGAGGAAACAGGCTCCGAGTAGGAAACAAAGCGACACCCCCATTTCAAACAATAACTTTTTATTTTATACTTCTCTATACTTTGTAGCAAATCTTTTTTTGCTGAATTTAATTTATAATAAACTTTTTTAAATTACATCTCTCTCTTTTTTTTAAAATCAAGGCTCTTTTATGTCAAAATCTTTTTTTAACTATATTTTAGATTAACATTTAACATCCCCCCCCCCTTGTGATCTATACCACTGGATATTCAGGTATTACTGTATGTGTAACAGCTGAAACGAGAGAGGAGGGAAAATAAAGGCAGTGGATTTGAAAGATGCATCAACAACAGCAGGTAAAGCTAACCCCTCAGTGACCTTAGCAGCATTGCTTCTGAGACCTTTTACCATGATGCCAGAGTTGCCAAACCCCTTCCTCTCTCCCTCCTACCCATAAAAACCTAAAGCCAATAATCTGTCATTTTGCTTTCTGGAGGAGAAATGTGCAGTGGAAATGATCAAAACAAGATACTGTGGAAGAAAGACGTGAGCGTGAATTATTCACCATATGCTTCCCACGTGGACATCTCTCTTGAATTCATTCCCCTGGCCTTCTCCTCTCCTCGCTTTCCTATTAGGAGGAGCCCATCATTTTTCATGTGATTAACATGATTAATATAGTAGGTGGCCCAGGGCCGTTCCTGAGATTCTTTTGCCAAAAAAATTAAAAATTAAAAAAAATGGGGGTGAGTTGCCGTTTTCATATTTTTGTGTGAAGACGGACTAAAGCTGAGGTCCGATTTTGGCTGTGCTTGCTCGCTCACTGATTGGTAACATTTGGCAAATTAAAACACAAGAAATCAAACGAAATTTAAAAAAAAAAAAAAAAAGAGAGAATCAGGATTTCCCACAATCCTATTATGAGTGTTTTTTTTTTTTTTTTTCAGCATCACAGAGAATCACAACGTCCCCAAAGAACGAATGGATCTTCCTCTCGATTTCCGGGAGCATGGAGTGAGTGTGGGTGGGCGCGGAGGGGAGGTGGCCCCGGGCTTAGAAGGAAAGCCAGGTCGCTAAAGCTGCCGAGAGAGACACCAGGAGAACTGGGAGCGTCGGGAGCAGGGGCCCCGCCGCCCCGTTGCCGCTGCCGCAGAGTTCGAATAAGCTGCCTTGGATGTTGAGGTTTTTGGATTCTTTTCTCAGTTTATCCCACATATCTTTCGCCCCTTCCTGGCAATCCGTAAGGGCTGTGACCGTGCAGCTGTGGAAATCCTCCCAGTATCTGGCGAGGAACAGAACAAAACAGAAGAAGCAGGATCATTTGGGGCGCGGAGAGGACCCTGGACCTGCGCCCCGGAGACTCCCCCTCTCACGGCCTCCTCGCCCATCTGCCAGGGCGCGCCCCTTCCTACCTGCTCTCGGCAGCCCTGGCTCTAGGGCTGCGCCAGGTCGCGACTCGTCGTCGGACCTTGGCCCACGCCAGAAGCGCTGTCAGAGCGGCTCGGGCGCCCCTTCACCTAGGTGGCTCCCCCTCTAGCTCGCCTGTGGCGGATTCGGCAGCCGGGTTGCACCCGCTGCAACTGCGCTGGCACACCTCGGCCTTCGCAAACAGATTGCTCGCCCTCCTTGGGGAAGGCTGGGAAAACAGTGCTAAGCCCTGCAAGCTGCCGCCCATTAATGCCTCTTAGCTTGCAAGATGGGTTACTTGCTCGGGTATGGCCCTCCCCTCTTGGCTTCTCACATTCTCCTCCCCCTCGCCCCTTCTGTCTCCCTCCTCCTCGCTGCGGTACTCTCGCCCTCGCCCTCCATCTCTCCCACTCCCACCCCCACCTCCGCCTTTTGTTTCCCGTTTCTCCTCATTCTCCCTCTCTTCGGTTTCCCCTTCCCTCCGTTTTTCTTCTCTTCGGTCCCCCTACTTCCTCTTTCTCTGCCTCTCCATTTGCTTCGGTCCTCCGAGGCCCTCCCGCCTTGCCCTCCACAGTCCCGCGGCTCAGATTCCATCCAGAGACTCCTGCCTGCCTCTGCCCTGCCCAGGTCGGTGAGTGGTGGTGCCCGCGCACCTGGCGCCTGCTCCAGGGCCTTCTCCCGCTTTGGCAACCCCTGCGCCCCAGGCCTGCGCGCTGGATGCTTCCTCTTCCAGTCTTTCAGGTGGGCTTACACCCCAGAGGTCCTCTCCCCCACCGCCTTCGGGGTGTAACGATGCCCACCGTTGCCAGCCTTCTAGGACCCGGCTCTTCGTCCTCCCCTTCCGGTCATTTCTCGCAGCAGAGCTTTTAACAGCACTTCCTCCTCCCAGGCTGGGCTGAGCTCCTAGCCCCGCCCCCACAACCTTCATCCAACCTGTCTTTCTTTTTTTTTTTTTTTTCTTTTTCTTTTTTTTTATTGTCCCCCTTTCTTCTGAAAACTCAAAATAGATCCCGAAACTAAATATAACCCCAAGCCGTGATCGATTCCTGGGGCGCTGTCTCCTTTCCGAGCTGGGTCGATCTGTGCGTCTCAGTAACTCCAGCCTGGCTCCCACTTCACCCTGGCCCTGGGAGTCAGAGAAAACAGCAGCAGCCCTCCAGGCGGTTTGGTTATAAGTACTCCTCTGTCCCTCTTCTGTTGCCCGCCTGGACTGTAAGCATGTTGAAGGCAACCATAGTGTTTGATTTATCCTTATTTGCACTCCCACCCCATCTTCTGGCTAATAGGGAAGTTATAAATGTTTGTTGGGTTGCCTTGGTTCAGATTGTCTTCTCATGACCCCTGTTGAGTCTCTAGTTTATGAGGACTAAGGAGGGCAGGGTGTAGGACTTTCAGGATTGTAATAAATAGCAAGATTCTGGCACACCAAGAAGCCCAGGGACAGCTCTCCTGCGGAGCTCCTGTGTAATTGCACCTCCCAAAGGATTTCTAAATTACTGCTTTCTTTATGTACCCCAAGATGGGGATAGGGCTTTCCTAGAAGAGGGACACACTAGAGAAAAAAAAAAATTCACTTGGGGGCTGGGAGAGGTGCACTTTATCCTGTTGAACAATTAGCACCACCAAGCGAAAGAGGCCTGGGCCCAACTATGGCCTGCAACCTCAGGGAGGGGCCCTCCTCACTCCAGGACCAAAGTCCTGCTAAAATATTTAAATAGCTTGAAAGTTCCAGAAAATGGCAGAGGCTTTGGTAATTCCTTTATATGTAACCTTGGCATGCCTTAGGAGATACATTCTTACTTTTAACCAGACATTTGGAATTAAATGCATTTGTTCCTACTCTGATAAGAAGGTATCAGCCACTTAGCTGCTTGGCTCCAGGTGGGTAAGAGGGTATTCAGGGAAGTATGTAGCAGGATTGACCTCCATTCAGTTGTAATTGAAATAAACTCTTCCCAGTTAGGGAGAGAAGACTTCTTCACAGTATAAAAAGAAAAGCCTGGAAAATGGTCATTTCAACGTCTGGGAATAAGGGATACCTCTTGCCTTGACTTTATCAGAAGGGTCATTATAGAGATGGCAGAAAGCAGCTGTTTTTGAAAAAAAAAATAAAGGCAGTGTCTGTTGCAGAGGTTGAGGAAATTTCTAAGGTCCACAGCAGTTAAAATGTCCCAGGTCTGCTGCAGTAGTGCTGTGCTGGTTACCTCATTTGCTAGTGGGAGCAGACTTTCTAGCTAATCTCTGACAAAACACCGCTGGGCCTGGCCATGAAGTCTCTCTCCCCTTCCTTTGGGCCTGCGGCAATCTGAGGAGACAGTGCAGATAGGGGAAGGGCTGGGAAAAGCATGGAGGATGGCTACCTCTAATTTAGGAAAGGACTACAAACTCAGCACAGTCACCAGACAGCCCAGACATTCTCCTCTTGTGCAGTCATTGCTACACAATAAAATATTATTTCAGCCCTTCTCCCAGAAACTGGAATCCTGGGCCTCCTTGCTTGCCCTGCATTTTCTTGGTGTGTTTTGAAAGGGCCATATATCACTGAAAGTGCAGATAACAGGCCAGTGACTATAGCCTCTAGGTAAATCTAGAATCACCCCCAAAAGGTCCTCAAACCCAAACCAACTGTTCAGGGTATTCAGCAGGTCACTTATCCTTGAGAGAGATAAGAATTAAGGTTTGCCTCAAAGCAAAGATTCTGCGGAATGAGGAACTGGTAGCAGGGTTCCTTGCCCCAGGCCTTCTCTCAGGTGGATTGGGTGCAGGCACCTCCTGTGAGCCCGTGAGGCTGCTGGGCGCTGCGATCAGGCCGCGGGTGGGAGTTCTTTCTCTGTAGTCCACCCCAGGCTATGGAGTTTCCTAAACCAGAGGACTGGGCCTAGGGACCAGAGGGCTTGTCCGTAGGCCTTGGCCTGGGGGTGAAAGCCAGAAGGCGGGAGTGCGCAGATTTACTCTGGCACTGTACGCTGAGCCCAGGCGGTTAGGCGCGGCACTCTGACCTCAGCAGCGCCCCCAGAAGAGAACCCCAGCGGACCAGAGAGGACACTTACGTGCACACGGTCTTGATGTTCGTCTTGTCGTCCAAGCCCTGCGGGTAGTTGGCCATACTGTCGCCCAGCTTGAGCAAACAGTCCGAAAAGCCCTTAAAGACCGCATCGCACTTGCCCGCTGCTCTCACGGCCTGCACCAGGTACGCTGCGGGGAGGAGGGTACACCGGTCAGCAGCGCCTTGACCCTGCCCTGATGCCCCAAGGCCCGCCCGGGAGTCCCCGACTTCTTGCTGCCTTGCCCCATGGAGCTGTGTCTCTCACTGCCCAGCCTCGGGGAGCACCGATGTCAAAGGTGATCAAAAGACTTGGCCTGGGGATGGCCGATATCCACCCAACACGACTCTGGTGCACACCGTCTGTGTGTGAACGGATGTGGGTTGAGTGGGAGAGAGGAAAGTCCATTCCTTCCAGCTCCTCCTGAATCGCGCTCTGTATCTTTTTCTGTTTCTATCGCCCCCCTTTTCTCACCTCCCTCATCTCTTTTATTTCTCTGTCTCCTCACTCCCTCCTTCGTCTCCCAGCACTCCCCCAGCAAGCCCTGTCACGTCTCTGGCAATGTAATCTTCCATTTCTGAGGACAGAGAGGGGGTCTGGACAACAGAGTGCAGGGGCGAGGCTAGCCTAGGAAGGCTGACAGGCGGGGGGCAAGCATCGGAACCAAGGCCATCTCGCGCCAGTAGCCCTTGGGCGCCCGGTCCTCGGTGGGTGCTCAGAATGAATGGATGAATAAAGTCTCTGGAAGCCACTGGAGGTCACCGAAATGGATTGTTTCATTATAAAACCGTGGAATCTGTTCCGCGAGAGACCCTTGGATGCACTCGCTTTTGCCCCACAGAAAAAGGCAGTTTACATTTCCCAAGACCCAAATGGGATTGATTTGTCCCGGCAGTCAGGGCCACAGGCCAGGCCGGGGGAACGGATGTGTCTGAGCGGGTGGCCCCAGGTCACCTACACTATCTCGGGTTCCCTGCTTCCTTCCACCGCTTCTGTCTGCCACTCACCTCCCCCCACACCCTTAACATCCCAGGAAAGGCCCGCCACCACTCCGGACAGCAGCGGAATTAGACCTTTCCTCTCCAGGTCCCAGACAGGCTGCTGAACGCCCGGCTCGCGGCCGCCTGGGACTCGCGGCCTCTAGCTCCAGGTTGCGTCAGAGGGTTGGGGGGGGGGGGACGGGATGCAAGATGGGGCGGCTGGAGAAAAGGAGGAGAAAACCCGGGCGGCACCGAGTTCCTTGCTCCTGGACTCAAGTCCACCAAACCCCGAGGCTCCGGACCAGAAACAGGCTCCAGGCCTGCGGGCGCTGCGGTGGCCATTTCTTTCCACCCTAAGGCCAACGAAACCAGCCCGAGACTGGATCCCTAGCGGCCAATAGCACTTGGGGCTCCAGGAAAGCGCTAGAGAAGCCCAAATCTGCGCGGTTGGGGCGGGGAGAATGTAGGGTGGCTCTTAGACTCGGCCTCTAGCTCCCAGGATTCGGTGCGCAAGCCTCCTCCGCAGTGTCCTGGCCGCTGCCGCTCGCGTGTGAATGTGTCCCGGGAGGACCGTGCACCTCTTCCCCCCGCGCACACACTCCCCCACGCATCCTCTTGTCCCCGAGCGCTAGGCCAGACGCAGACCAGGGGGAAGGTGATCGAACCCGCAGCAACCTCCGAGAGCTCACGGTGTACAAATTGCTGCAGGAAGAGCGAGGCGGGTCTTGCGTTTTATAATCCGGAACGGGAAATGCTGGGGAAGGGACCAGGGTTAACTTCGACCTCAGCTGGGGCAGATGCGTAAACCTTCAGAAACCTCCACAAAAATTAAATGCCCTTCCTTGCGACTACAATAATAGCAAATGGAACACTGACAGTATCTCATGAACAAATGAATATTTGTGATAATAAAACTCAAAGTGGAATCAACCCTATGCATCATCCTCTACTACGTTACGCACAGCGCTGCAGCGAAGAAACAAAATACAGACCACCCTCCCCCTCTGTCCCAGGTCTCTCCTCACCCCTTACCTCCACCCCTAAAAATTCGGTGTCGAAAAAGAGGCCCCTAAGACACACTGACAATTTTTAAAAAGGGAATTGGGGCTCGCTGGGGGCGGGAAGCGTTCTGTCACGTTATCTTTCTAGGCGCTGCTATAGAGAAGACCCTGCAAACCGCGCATGTGTGAGTGTGTGCGTGTGTAAAATAAGAAGTCGTGAAATTTTCTGTATTTTGCAACTTTGACTCCTTGGGCTCTAGCCTGCACCAGGAGGCCAGAGCCTGTGCATGGGACAGATTTTGCAGGTGCACGCGACCCTAGTAGGTCGAAGCCCGTGTCCCTTGCAGTCCTTTCTGAACCCGGTTTCTGCAAGTTTGGGCAGGCAACTCGGGCTCCTTCTCTGTCCTCCTTTGCGTCCCTGTCTTGTGCGGTTTCCATTCGTTCATTCATTCGTTCGACCTCTCATTCATTCCAAACTTCCTCCCACCGCATCTTCATTCGTTCACCACTCTCTCCTCTTCTCCGCCCCTCCCCAACCCCCACTTTTCTTGCCAAATGTCAGTGATTTGGGACAGCTCCCAGGCATGAATTAATAAAGACTGAGGCTCTGGTGCAGGAAAGGGCAGACATTAGGGGAAAAAAATACGTTCAATTTCAACTCCAAAGCCAACAAGCGGTCATTTTCAGTCTGAGGGTCATGTGTTCAAAACACATCCCTCATGCACAACTGCTTTTTAAATTTTTTTAAAATCCTCAAAGTAAGGTTATTTCCCACTGAGAAAACAGCACAAACCTTCTTGGATTAAAACCCCTGTCTCAAAAACAATTACCTCTCCTGTTCCCTAAAAATTCTCCGGCTAATTGCAAAATGCCACATACAGTTATTTGCAACATTTAAGGGATTTGCTGCCTTTAGAAATGTTCTTTATTTATTGCAGCTCTTTGAACTAATGTCAAACATTCAAATCAACCAGACTGGAAGCATTAAGTCATTCCTTAGAATTAAAGGAAAACAGCAACATCCTGCATGCACACACACACTAACATCCTATAATGTTCTTGGGGGAAAAAACAAAACAAACAACCAGATCTCTCAAAATCATGTTAGGTGCATAAAATCCCATTGCAAAGAATCAATTTTAATGTCCAGAGAACCCCAAATTCTGTGTCCTCCACATTTCTCATACAGAAAAATTGTTTTGTATTCTTTCTCTTTCCCCAAACCAATTCCCTAAAGCAGCCCCCACCAAAATACTGCAAGGATTTGTCTGCAAAGAAGAATGCTACAGCCTGAATTCATAGGAGATAACAATTCCCTCCATCTCCAAAAAAACCCGTTTGAAGAGTTTCTATTTTTTCTCTTGTCCATTCTATTAATAACCTGCTTCACTTTCACTTTTAGGCCATGTTAATTAATGTTCTGAACCGGCATCAAAAAAGGAATTTTTCTAATGCCTGCTCCCATAATGTTTTCTGCATTCTGGATGGAAAAAAAAATGTAAACTTTAAAAAGCCCCATGACAGTGTAACTACCAACTCAACATTCCTTAACATAAAATGGTGACTCAATAAATCCGTCCACAATCAACCCCAAACAAACAAAAATAACAAACACCCGACATGACATACTGCAAACACTTCTTAACCATTTCCTATGTACAAAATGCAGACAGTGTTGGATAAAGTAACAGGCAAACGTGTCTCAAAAAGTATATTCACGTATATTTGGCTCAGTTTACCCTCCTCAATGGTAAGCATAATAAAATATGTGATCTAGAGTTCCTGGTCGTTCTCGATTTGCTTCTGAACCGAGTCTGCGGTGCCCAGTGTAAATGCTGCAGCTAGGATATGGGGGGAGGGGGCGGGAGAATGACAAAGTTCTAAATGCAGCAGTTTGAGCGGAGCCCTGGAATATCTTCGCTTTCTGCACATAAAACTTTCCAGCCCTATCTGGCTAGCCATCTTTTTTCCTGAATTCACCTTTCGACCCTTCAAAAATAGTATCTTGCAGTATCGCAGGGGCCCATGCATTGCCCCAGAGCGCACCGAACCGGGTCTAGCCCCAGATAGGAAAGCAAACATGGATGGGCGCTTTGGAGGAAAACGGCGAGGGGGACGGTGGACCTCCTCTGGAAAAACCACCGGCCGACCAGCCGCACAATTTTCCTGGAGAACGTTTGGAGTATCTTTTTCTTTAGAAAAATTCAACCCGGGACGCCCAAGTTCTCGGGAGCCAACGCCACCCCCTCGGGGTTTTGCAGGTTTCTCTGCACCCCGGGGTGGCTGCAGGGCCAGCCGGTCCGCGCGTCCGCCCCTCTGGCCGGGACTGGTTGTCTCCGGCCGCCCGCTGAGAGAGCCGGTCCGGGCGGCCACTTACCTATTTGCACCGCGAGGATCAGTGAAATGTATCTGCCGTTCAACTTAAGTCCCATCCTACGTTTAGTCAAACCATTTGCGACCGCAGACCTTTAAATAGTTAGTTTAGAGAACGCGGGGGAAAGCTGGAAAATAGGCATTGCCAACAAGTTCCGGGAGCGACCGAGACTTTATGCACGGGGAAGGCAGAGGGAGGAGAGAAAGAGAGGGAGCGAGGAAGAGACCGAAAGAGAGAGAGGTGGAGAGAGAGAGAGAGAGAGAGGGAGAGAGAAAGAGAGAGAGAGAGAGAGAGAGAGAGAGAGAGAGAGAGAGAGAGAGAGAGAGGGAGGAAGAGCTGGGAATGGTTCACTCCATTAGGAGGGGGCGGAGGAAGTACAGCCTCACGCCCACGAGCAGGCCTGACGTGGGGGATGACACGGAACGATTTTTTTTTTTAATATAGACACCTTGGTAGAGAATCGCCATTTATAGTCATCAGAAGCTCAAATTAATCAGATATCTCCAATTAATGTGCGATCCGAAAGAAATCTTGTCTCCTGGGGGTGACCGCTTCCCCCATCCCAGCGACCGCCCCCGCCTCCTCCTGGTTTGCTGGGCCCCTCCAACCCCGCCCCCTCCCTGCGCAGAATGGGGGCTCCCTCTCCCCTCCCCGCCTGGAGCCGGGGAGTCCTGGCGCGCCCACTCGATTGTTTCAACCTGCTCCCCCTCCTGCAGCAGCTACAGTGAATCCAGCCCCCTTCCTACGAAGCAGCAGCGAGGTTTAAAGGAGCTCAAGCCGGAGAGGGAAAAGCGGCTAAGCCAACTCTATCAATTCAAAAGCCCCCAGTTGGCCTCCCGCCCCCTTGCACTTGCCTACCCTCTTTTTTCTCCAACCCTGCAGCTGAGCTCTGGGCGCAGCTTGGAGCGCGTGAGCACACAGCTCGGCCCCCGGCACGAGCATACACTCACACACATGCGCCCACACGCACTACACGCGAGCGCGCGCGCACACGCCCAGGCCCCAGGGGTTTGGGCCGCACACGTGGGACCCCCGAAATATACACAGCGTACCCTCTGGATTTCACCACTCACAAGACCCCCCTGGGCAAAAGGCTGCTTCACAAGACACCGCGGACACCTATATTTGGGGGGGGGAGGCAGGACACCGGGAAAGAGCCTCTGCTGACAATTTTTCGGATACTAGTGATTTACAAACTCTAAGCGCTTTAGGAAATTTCCAAGGCAAGCGCTAGTGTGCATTCCTGTTTCTGATCTTGATGCGTTTCTTGGGGTTGGGTCCCACTCACACGTACACACACGCACACACGTACATCACGTACGCACACGCACACCCGGACCCGTATACACCTGCACTGTCTTTTGAAGATCCCGCACAGACCCTGTGTAGACGCAGCCTACTTAATCTGCAGTTGCATTTGTGCAAAATGCTGCAGAAGACACACTCAGTCGAGGATGAAAAATAGTTATTTCCTTTCTAAACGCTGTTAAGCTTTGGGTTTCTTTTTACTTCTTTTTCTGCGTTGTCTCCCACTCCCAATTCCTTCACCAAAGCTTAAAATTCTAATTTCTTTGATGAAATACTACAGAAGGCATCGAATAACTTTTCCCTTAAGCCTGGGGCGGGGGGGGGGCGGAGAAAACGATTCCCCCACATTTTGCATATGAGAGAATGTCAAGCTATGAAATAAGGTAGAAATGCAAACGAATTAAGGGGATATGGCATGAAATTTGTCTCTCCAGTCAGTGTGCCACTTGCATGCCCATCTTGGCTTCCCCATACACAGTCATTTGGAGATGCACAGACAGAGAAAGGGAGAGAAAGGTGCAAAATAAGGAGAGGGGGGCGGTGGGACAGGCTGTGAAGGGTGAGGGGCTGACGCGAGAGCCGCAGGGATTCTGATTGCAGCACTTGGTTCAGCGGAGCGCCTGCTCTGGTTGGCGGCTTCCCGCGTGCGGGGAAAACCACAGACCCCTAGGTAGCAGCCCAGGCCCTGGGGGTGGAGCCGCGGAGATACATTGCCCCGCCCCTGCTGATGTCACCGGCCGGCGGGCGGGGCGGCAGGGGGGCTCGCCTTTCCGGCGTCCCAGGGCGCCGTGGTGGCACCGGTGTTTCCTTTCCCTGCTTGCTCCAAGGCTCCGGGAAGAGCTGGAAAATAAATAAATAAATAAATTTTAAAAATGGGCGTGTAAGGGGCGGGCCGCGGACTGGTGGCGAGAGGGGGGCGTCCCTCGGACCCGCCCCAGACTTCCTCCAATGGCAGAGCGGGAGGTTGGCCCGGGGGGTGGGGCCTCCAGGGGTTTCGCAGCCCCGCCCAGCCTCTGCTTCTGCCCCTCCCGTCGGGGTCTGGCGCTCCTGGCCCGCTCTGCTTTTCCCTCGTGGGCTGGGAGCTGAGTCTCCCCCAACGTACTCAGACCTTTACAGAGCTGACTTGGGGCAGCTTAAGTTTTTTTGTTTGTTTGTTTGTTTTTTGCCTTCAATGACCTTGTCTTCCACCGGGGATCTTCCAAAACGTTTTCTGAGGATGCCCCGGGATTCTCCCTGGCCCATCTCTGTTACCCTGAACTTGAAAGTCTTTAGGGGTGTGGGAGGAAGCAGCAATGAAAAGCTAAGTAAAGCTGAGAGAAGCAGGGTGCTGGAGAACTGCCGCCCGAGGTGACCCGCGCTTGCGCACGGTTCCCCGCACACCTGGGGCGGGGTGTGTGTGAGGGTCCTCTGTAGTGCAGCTGGGGCCACGGTGCCCCGCCGCCGCTGTGCTGGCTTTTCCCTCCTGACTTACCTCCCCTGCATCCTAGCCTCCCCTTGCTGATATGGGTCTTCGTAAAAGTGATGGAGTGAGAGGCCAGCAGAGTTAGTACTGTCCATCAAGGGTTTGGGGGATGAATAGTTGAAAGCAGAAGCTAACGGTGTTTTTGTTAGCAGTGGAGGCTCCATGCAGACTTGGTTCTTTCGACTTCTTTAAAGCTTAAAGCAATCCCTGGTTGCCAACTCATGCTGGCTATTTGGAAGCAGTGGGGTAACAGCCCTAGTTAAAGATGGCCATGGAGAACATGGACTCTTATCAATTTGAAAAGCTCATCCCATATCACATTTGAGGTGAGAGACACATTTCAGAGACCAGTGAAGGACAGAGAAACTTGGGTCGTAGTCAAGATTCAGATGACCTTTGGTGTCTCCCACACTTCTCAGGGCTGCAGTTACCTAATCTGAAAAGAAACGAAGACAGGACTATTGATGCAATCTCATAGACTGTTTTCAACTTCGAAATTTCGCGAACCAGAGCTTTTCTAGGTGGATGGATATATTGTTCAACAAAGAAAAAGAGGAAGAAAGGAAGGAAGAAAGAAAAAGCAAACTTTGGTGCTATTTGGTCCTGCATGTTGAACTGAACCCCCTAAAGTAGGTCTGCATAATTAAGGCATACATATGCAAAACTCTTTATCTTTAAAGCTACTAGGAAGAGACCATGCTTAATTGTAAGCCTGGTTGGCACTAAATTTCCTTTCTCCAGTTCAGGTTTTTACCAGCCCCAGTTTGGCTGAGAAGTAAGTATATGGTTGATTCCTCAATTCATTTGCCTTCAATGACCTTGTCTTCCACCGGGGATCTTCCAGTTGATTCATCAATCCATCACAAACAGACTTCCCAGAAACTGCCATCTCAAAGATATCACCTTGAACTTATTTGCAATTGCCAGGGCCACTAGGAAATTCCATCTCTGTCTTCTGGGTCAGAAAAAATCCTCTGCAATATTAGAATAGATTGGTCTAGCAATATGTCTCCCTCAAAAATTCAGTTGCTCATTTTTTAACCTTCAATTAAAATCTTTAATCAAAATATGAATGTAAATGTGTATAGCTTTTACAGTTGAGAAAACTATGTTATATTTTAGCAATCATCTAAATTAAGAATGGAGTGAAATTTTTATGGAAATATATTGGTAAGGATCACATTAAAAATCCACTTTGGAAGGCCTGTATGTACCTTTGCATGTGCTACTTGATAAAGTGATATTTTTCACTCATTAGTCATGAGTCTCCAAAATTAGTTGAAATATCTAGGCTTGATTATGGTTGATTGAAGAAACCTGATTTTAACATAGAAATTTGAATTCTTGAAGCAAATGCTGTGTTTCAAATGTATGTGAGGAATTGGCTTTCTTCTTAAAAATAAACATTTTTTAATGGAACATACACATAGAATAATGTACAAGGTTAGGATGTACAGCCTGTGGATTTATCACAAAGTGAACATTTCCTACTCACACTGAAACAGTATGAAGAGAATTTAGCAACTATATGTGACCTGTATTCCCACACAGGTCCAGGAGCAGAATGGGCAGAGAGATTGTTGTGACAGTTGGAAAACCTTGGATGAGGTCTGTGAATTAGGCAGTAGTTTTGTACCAGTATCTGTATCCGAGTGGAGGGCTGCATGCTAATTATACAGGACTGTGTCTTTGTTTGGGAGTGATACATATTGGAGTATTTAGGGATGATGAAACATCTGTTGCTTGCTTTAAAGGATTCAGAAAAGGAATAGTTATACTGGTGATAA
This sequence comes from Marmota flaviventris, assembly GCF_047511675.1. Taxonomy (NCBI): domain Eukaryota; kingdom Metazoa; phylum Chordata; class Mammalia; order Rodentia; family Sciuridae; genus Marmota; species Marmota flaviventris. The sequence goes on from NC_092503.1 coordinate 140,541,425, forward strand.
ATAAATAGACAACAATGGAACAAACAGTCAAAGGTTAATAGCTGGGGAATCTCTAAGGGAAGGGGCACTTGAATTCTTTGTATTGTTTTGGAATTTTTTTAAGTTCCAAGTCATTTCATAATTAATTGTTTTAAAAAAAATCAACTCCAGGTGGATTTAAGACTTTGCTATGGTTTGTATAGGGTTTGATGTGTCCCTCAATGGGTTCATGTATCTAAACTGAATCCCCACTGTGAGATATTGAGAGAGTGGTAGCTCTCTCTGACTGTGATGTTCAGATGAGAGGCCATTGGGAAGTGATAGGATTAGGTGAGGTCATTAGGGTGGAGCTTCTGTGACTGAATATTGGTGGCTATATAAAAAGACACATACTCCCTGTGTCTTTCTGTGTGATGCCCTTTGCTACACCAGGACTCTGCCAGCAGAAAGGCCACCCTCCCCCATGTAGCCCCTCAACATTGGACATCAAGAACCATGATCCAAAAGAAACCCTTTTACTAATGAAGTTATACTCAGACATTTTGTTATAGTAATGCAAAACAGTCTAATACAAAGACCTAACTGATCAAAACAAAGCTTTCAAATACTAAGTGAAACATATAAAGATTTTTAAACTTTAAACAAGCATAAAACTGTGAACTGAAAAAGACTGATAAACTTTATTATATTGAATAAAAAATTGTCAATTTACATCTTAAAGAAAATAAAAAAGAAAATTACCAACTGTCACAAAAATTGGTATAAGAACTTAAGCACTTTGTAAATCAATATTTAAAAAGCATGTGTACACACATATGCACATTCACATACACACACACACAAATAAACTTCTCAGAAAAGAAAGCCTATGTGGTTTATTTTAGGGATGCAGTTAAAATGTTTTAACATTAAAAAAAATCTTAATTTCTGTGTCCTTTAGGTCCTGAATGTTTTTTTAAAATATTTATTTTTTAGTTTTAGTTGGACACAATTCCTTTATTTTATTTTTTTATTTTTATGTGGTGCTGAGGATTGAACCCAGAGCCTCACATATGCTAGGAGAGCACTCTACTGCTGAGTCACAACCCCAATCCCAGGTCCTGGATGATTTTTAAGATGACAAGGCTTATATAGGATGACCTCCCTGTGATCTGTCTGAAGTTTTAAGTTTTATGCATTGACCACTCATGTGTGGTGGGATTACCTCTGAGAGGAAGCTGTGTTCTCTGCCCATCTCATTGGGATGAATAATGTCACCCACTGGTGATGTTAACTTGGCATGATGTCTGCCAGGTTTCTCTTAAATTCACTGTTTCTCCCTTTGTAACTGATGAGTCCTTTGTGGGGAAGTATTCTGAGATACACTGATATGTTAGCCCTCATCTGTCTTCCTCCCAACAGCATTTTAACCTCTATTCACTGCTCCTGTCTGAAATCACCACATCTGGAGTGCTTAATAAAAGGTGATTTTCTATTTTTATTATTTCTTCTAAACTTATTACTTGGCATTCTACTACAGGGAATAGGCTTCATTTCTTATTCATTCGTTCGTTTGTTTATATTTGCCTGGACTCATGTATTCCTATTGTATTATTGTGCTGTAATCCATTTTTATCTTTATTTGGATGCTCATGTTCCTCTATTCAGTGAGGGAAGTCCCTTCAAGCTGATTTCTGTGTCATTTTCATTGGAATGAATGTTTTTAATCATTAGGTAACAATCTTTTTCATATCTGATAATGCTTTTGCTAAAGTATATATTATGTAATATTAAATTAATTAAGCCTGATATTTTGGGGTTTTTCTCTGATGTTTATATACCTAATATGTCTTTTTTTTTTCTTTATGGTTTTAATCTTGGCCTTATCTTTATACTTTAGATGCATCTCTTGTAAGTAACATATAAAGATTTTTTTTTAATTTTTATTGTTGGTTGTTCAAAACATTACATAGTTATATAAAGATTTTTAAAAGCTCAATTTAACAATATTTGTATTTCAATTAGTGTGTTTAATCCATTTACGTTTATTGTAATTATTGATAGACTTGGTTCTACTATCTTATTTATATTTTGGCTTATCATACCTTTAAGCTATACATTTTCAGATATTTAAAAATATTTTGAATAGATAGACATATTCTACCAAATAAAACACGACATTTAGTACATTTTCCCCTCCCTGGGTTCCTACCTACTGTCAATACTGCCATATTTGTCTTATGTAGGCTTTTAAAAATGTTTTATTTTTGAAGTAATTTCAGACTCACAGGAAGTTGCAAAAATTAATACAAAGAGGTCACGTGTACCTAGTGGTGATATCTTACATAATCATAGCACATTATCAAAATCAGAAAATGTGATATAATTAACTAGACTACAGAACTCACTGAGATTTCACCAGCCTTTTTTTTTTCTTTTTTCCACACATGAAATTTGGATGTATATGTGTGTTTAATTATGTAACATTTGCCCACATGTATACACTTAAATAACCACATCCAATCCAGGTACACAATTTTCTGTCACCATGAAGGAATTCCCCTTTTATAGTCACACTCCATCTCTCTTTACCTAACCTTTGGCAATCACACATCTATTTTCCATCTTTATAGTTTTCTCATTTTGAGAATGTTGTATTGATGCAATCACACAGAGTATCACCTATAAGATTGACTTTTCCACTCTGCCATTCACGTTGTTGAATGCATCAATAGCCCATTGTTTTACTGTTGCATAGTATTTCATGGTATGGATGTACCAAAATTAGTTTAAGAATTTATTGAAGGAGATGTGGGGGTGTTCCCAGTTTTGGCTTTTGTAAATAAAGCTGCTATGAGCATTGGGTGTGTACAGGTTTTCAAATGAACATAATTTTCATTTCTCTAGACATAGAAAAATGCCAGGTATATGATTGCTGGGTTATATACCATATTCAAGAGAGCCAGTTCCTTTGCATTTGGTATTATCACCATTTTTAGATTTTAGTTGTTCTAACACATATGTAGTGATGTCTCACCACGTTTCCATTTGTTTTTTCCTAATGTCTAGTAATGTTGAACATGTTTTTGTGTATTTATTGGCTATTCTTCTATCTTCTTTAGTGAAATATCTGCTTAAAAAGTTTCCTATTTTTGTTAAGGTGAGATTGCAATAAATCACTGAGTCGATCTTAAAGCAGGGAACTTTATTCACCAGTTGGGCATCTGGATTCACCAGCTGGTGGGCCAAGGGGTAGGCTACAAGCCCACACCCTTTGACTCCCTCCCGGGTTTCAGTTCACCTTTTATAGTCCAAAACCATAACAAAGCATAAGTGGCTGTTGCTATGGTTCAAAACCATAAACAAACCTCATGAGATCTAAAATCATAAGCAGAAAAGAGAGTGGGCCAAAACATCCCTTGTTTTGTACAAGTTAAAGAATGGTTACAACATCTAAACAATCAATCTCTGACAGGGTTCATTGTCCAAGAAAAATGGGAACCAAAGAGAGAACAATTTTACATTGTATAAGAATTGCCATTTTGTGTTGCCAGACATGCTCTGCTAAGTAATTGTTGATGGGTACAGAGGCCGGGCTTTCCCTGGGAGAAGCATTTCTTACATGACGTGGAGTCTCAGGGCAAGATGGACTCCATGTAGCCTGTCCCATCACATTTTCTAATTTTATTGTTTTCTTACTACTGAGTTTAGAAAGTTGTTTGTAGATTTCAGATGTGAATCCCATGTTGAATATATGATTGGCAAATATTTTCTTTTAATTGGTGACTACTTTTTTTGTTCTCTGCATAGAGTCTTTTGTAGAACAAAAGTTTTAATTTTCATGAGAGGCAATTTGTCTGTTTTCTCCTTTTATGTCTCATGCTTTTGATATTATGTCTAAGAAGTCTTCACCTAATCCTGGGACACAAAAAATTTCTCCTACATTCTCTTCTAAAAATTTTATAGTATTACATTCACATATCATATAACCTTTTAAGATTTAGAATTTTAATTTTGGCTATCATGGATGTTATTTTATCTTTCTTTGATCTTAGCTCTGTTTTTATTAGTCTATTTTAAAATAACACACCTCAGTGAGGTATTTAATCACCTTTAATTTTTTTATGTTTTCAGCATTTCTTGAATGATTATCAGAGATAAGAAAAACCAAATTGTTGTTCCTAGTCTCTGACAGAGTTACTCAGTGTAACACTTCTGGGAGCAGATGTATAAGGTCTCCCCTCATCCCAACCCATCAAGCAATTCTCCCCTGGACCCCAACTCAATGTCCTATAATTTAATTCGGTTCTGACACTATCTGCCAGAGATAATATCAAATCCATAAGTTAAGGGCTTAGTTCCACAAGACTGCCCCCACTTCAAATACCAGTAGTAAGAGGTATGCTGTCACCTATATGCCCTACCAACTTGCTGTAAATTAATCAAACACCTTCTGGGATTTGTTAATTTGCAAGAATGGCTCACAGAACTCAGGGGAACACTTACCTGTGTTTATCTGTTATAAATGATATAGGAAAGAGATGCATGGGGCTCCTTATATGGGAAGGGATGAGAAGCTTCTGTGCTTTCTATCTGCTATCTTCCAGTCACCTCCATGAGTTGAGCAATCCAGAAATTCTCCAAACTCTTTATTTTTTTAAATGAAAGCTTCATTACATAGGCATGGTTGATTACCACATGGACCACCGAGGATCAACTCCGCTTTTATTTCCTCTTCCTTTTCTCCTCCCTGGAGGTTGAAGAATGGGGTTGAAAGTGTCAAGCCTTTAATTATTCCTGGATCTTTTGGGTGTCTGACCTCTGTCCTGAAGCCATCTAGAGTCTTCCAGCCACCAGTCAGCTCATTGGCATGCAAGAGACAGTCTCATCTTTCTGGAGAGTCCAAGGGTCTCAGTGCTCTGTACCAAGAACCAAGAATCACGATGATACTTCCTCCAAATTATTCATCTAAGACTATTTCCATTATGTGTTTTAATGGCAAAAACTTGTGACGCTTTCTCAGTGTATTTTTTATTGTATTAAAATGATAACTTGGCCTTTCCTTCCACACTTGGAAAATGTGAGTCCATTGTCCTCTTGAATTTAGTGTTACTGTTGGAAAATCTGGTGTCCATCCACCTTCTGTTCCTTTGTAGATAGCCTTCTGTAATCTGCATGCATTCTTAGAATATTTTTCTTTATCTTTCTTAAATTTCACTAAAATTAGTTTAGTTGGCGACTGTTTTAATGTTTCTTGTTGGAATCCTTGGAATTTTCAATCCGAGTCTTTATTTTGGGGGCTTTTATTTCTGGGAAATTTATCTCCATTTTCTTCTCTCCATTAAAATAGCTCTTTCGTTTAGAACTCCTATTAACTGGACGTGGAGGAGATTGTTTTTAGAGTTTTAGTTGAACACCTTTGGAGATTTGTAGGCAGGGGATGGGAAAATGAATATCCTAGGCAAATTAGTCCCCACATGTTTTTCTCAGTTCCTGACTAGCATCACTTTCAGTGATGCCCTTATTTTACTCCAGTGGACACTTGAACCAGAATTCCGAATCACAGCAGGTGAGGGGGAAGCTATGTTTGTTCAAGGAAAGGGCAAGAGAGGAGCAAGAGCAAAGCTTTTCGGTTTCATCGTACCAGACTTCTCAGGGTTTCTTGTTCACTGGCCCCAAACACCACCCAATTGTCACACATCTAAACAACTCTTCTAACCTCAAGAATTTGCATAGTTTTCTCTCTAATTTCTTCAGGGTTGGCCTTGGGTTTGGGAGCCAGAAGCTTTGCTTATTCGGGATCAGCATATTTTGGTTGTCTTTTTGGTATTTATTTACAGCCGAACTGAAATATATTTAGAGACCATATGTTGCAAGCTTTCAACTTTTTTTGCAGATTTTTCTGTGTGTGCTTTAAAAGAATATGTATTTTATAATTTCTGTTTTCAGTGTTTTATGAATATCCATCTACTAGGTAAATTTTTCTGATTGTGTGGCTCAAATATTCCCTCCTTATACTGTAACATTTTATATGTTAATTTGACCAGTTACTGAAAAATTTGTCATTAATATATTATGATGACTTTGTTTTTTGGTTTCCTCTATCTTTTCCTATTATTTTTGTCATTTTTTCTTTGAAAGAGATTGTATTATTAATTCTTATGTGTGAGGTGTGAGGCTCCTCATTGTGGTTTTGATTACATTTTTCTGATGACTAGTGATATTGAACATATTTTGCATATACTTATTGTTGATCGTATATCTTCTTTTAATACATGTCTACTTAGGGTTTCATGTTTTGTTTTTGGTACTATTGAACCCAGGGGCACTTTTCCAATGAGCCACATCCCCAGCCTAGTTTATTTTATTTTATTTTTAAAATTTTGAGACAGCGTCTCAGCTTGTTCAATTACTGATTCTGGCTTTGAACTTGTGATAGTGCTGCCTCAGCCTCCTGAGCCTCTGGGGTTACAGGTGTGCATGCCCAAGTCCGACAGGACTGTGCCCATTTTTTAATTGGATTGTTTCTTTTCTTGCTGTTGAGTTTTTGTGTTACTTATTTTTTTATATTAACCCCTTATCAGATGTATGGCTTGTACATATTTTTCTCCCATTCTGTAGACCATTTCAATACTCAGCTTGTTAATTTTATGCAACACTCTTTGTCTCATTTTTGCTTTCATTTTTTGTGTTTTTAAGGGCATATCTAAAATGTCAAAAAGCTATGTCTGACCAGGTGCATGCCTGTCATCCCAGCAGCTTAGGAGGCTGAAACAGGAGGATTACAAGCTCAAAGGCAGTCTCAGCAACTTAGTGAGGCCCTAAGCAACTCAGTGAGACCCTATCTCTAAATAAAATACAAAAAAGGGCTGTGTTCAATGGTTAAGTGCCTCCGAGTTTAAACCCTGGTACAAACAAAACAAAACAAAACAAAATGAACAAAACAAAACAAACAAGCAAAAAACAAAACAAACAAACAAACAAAAACAAAACCAACCAACCTAAAAGCTTTTTCCAGTTTCAGGTTTTATATTTACATCTTTAGTCCATTTTATGCTGATTTTTATGGATGGTGTGAGGTAAAGTTCTAATTTTATTCTTCTGCATGTGTATATGCAATTTTCCTAATATTGTTTATAAAAGAGACTATTTTTTTCCTCCTTCATGGCACCTTGGTCAATGATCAGTTGACAGTAAATTCACGGACTTATTTTGGGCAGTGTTTGATTATGTATCTTTTTATGCAGTAGTGCTCTGTTTGTGGTATGTTTTTTAATCAGATCATGTGATATGTCCAGTTCTTCTCTTCTTGTTCAAGTTTGCTTTGGCTATTCTGGGCATTTTGTGATTCCTGCTCAGTGTATATTCTATATATACCCCCACTTTCATATTTCCCATCCTTCTGTTTTACTATGTCTCATTCTGTGTATTTTTTGATCAGTTTTCCATGTTGTAAATTCTCTTTATCTGTGCCTACATTGTTGTTCAATGAATCTAGTAAGTTTTGATTTCACCCATTATTCTGGATGATAATTTTGTAAGAATTTCTATTTGTCTCTTTAAAAAATAAACCTTTTATTTTAGAACAGTTTCAGTTTTGGAAAAGTTTGCAGGAAATTTGTGAATCGAGTGCAAAGAATCAACAGATACTCCTCACTCAGTTTATCCTTTAGTTAATACATCACATTCATATGGTGTATTTGTTATAATTACTAAAGTTCGTTCTTTATCTGGATTTCCTTCGCTTTGACCTCATGTCCTTTTTCTGTGTAGGATCACCTAGGACACCGCATTACATTTTATTGTTGTGTCCGCTTAGGGTCCTTTTGGCTCTGGATAAGTCTCAGGTTTTCCTTGTTTATGACCATCTTGGAGTTTTGAGGAGCACTGCTCAGCTCTCTCTGTGGGGCCTTTCAGTTGGGATTCATCGTATGTTATTCTCATGACTAGACTGGTGCTCTGAGTTTGGGGAGGTAGACTGTGGAGGCAAAGGGCCATTCTCATCACATCACACCAAGGGAATACTATCAATAGTGACCATGATGTACTAAATATTTGTGACCTCCTGAGATTCATATTTTGAGCCCAAACCCCAACGTGGTTGTATTTGGAGATGGTGCCTTTGTGACCTGGCACTTGGCACTCATCTAACCATTCGAATTAGATGTGGTCATGAAGGAGGGTCCCTTCCTAATTTGTACACGTTAAAGTTCACTCTTTGTGCTCTAGAATCCCTGGGTTTAGACAAACGCAGATTGGAATTGATTGACTTCTGTGAATTCCCCTGTTCCCCCTGCTCTCTCTTCCTGTGCACACACAACGAGAGGCCATGCGTGCACACAGGGGAAGGGAAGGGGCCAGTAAGACAAGAGGAGAAGCCCCAGAATGAATCCTACCTTGCAGGCACCTTGATCTTGAGCTTACCACCTGGAAGACTGTGAGAATATTGTTCCAACCACCCAGTCTATGTGGTGTTTTGTTATTGCAGCTTGAGCTAAGAAATGAGTTATCGCTGCTTGTGTTAACTTTGATCACCTGGACAGGTAAGTGTTCATTACATTTCTGCACTGCACAGTTGCATATTTTGGTCTCTCCTTCCATCCTGTATTCTTTGGAGAGAAGTTGCTATGCATGGCCCACACATGGAGTGGGGAGTTAGTCTTCCCATCCTTGAAAGTAACTTGGGGATAATTTCTTTTACGCAGGATGTTTGTCTCTTCTCCTTCATTTATTTATTTATTCAGTCATTTATTTACATCAATATGGACTTACTGGCATTTACTTTATGGTTTGGGTTATAACCCAACACTACTCTATTGCTCAAATTGCTCCAGCTTTGACCAATGGGAGAGTTTTCATCTGACTGTGCCTCCCACGGACATACTCCATAATTGTGGACCTTTATTTTCTTTTTACTGGAATATTTCCTTGCCTCAATGCCTATGAATTTTTCCAGGTTCATCTTTTTTTTCTCATATTTTGAAACTTTAATAAAACTTTATAATCTTCTGATTCCTCCACAGCTTGCCAACTGTCACTTTTCAATGATAATTAGAAACCAGATACACAAAGGTAAATGAGATTCACAGTACCTCCACCCCAGTTCTAGAACTAGCAATTTCTCCAAGGATCTATGGTTCCTATTACTAGACAATGTTATTAGAAACCAAAATCTTGTCAGTAGGTGTGCATGTTGCTACCGAGGTGTTTCATTGCTTCTAGGCACTCTCAGGTGACTGAGAAATGTATTTTAAAATGTGTGTCTATACCTGTTCATATATATTTTGCTGGGTGACCATGTATATCTATGTTAAGTTAAACATGAGTTTGTATGCTGTCTCCAACTCTAAACTACCACCATATGGATTTTTCTAGCCTCCTCCCCTTGCTTTTCTGTCACCTCCTATTCCAACAGTGAGACATTTGACCCCAACTGCCTGTCACCCATTTACCTAATTGTCCAGTTCTAGTGAGCATTTGAAGTGGTTTGAGAATGGTTGACCCGAACCTCCCTGAGAAAGAACTTTCGACCAGAGGATAGTGCTTATGTACAGTTCTTCTTGCTGTTCATCTTAGAGATTCCACTCAGGTCAAAGTTACTTAGGTCAGCATCTTTTCCTGTCACCCCTTTTGATGATATTGTTTCATATATCAGACATATAATTAGGCTCTTTTGACCTATTCTTCTTTCCACCCTGGGTTTCCTTGACCTCCATAATGATTTTAAAAAAATTTTGTACTCATTAAAGTTCAGTCTTTGTGATGTAGAATCTGTGCATTTAGACAAACGCAATTTTTGGAATTGACTGACTTCTGTACAGCTTCAGAATCCTTGAGAAAAGAGAATAACCACCTCAGACAACTCTCAACTTGAGGCCCATGGTGAAAACCAGAAATCCTTTATTGCAAGCAATAAAAACGGTGCTGTTTCATGCAAAAATACTGCAAAGCACGTATGTAATTTTTTATGTTCTATACAAATTAAAATGTGGATTAAAATGTAAAAAAGATACAGGTGAAATTAGTGTCAATAATATATTTTATTTAACCTAATATAGAAAAATATTATTTAATATATTTAATGTATAAAAACTGATTAGTAAGCTAGTTACTTGATTTGTAATAAGTTTTCAAGACCATTTTGTATTGCTCACTTCTAACACAGCTCAGCTCAGGATAACCACAATTCAAGTTCTCCTTAGACAGACACATTGGCTGGGGGCCACCTTATTGGGACAGTTAGTTAGTTTTAAAGATTTAAAGAGACCCTTATGTTCAGCAGTCTTATTTTATACTATGATGAAAATGAGAACCGGAATTTAACTCTAAGGTATTAGAGCTAACAGAATGAATTTATTGGCTTGCTCGGTTTCAGGTTAGGGCTTTGTTAAGGAAAGAGTGGTTTTCTCATGTCGGGATGGAGACACTGGGGTGGATGAGCCTGATAATATTTGCTTGAGAGGACTGAACTCTCCAGGCCTACTGAAGCATCTCCATGCAGGGAGAGAAAAACCTTCAAAAATTTTGGAATCTCTCCCAAGACCTCACCCAGTACAGGTGTATTGTGAGACTGTTCTCATTCTCAGATTTAAATCACTGTGGCTCACTCAGCTCAATATTTCCCACCATCTTGTTGCAGGTGGCTGAGCCCACAGCTTGCAGGAGGCCCCTCTCATTTGTAGAGATGAGAGTCCGGAGATGTCAACGTTCCTCTTTCTTTGTTATTTTACCTGCTGAATGATCTTATTAGCTGTTTTCAGGGAATTTATTAAAAGTAGCAAAGTAGTAGTTCCTGGAAAGATGAAATCAAACTAGAGGAAGGTTTAAGAATGGCATGGGTCCTGTGGCTGTTTGTCTACCACACACTGAAAGCATCACCTGCTCATCCAGATCACGCAAAGGAAAGAGCAAGTGCTCCTAACAGAGCCGGCTTGGTGTCATCTTTCCTGCTCTTCAAGAATTCCATGATTTTTTAAAATTAAATTCAACAGATTCATTTGTCTGAAATGTGCTTTTATCACATGATTATTTTCAGGAACTGTAATTCTAAGAAATGTGATTCTATCTTCTAGAACCTGTGCTGCTCAGACACCGAGACAAGGACGTTCACAAATGCCAACAATTATTCTGTGAAGAAGAGGGAAGAGAGCCCAGCTGGCAGAGACGCAGCCACCACAAGGGCGTGCTGGCTTCCTCCTCTGTCCCCGATGTGAGGCTGGGCTCCAGCACAACCCTGATGGAAACATTTTTGGACAAGCTCCCTCTCTGTCTGTGGGTATGAAGAAGCTCCTGGTAATAAACTTTTGGAAGTCAACCTGTCTAAGCCTGTCGAGACACTCCATCGAACCCCACCCGTCACCACCAAGACCTTCCTGATCATCATGAATCATTGATTAATACCAAATGGAAGGCAGCACCTCACAGGTCGCAGCCTGGAGTCAGGCCGACCGACGTGGGATGGAGTTCTGGCTTCCTCCCTCCATGTTTTCAGAAACATCGGCTCTAATTGTTCACGGCCCTGGGCTTCAGTTTCTTTACCTCTGAAATGGGGATGGAGATATTTACTATGGGGGGGCTGTGGAGAAGGGAGGTGTCAGAGTGGATCAGAAGAGGTCACTGGAGGGGGTGGAACCGAGGAGAGAGGGACCCTCCTTTGCCTGCTCAGGCTTCCTGTTTTCAGACCACCATGAGTAAGAGTTCTCCTCACTCGGGGGAGCCCCAGTGCAACACTGTGGTCTCTCTGCCACTCAACTCCCTGCTGGTTCCCGAGATCCTGATACTTTCTCCCAAGTGAGTCAGGTCACTGTGCTGTCAGTCAAATCTCATGATGGCAAATGTTCCTTTTGTGTTTCTGGGAAGCTCCTGAGGTTGGCCTGTGTCCATCTGTGGATGGCTTGCTGTGCACCTGAACGTGGAGTCTACCCTACAGTTTGCTTCCCTCTCTCTTTCTAGAGATAGGGAGTATCTAGGTTAACCCCAAGATTTGAATTTGGAATGAGAAGTGAAAGACTCAACTCCTATGGCTTTGATGTGGTTTGCTCCCAAAGGGTCACCTGCTGGAAGCTTGGTCTCCACTGTGGCAGTGTTGACGTGGTTGGAACCTTTAAGAGGTGGGCCTGGTGAAAGGGAGGTGATTTCTGTTGGGGGCTTCACCTTCATGAATGGATTAATGTTCATCTCATCAAATGGGTTTGGTCTCATAGAAGTAGATTGATTCATGTAAGAATGGATTGTCACAGGAGAGAGAGCCTGACCCCTCCCTACTCTCTTGCTTCTTGCCTTCCCATGTGACCTTTCTCTTTGCATGCACTATTGCCACATGGTGCCATCTGCCACGAGGTTCTCACCAGAAACCAGTGCTGATCCCATACTTTTAAACCTCTTTTCTTGTAAAGAACTCAGCCTCAAGTATTTGGTTATAGCAACTCAAAATGGACAAAGCACTCCCTTAGGACTGAAGCTTATGCCTTCTCTCTCTCCAGTCTTTATTAAGTGGTTTTCTGTGAGGTGAGAGTGTTTTGCCTTGATTAATGCAATTATTTTTTGTTTCCCATTCAGTTTTATGCTTTAGCATATGCTCTGATGTTTAGACCTTGGATAATGGAAGGTATGAGAGCACCCCAAAGCTCCTAATACATAAAACATACTGCTGAAATAATGTACATGTGTGTGTGTGTGTGTGAGTGAGTGTGTGTGTGTGTGTAAAACATGTAATCCTGGGTGAATCCAAACCCCAAGGTTTATTGAGGGAGAATTGAATGAAGAATTTGAATAAGTTGAAACAATGAGCTAGGAATGGGTTATTGATGAGACACTATTTCAAAATGAATAACTCAAACTTTGAGAAATAGATTGATGCTAGACCATGGTCTGATTGTTTTGTTTGGCTGGGATTATAGGGTAGTAGGTGTTCAGTTATATCTCCATTGAAAAGATAGGTTGAAGTCTTAACCTCCAGTACTTCACAGTGTGACCTTATTTAGAAATAGCGTTTTTACAGAGGTGGCCATTTTAAAATGAAGACATCACGGTGGGCCCTGATACAGTAGGACTCACTGGTTTCCTTATAAGAAGAGGAAATTTGGAAACGGAGGCAGACATGTACAAAATAAATATGATTAAAGACATCTGTGTGTCAATGGAGTAAAATTTGGTGTAATGCATTCACAAGTCAAGGAACACCAAAGACTGCTGGTACCCACCAGCATCTAGGACATTGGCCAGGACAAGGGTGCCTCTCACGGCTCTCAGAAAGACCCAACCTTACAAGTAAGTACCTCGGTCTTGGACTTTAAGCCTTGTACACGAGGCAACACGATTCTGTTTTTTAAACCACACATTTCGTGTCACTTTGTTATGGCAGCCCTCACAGATGATTACAGAGGATAGTGCTGACGGAAGGTGTGGGACTTTCTTAAAAGGAATGGAATTCCTAAGGAACTTTAGTCTTGGACCAGAAAGTGAGGTGGGCTGTAGACTGAGCTATAAGAAGGTTCCTGCCTTCTCTGAGGCACAGGGAAACCTGAAGTGCTCCTACTTGGGGTGTTGCCCTGCAAAATTCTACAACCACAGGAAGGCTGGGCCGAACCTTAGGTATTTTGTGGGTGAGGGCAATAGTCATATAGAGACCCACTTTGACTTATGATGGGGTTACATCTAGTAAACTCATCTCAAGTTGAAAACATCCTTAAGTCAAGAATGCGTTTAACACACCTAACCTCCTGACCATCCTAGCTTAGCCTAGCCTGTATTATATGTGCTCAGAAGACTGGCATTAGCCTACTCTTGAGCTTTGGGAGAGAGTATAAAATCCATATATTGCCAGTCTGGGAAAAGATCAAAATTTAAAATTCTAAGTATTGTTTCTGCTGAATGCATATTACTTATGCACCATGGAAAAGCTGAAAAATCCTAGGTTGAACCATTGTAAGTGAAAGACCATCTGTATTGTTTTCTGTGCTGTGTCTCCCTTCCTGAACCTTCAAGAAGGTCTCAATAAAAGTTTGTATCTCTGTATCTGCTGTATTGTGAGGAATGATGCTCTTCCTCTGGGTTGAAGTAGACGAGAAGTCAATAGAAGGCACCAGAAGGGGCATAAGGGCAGGGCTGTGCTAGGGCTATCACAAGCTCAGCCAGACGCATGGGGTTCAGATTCACCCAGGATTGCATGTTTTATGCACATATGCATGTGTGCGCGCACACACACACACACACATACACACACACACTGTGAACAGAGGAGTCTAGGGCCAGATTCTGGATTTCTGGAGGTGGACCTTAGGGACATGCTTAGAAATATATTTGAGGAATTCCTTGGAAGTGGTTAATTGGGTGATTCCCAACGATCCATCTTGCTACACTTAAAGTGTATGTGATTGGTGACTTCTAACTCAATTAAATGAAGAGATGGGATTGCTCAGATTATGTCTAAGGACATTTGCAGGGTTAAAATTCTATCATTACAATTAATAAGAATGACACTGAGCCGTGAATAACTGTCAAAGTCATGTGCTTTCATCTGCAGGGGAATGAAAGCCAACTCTGGACCCTCAGGCTAGGCCACCATACCAACACAGGGCTGTTGTTCAGAAGGAAGCATTACTGACAGCTGTAAGAAGTGACAGCGGGTAGCATATGGAGAAGGCACAATTTTCTCATCTGAAAAGCCACTGGGAGCTAGTCATAGGGAACTGGGAGATTTCTAAGATTCTCTCTAGCACTGTAATTCCATGACTCTGGGAAGGCAAAGGTACTGGTTAAGTATCAGGCCAGGATTCTGAGACTATTTAGCTTTAGGATCTACCACTCAACACATCTCAAGATTCCAAATTATGGCACAATTCATAGAATGGAACCTGCCTTTCCTGAGCATCCTCTGTAAGACAGGTGCTTCCCAGGCATATGGAGGTGAAGAGAATGGATAGGGTTTCTGGTCTAATGCCTCTAATGGTCTAGTAGGAGAAGCATATCAACACAGATAAACTCACCGATGAATAACTACACACTGTGGAAGGTGCTCACACTCTATCAAAGCGTGTCAGCAGGAGGAACCTACTTTTGCTTGGGTGATTGTGTCTGATTCCCAAGCTTGCCCTAACAAATTATCAACAGCTGTGTGGCTTAGAACAATGGAAATGTATTCCTTCACAGTTTCTGGAGTCCAGAAGCCTGAAATTAATGTGGTGGCAGGACCGTGCTCCCTCTGAAGGTCTTGAGAAGAACCCTTCCTTGTCTATCTCCTGGGTATCGGTGGTTGCTGACAATCCTTGGTGTTCCTTGGTTTGGAACTATGTCACTCCAATTTTTACTTCTGTTTTTATGTGGTCGTCTTCTCTCTGTAGGTGTCTATGGGTCTCCAGATCTTCCTTTCCTTTAAGGACATGAGCCATTGGAGTTAGGCCATACCCTATTCCCACATGACTTCTTAACCTGAGAAGACCCCTTAACTCTATTTCCCAATAAAGTGACATTCCCAGTATCTGGGGTTAGGACTTTAACATGTCCTTTGGAAGACACAACTCAACCCACTACAGGGGTCAGGAATGTTTTCCTTGAGGAGGTGAAATTTAGTTTGAGATCTGTTAGGAGAATAGGGACATCTGGCTGAAGACCAAGGGGAAGAAGATTCCAGAAAAAATAAAATAAAATGAGTAGCAGAGATGATGGTGGAAAGGAGCTTTGCTTGTGTGAGCTCTGAAAGAGCCCAGCCGGAGAAGGTGGAGGGAAGTAAGGGACAGAGTGGGACTGCGGCAGGGTCTTGCTCACCATCTAAAGAGCTTGGAGTTTATTCTAAGAGGAAGAGACATCACTGAAGGGATTCAAAAGAAGGCAGGGTCACCTGAGAGCAGAGATGGAGAAATTAAAAGCTCCTTGGAGCAAAGACTGGATGGGGCCATGGGACTGGGGATGAGAAGCAGGATGTCCCTGCAGGAAGCTATTGAGATGGCAAGTGCATATATATATATAATATTGGTGGCCATGGATATGGAGAGAAATGGATGATTTCTGAGATATTAGGAGACTGAATCAACAGGACTGCTTTGAGCTGATTTATTTCTAATACATAAATCACAAATGGAAGTTCTAGAGCTCACATGTGGTTTAAGTCCACTGAATAGTTTCACCTACACGAATCAGTAATAGCTATATAAGTGTTGGAGTCCAAAGTCTTTGACTAGATATTGACCAAAGATGGCCCTCAGTTGACCTCTGACTCAAAGGAGACAGCTTTAGCTCATTCTGTGCTGTATTTTAATAACAGGGACAGGTCAACATAAACAACAACAACAACAAAACCCCAAGGTTCCTAGCCACTTTTACAAAGTTGGAGAAGCTCCCAATAGCAAGGACTGCAATCTTGCTTGGCTCCAATTAGCTGTAGTCAAGTGGCACTTTCCTCCCTTCTATATAGAACACACTCCCCTGTTGGTAGCAGTCTGCACCCCTCCCTTTTGCCCTGCACCCAAGAGCTTACCTGATTTATTTTATCTTGACTACTTGGGTTTGCTCCTCTGTCTATTATGATGACCTGAGTTGGTTTCCTTTTGTGTGAATCCTCTGCTCATTCCTTTGTGAGCTCTTGTGGCTGTGGATGGATCCTTGAGTATTTGCGACTCAGAGTCAATGTCTTTCTCTCCAGAGGCTTTCTAAACTGGAATTGGAAGGAATACAACAGCACATCCTGAAGGTAGTCTATGTGATCCCCATGGAAGAGGTCAAGTATTGAATTCAATATGTCTCTTGCTTCTTTTTAGTCCTTCTCCCTCGAACTTCTACAGGCCATCTTTCTAATAACTGAGGATAGTATTATGTGCACCTTCTAGTCTGTTTAAGAAAGTAGGCAAATGTAGAATGCATTTCTGGGGGATTCTCAAAAACATGATGACATCTCCCCAAATAAAGCTGTTTTAAACTCCAGTGTTCAGGGAGTTTGAATCTTTGTAAAAAACTAGGCATTTCCTAGTATTGTTGGAAAGGTGAGGCCTTTCAGTAATTTTAAGTGTCTTAAAAATTGATTTGGATCTTTTCTCTATGAACTGATCCCTAAATTATGAAACCATGAAGAATGCAAATTGCAAAACCAACCTTCCCCCCTAAAACTAACCCAAAAACAAAAAAACAAAAACAAATAAACAAAAATCTGCTCAGCTATGGGAATAAAAGTCTCCTAGGTAAAGACCATCTGAAGTCTAATCCTTATTTCTTTAGATATATGATGAAGTGAAATAACAAAGTGAAATGATCTCCATCCTGGCTTTATACAACCACATTGTTGCATATCTAAGTGAGTTTTTATTTACAGACGTGCAGCTAGAAGAAAACTCTGTTTTTGCTCCTGAAAAAGTATCCAGGCTAGTCACAGGAAGGAAATTGCTATTTCCCACTTACGCATCTTCTAAACAAAAATAAAATATTTAGTGGAGCAAAATAAAAGGACAGATTACTTCTGGACTCCCAGAACCTCATTGGGTTTACTCCCTGTACCCTTGAACCTAATCATTTGGTGTTAAGCCACAAAACAGGATAAAATGTACCGCAAACTTGTGGCAGGTTGTTCCTAGCTGTAATTTGTGTCCTCAAATTAAGCCCAACGTTGGGGTGACATTTATGGTTCCCTTCTATGGTGGTGGCAATGTCACTCGGATGGAAAAGCAGGAAGGTAGCTTTATTTGTGTATAAGATTCATTTTTCTTTTGAAGTAGAACTCAATACTCTTGGTGCTGGAGAGAATTGGAGATGATATGATTTGACTGCTGGTTTATCCAAGCTTCTGTCATTCTGTGGAATCCAATAAACTGTTGCCAGCGGTCTTTCAGCCTGACCTTGGTCACAATGAAACAGCTTTCCTTTCTTCCTTTCTTTAATGTAATGCTCAAGTCTTTTTATACTAAGTAAATATAATGGGCTGGGGATATAGCTCAGTTGGTAGAGTGCTTGCCTCACATGTACAAGGCCCTAGGTTCAGTCCCCAGCACCACCAAAAAAAAAAAAAAATCTTAATTATTACTAAGTAAATATACATACATAAATAAATAAACATATCAGCCATCAGGAAAACTGGTTACAACCCAGAAATATGTCTTGAACAATGTCTTATTCAGCTTTCTGTGGCTATAACTGAACACCACACACTAGGTGATTTATCAAGGATAAAGGTTTATTTAGCTCAAGGTTTTGGAGGCTGGGAAGTCCAAGGTCAAAGAGCCACATCTGGGGAGGGACATTATTGCTGGTGGAGACTCTGCAGAGTCCTGAGGCAGCCCAGGACACCACTTGGCTAAAGAGGTGCATACCGGAGACAGAGCCAGACTGGCTTTTGCAGCAAACCCACTCTCAAGATAATCCATTAATCCATGAGTGGATCTCTCCAGTCATAAGGCAGAACTCTCATAACCCAAATGTCCCAGGAAGCTCGGAAACCCCACCCGATCTTACTTCTCTAAACTTCACCATGGGGATAAAATTTCAACAGGAGTTTGAAATTTGAAAAGGTGGCGTCATTCATCTATCATAACATTGAGTGCTCAAGGATCAATTTTATAATGGGGCAACTAATCAGGGAAGGTTGCACCTCAGATTTGTCAAGGTGCAAGGACATCTTCATTGGCAAGGAGCCAGGGTTGGCCTGACATCTAAATCAAGAGACCCACTTGGGATCATTGCGGCAGGTTCACTTCCCTGCCGGTGGTATTCCTGTCTGAAGTTTAGACTTTTTCTCAGCACATTTCATTGGTCTTTCCCAATTTGCACCATTTCCTCTGTGCTCGCCCTCCCCAGGGCCCAAGGAACTGATTTGCAGCAAAATTCTTCTCCCCACCGAAAATTTGTCTCCCCATGTGAGCTGCTAAGTCCTGGATAAAAGGATAGATTTCCTTCTGTCTGGGATTCTGCATCACCATGAACTTAACTGAACAAGAAATATCATTGATTTTCTCTGGGACCCTCCCCACTGGTTAGAGAATAGAGTTGGAAATTCTTTACTCACGCCAACTAGGTAATGTCGGAGCAGCGGACTTGGGTGGAGGGAGGAAAGTGATGGAGAGTGAAATGAGCATTTTTCTTTTTCACAGCTGAAGACAAATAGCATTTACCTCTACTTGGCAACGTAGGTGTGTGAATGTGTTGGATTGTTAAGTGATGTTTGGGGATGTTGGG
Organism: Marmota flaviventris; assembly: GCF_047511675.1. Taxonomy (NCBI): domain Eukaryota; kingdom Metazoa; phylum Chordata; class Mammalia; order Rodentia; family Sciuridae; genus Marmota; species Marmota flaviventris. The sequence goes on from NC_092503.1 coordinate 140,560,538, forward strand.
AAAGCCTGGAAAATGAGTCTCTAGTTCATTTTCCTCTCCATTAATCAAAAATAGAAATGCTTTACCTGTTTGCCTGAAAGTATTCACATCGTACCATTGCCCTGCTATTGAGCATGGCTCAAAGGCCATTATGAAATAATTGGAAAATGGGTGCTCCTGGTCTAGGGAACCAGATTGCTCAAACAATGTGTATCTATTGTGCTTTTTCTTTTCTTTTTCTTTTTTTGTATCTCCCACACAGTCCAGTATTGAGAGACTATAAAAGACTGATGCTCTTTTCCTTTGATGATATAAAGTATTGATATTTTCCACTGTTTTGATTTTTGTCAACACTCTGAAAAAAAATTAGCAAATAAATGGGAGAGGATATGGGTTACATCTTGATATAACAAGGAATGAACCCAGGGTGTTCAACCACTGACCTACATCCCCAACTCTTTTTATTTTTATTTTTTATTCTGAAACAGGGTCTTACTACGTTGCCCAGGCTGGCCTTCAACTTGCAATCCTCCTACCTCAGCCTCCCGGTAATTTATTTTTTAAAAGGGGGATATAATTTGTTTAATCTGGAAAAGAGAAAGTTCACTGTAGCCCATGCGGTTGGAAAGATTCCCCCGCCCCTCTCTTTTGCCACCTGCTCATTCTCTGGGCTGTAGTGAAGTTCTGGGCACGGCTCATTTCTTTACTTGCTGCATTTTATTGTGATTATAACTCAGGTGACCAGGCATCTTGGTTAGCCTATCACAGGTCTGGTTTATAATTGTTATCCCAGGATCATTATGAATGGCTTCCCCCTTGACTCTCAAAAGTGTTCCAGCAGAGATGATAAATATAACACCAACATAAACCGAGGACCAGAGAGCCCAGGTTTCCTATGCTGTTGCAGGTAAATAAGTGCAATCTAGTGACCAAAAGTAATTAGGAGTGATTTTTACGGCTCAGCAAGAACATTAAAGGTGATCTAATGTGTAATCTACAATGATGCTCTTCTGAAGTCTCTTCTTCTTTTTTCCCAAGTGTCTCTGAGAACTATGGCTGTTGGAAAGACTTTCAAACATGACACCCCTCTTTCCTGACACCCAACCCACATCTTTTGTCTCATCTACTTCTCTTAACTCCTCTGTGTCTATGTGACTCCTCTTTCCTCTAGACATTCTCTTAACTCTGCTTTACAAACCAGCCTGGATCGAGAGGGTGAGGGAAGAAAATCATCTTAATTGGCCAGACAAAACGGTTCCAAGTGGCTGGGGAAACTCTCTGTCACCTGGGGACTCAGCTGAGTGTCTGTATCTCAGTGTGCAGCATGGTGCTTGGCAGAGGCTAGAAAAGGTGAATGAATGGAAGTGAAGTAAGGAGGACTTTGACCTGGCTTTCAAGGAGGAGCAAGATGTGAATGTGTAGGGGTGGTCGGAGGGCACTCCTGGGAAAGAAGGATCAAGGTGTGTGTAGTTGAAGGCTTGTTTGTCTGTGATGGTGTTTGAATCGGCTTTTCTTTGCTGTGACCAAAAGACCTAACAAGAACAGTTAGAGGGGGAAAAGTTTATTTTGGCTCATGGTTTCAGAGAGAGAGCCCACTCCATAGCTCTGGCCCCAAGATGAGGCAGAACATTAAGGCAGGAGGGCATGGTCGAGGAGAGCAGCTGAGGACATGGCAATCAGGAAGCAGAATGAGCACCATTCACCAGGGACAAAGTATAAACCTCAAAGGCATGCCCCCAGTGACCCATGCCCTCGAGCCACACCCTCCCTGTCTACCATTGCCACACAGGTAACCCCTACGAGGGGATTAATGCATAGATTAGGTCAAGACTCTCATAACCCAATCATTTCACCTCTCAACTTTCTTGCATTATCTTACATGTGCTTTGGGGGGATACCACGGTTTGGATATGAATCCAAACCACTACAAGTAGAAAAGGGAGGATGGAAAGGGACTGGGGACATGGCAACTGGAGACTCTTGGTGGGGAAATGTGGAGAATATGTTCTCCGCTTAATAGTGGCCTAAGAGTAGAGGTCATTTGTTGGCTTCTGAAAGTGGAGTCCACTCCAGAAGGGCTCTGAAAGCCTAAAAGAGGGAGTCTAGTAGAGAGTCAGGGTAGCCTCATGAAGTGGCAGAAGAGTATTCTTAGATAGATTAATTGGCCAACTTTGGGGCAGTTAATTGATACATTGGATAACATTGTGATGGATGAGAACATATCACAACTCCATAAATGGCTAACATCACTGCCACTACCACCTCTGCTACCACCACCACTACCACCATTGTCATCACCATCATTACCACCATCACCACCCTCCACCATCACCATCATCAGCACCACCATGATCATCACCATCAGCACCACATCACCACCTTCCACCATCACCATCAGCAGCACCACCATCACCACCCTCCACCATCACCATCACCATCATCAGCACCACCATGATCATCACCATCAGCACCACCATCACCACCCTCCACCATCACCATCACCATCACCATCAACAGCAGCACCATTAGCACCACCATCACCACCCTCCACCATCATCATCATCATCATCGCCATCACCATTAGCAGCAGCACCACCAGCACCATCCACACCACCCTCCACCATCACCATCACCATTAGCAGCAGCATCATCAGCACCACCATCACCACCCTCCACCATCACCACCCTCCACCATCACCATCACCATCACCATCATCAGCACTACCATCAGCACCACTATCACCACCCTCCACCATCACTCATCCTGGGAAAGTCCTGAGACAGAAAGATAAACTGGTAGCTTATTTAAGGAAAGTATTATGGAAAGACATAGAGAAGCTCTGTTGGGAAGAAAGGAGACTGCAAATGTTAGAAGGGCTGTGTGGTAGAAGAGGGAGGGGACACCTACTAAAGAGCTCACCTGGGAAGTTAGGATGAGAGAGGGGATCACAGGGAAGCTGACTGCAGCTCAGCATTAACAAACCTTCTCATATTCAAAATGAGAAGTAGATTTTCTCATGGAAGTGAGCTCCCTTGTGTTGGGAGAACCCAGCAGAATCTGGTTGATCACCTGCTAGGGATGTTACAGACACTTTAATAAACACATGGAAGACAGAATTTATTTTTTTGAGATAACCTTCTAATTGAAAGATGGCAGGACTTGAAAAACTTCAGGCCATGTGATTGGGTAGTGGGTAATGATTGGAATGCCAAAAGAGAATCATGGTATATTCCAGACTCTCAACTGAGAGTATATTTTGCTCCTCGGGGAATACTTGACAATGTCTGGGGACATTTTTTGGTTGTTACAACTTGGGGGAAAGTGCTGTTGGCATCTGGTGAGTAGAAGTCAAGGATCTGCTAAGTGTCCTACACTGTAAGGACAGCCCCACCCCCGTCTCCAGCAAAGGGTTAGCCAGCCCCATACATTGATAGTGGCGAGGTTAAGAAACGCTGGTCTATCCTTAAGTCCATTGTTGTCTTCTGTGGGAGAGTGAAAAGAGCCACTGGATGGATAAATGTCGACTCACATTCACCTCGTAGTGTTTTCCTAAGCTAAAAGCCAGAAATTCTGCCGAATCTGCCTTTACATTGTGGTTTTCACACACCTTAAAGATCCTTCTTTTTTCTTCAAAGCTTCTTTGAAGTTAGTAAAACTGGTGAAGAAATGCAGTAGGCAATCCAGACACACTCACCCTCTCAATGAGGTTTGAAACCTCATTCTGGCTGCTAGCCAGGAGCCTCTGTGGAGTGCAGTCTTGTACTCATCCTACTCCCTGGAGGGTAACTGACTTCCTTGAAGGCTGAGGATGCATCAAGAGGATTCAGGTTTCACACATTGTTCTCCCCATAACCTGGCTGATTTCCTCATTTTGTTTGCAACACATGAATAATTAGGGTGGCCACATGTCCAGATTTGCCTGAAACTGGCATGGTTGGCCCATATTGTTTTGGGATGACTAATAGTAGTGCCTCCTTTTACCATTAAAAGCGTCCTTGTATAGACAGATTATATGGCTGCCCTACTGTTGGTCGGCCCAGAGGTGTATTGATGATACATTTACACAGGTTTAAAGAATATCTGTAATGTAAGTGATACCAGCTAAAAACAGCTTCTCAGGAATGGGGATGTAGCTCATTCCAATGTGCAAGGCCCTGGGTTCAATCTCTAGCACCACAAAAACCCAAACTAAAACAAAAAACAAAACACCTACCTCATCAATGGTAGCCACTTGACCATCATCACAAAAGCACATTTGCATAACTTGTCCAAAACAGAGATAATTTCTTTCATTCAAGATGCATGTTTGGTCACATCTTGTGATCCACAAGCAACATTTCTGACTTGCTTATGTGGGCCACGGAGATGGAATCTGTGGCTACTGTTAAGAGTAAAGACCTTGTTGACCATCTCGGGTCCACTGTATTGACTATTAACATTTCTCTAAGGTAAACAGCTCTTTAAGATTAGAATCCCTAAAAATTAAAACTTTTCATGCAAAAATCTTTTGAAACCATGACCAGATCTATATTAATTTTTGTGTCCCGTTTTGTCTTTTCTATACACTTCTTAGCTGCATTTTCTAAACTGCTGCCCTTTCTTCAAGTTGGATTCCAGAGAGATGATTTTGAAACACCATTTCATTGGTTTCCTGAAGACATAAAAATGATAGATCTGATTAGATGAGTCTGTATTTTTTGAATACGGTGTATAAAGTCTCAGCTTTGAATACTTTAAAGAGAGAATGATATCTAGAGTATGAAACTTTCCAGCCATAAAGACCACAAACTACCTTCTATTTGCCTAAATTATGTTTTTTCCCCCTGTATTATATTGTTCTATATTCTGTTCTTCTCAGATCTTTGGGGGAGTTGTTTGTTCCACAGGGTAAATTGCCAAGTGCATTTATGTTCCTGTATAAATAACGAACCATTCTGCACTCAGGGACACATTGATACCCACATTGATAATATATATTCCTTATTTTGGAGAAAAAAAACTGTATATAAGAGCTTTACCTTGCATTAACAGATAACACATAGCAGTTTGGCACATGACCTTATTTTTCTTCCTTTTTTTAAAAAAAACTATAGTATAGCAGTTCATAAGACCACTCACCAAATCTGCTGGTTGTTTAGAGTGCATGCATGCGCACATGCATATACACACACACACACACACACACCCAGACAAAATGTAATGTTTGCTGCCCTGAATCCCCATAACAATCCTATTTTCTTTTTCCAGTTAACCCCACACTTGGGATTTACAGGTTCAATAATTAACATGTTCTTTTTCTATTCTTTTTTTTCCACTAATCAGCTTACTACACAATAGCGGGGGTGTAGTCAAAAACATCTGCTTGGGAGTCAGTCATGAGGAGGAAAATAGGACCTGTCACCTATCATCTCTGTGACCTCAGACAAGTTACCTAATCTTTCTGGGCCTCATTTGCCTACTATGCTTTGTAGGGATAATAGACCTTGCCTGAATAAGTCTTTGTGGCACTAAAATGAGATTTTGTCTATCCTTCACATTTACTTGTCTGTCTATCAATCTATTTATCTATCTGTCACCCAGAAGAGAGTAACTCAAATTAAGGCAGCAATTCTCCTTTGTAGATATTTCCATATTTCTACCATCAGACAACCCACAGCACAGCCATCTTCACCTGTTCAAGTGCCTGTCCTCATTTCTAGATGAGCAACTTGAGGGCAGGGTCAAGGTTTATCTCCCTTAGCTCCAAAGCTGGACTTAGCAAATATGAGGCACCCAATACCTATTTTCTGAATCAATAAATCAATAGATAAATTTGGCAGTTTCCAAGGGTGATGATTTACAGTTGTTTTCTCTTCCTACACTCAAAAAGCACTGTCTAAAAATTCTAGATTATGAAATGTTCAGGGTCTCCCGTTGACCTGAGTAACAATGCTTGATTTGGATTTGGGGACAGCTGTCTCTCTACCCTAGCACCAGAGGTGGTCCATAGCTGTGGAGGAGATGCTGTTGGCTCCTGGCCCACTTCACCTTTCCTGGGTGGTACGTCCTGCTGAGTGTTGATTAGCTAGAAGGTCATTGCTGCTGAGTTTTGGAAATGTCCCCTCTGCTAACAGGAGCCTCTTGTCCACAGGCGTTGGGAGGTTATACCCACCCTCTCTGCCAGGGAACCCCCCAGTGACAGGTGGCCAATTGCTGATACAAGAGTTCCAAAGCCCAGCTATCCTGGGCCCATACTAAGACTAAAACCAGATCACACTGATAGTATTGTGGACCTGGTTCATCAAGAGGTGTCTGCAATGGGACTATGTGGCTCAGTCTCTAGTCACCATACACATAGGGCACAAAATCGAGGCTTTTCTATCGGCCATATGAAGGCCCCATTTGACCTGAGTCTTCAAACCCATTGTAAATTTGGCAGTTTTCCCCCCATTTTTGTACTTTGTTCACATTTGGAAAGAACAGGTCATATTTTAGTATTTCAGATTTGAAGGTTATTGGACTTATGTAGACTTAACACTTTATAGCAAAGGCTCAAAATCAGTTTCTTATGAATATTTGATAATTCTTGACATTTAACTGAGGAAAAGAATATTAACAAAGTGTAGTCTTAAGAACCACCAGAGTGCCAGAATGTTCTAATTGTGTCTAGGACAGAGCACAGGTTAACTTATTTGTGGTAAACTGTTCTTCAGAATGGTTAGAATATAAGGAGAGAGAGATAACGTAACCGATCTTCCAAAGACTCCATTAAAGTCTGTCAAAACTAAACTGAATGTGTTTTTTTGCTCCCATCATATCGACATTTTGCAGTGCTTTAAGTAGGAAATAACGAACATCTGTAAACATTAGAGCTACAAAGCAAAGATTTTTCTAATATTGGAGGTTGTTCACTTGTGACAGAGAGTTGTAACAAAGACAGTGGAAGTTAGTGCATGAATTCAATTGAGCTGGTCAATTTGCACAACGGCTGGTGGGTTTCCAGAAGTGGATCCTGTCACCATCCACAACATCACACCCAGATCCATCACCCCGATCCCATCTGTGTGGCCTGTGATGGAAATGAAAATAGAGACCATTTTCTCTACTTCCTCTGTTTGAATTCCCAGGTGGGGAAACTGAGGACTGGGAGAGAGAGTGACTCAAGCTATAATTTTTTAAAAATGTATAATAGCTCCCTTCACTGTGTCCTTGAGATGGAGAGGCTCCCACTGGCTCTTGTCAGGTCCTCCTGCTTTGGTCAGGATAGGAATAAGCCAGTCTGCACAGCTCAGGTGGGAGGTGTGGGAAGGATGCATGTTCTCTGCCCTCTATAGTTGAAGGGAGCAATTGTTTTGTAATGCCATGGCCCCAGGGAGGAGCCGGAAGCACATGGTGACTTGATCTGCTATACCTTGGGCTGGTTCTAGAAATCCTAGGATCATCTACACCAACCCTGGTGCTGATAGGAGTCCATGTGGCCGATCGACACTAAACATAGTTGGAAAGTGGTGCGCGTTTTGGGATCTGCCATGAACACCTGTGAGGTGGTGGTTAGGGGGGTGCTGTGTTGCTGTTAGATTTTTCTCCTTTCCAATCCTGGGGGAGCCTAATGTATTTTAGACATAAGGGCTCATGAAAGCACTTCAGAGTCTGGCTTGTTATGGGTCCATCCACAAGAATGGATATCTTAAAGTGACTCCGGGTGGATGCCCAGACAGACTGGCTGTAAGACACGGGGACTGAAGTTGGCTGGGATTCATATGACCTGGGTGGGTCCAGAGCACGCAGGAGGCTGGAGTACGTAGCATGGCTCATTCTGTGGCTACTAAGTGCCACCTGGGGCCTGTTTACTCTCAATCCATAACCATGACTAAGATATTTTGGAGTGTTTAGAGACCATTAAAAGAGAGTAGGCAGAGCCAGGCAGGAGAGTGGCGTAAGGGCGATGAGAATGAGTTCCGAAGGGGTCAGCGTGTAGGCAGACTCCTAAATCTGGAGGTCTCCTGTTTGTACTTGTGGTGAGGATTCTACTGACCAGAGCCCAGAAAACAGTAGAGCTGAGCTAACCACAGAGGTGAACTGTTCAGTACCAGCAAAACTTGTGCGAGGAAGGGGATCTTAGAGAAGGGGTCAAAGAAACATATAAATTGATGTGTTCAAATTCCCCAAATTCCTCCACCGTCATCACTTGACATGGCCCCCATTTTTTTTTTGTGTGTGGTACTGGGTATTAAACTTGGGTGCTCTACCACTGAGACACATCCCTAACCCTTTTTATTTTTTGAGAAAAGTTTTTGCTAAATTGCTTAGGGCCTCACTGGGTTGCTGAATCTGGCCTTGAACTAGTGACCCTCCTGCTTCAGCCTCTAGAGTCTTTGGGGGCATGCACCCATACCCTACTCAAATGGCCTCATTTTTAAAAATTCATAAACAGAAATAAAAACAAGACACAAATATGGTCTCCCTACGCCATTTCCTCTGAGTTATAAGCAGCTGGAGGAGATGGAAAATAGATTGTGTTGGTAACAAAATGATTGCCCATGCTATTTCCAGAAGGACTGGAATGTTAGCTGAACAATGATACAGCTGTGAGAAAACACAATGCCCAACACTTCACATTTACCTTATAAACTTACTTTTAATTTTAGCAGCCAGCAATTTTTAAAAAAATGACTCTGTGCTCCTCCTAAACTCTGGAGTTGCATTGCTGATTATTTGTAGTAATTATGAACCAGGATCACAGCACCACTGTAGGCATTCAGGCAGGTGACAGCTGGTATTAGTTTGGACCTTGAAATATTTGTGGTGCCTTTTGCAGAAGACATGTAGGGAGCTCTCCATCACCAGATTCCTGACTAAGGTCAGGTCCAAAGCTAGACCCTCCTACCTATGGAGTGACAAATTGTGTCATCTTCTGTTTGAGAACTTTGAAGTACCATCTTTGATCTTGCAATGTTGACATTAGATTCTGATGGACGGAAAGGACCTGGAGAATTTCAGTGTTACAGATCTCAGCCATAGAATGGGTACTGAGGTTGCGATGTCAATCTTATGGCTCTGGCCTCTTTGTGTTAGAGCACCAGCTGTTTTCACCCCTCCCCCTCTTCTATTTCTGTACACATGACGGTTGACACTCATGGTAATATTCATGTATTACCAGGCCTATTTCTGAATTTTTATGAATCTCCACAAAATCTTGCAGGGAAGTAAAGCAAATAACATTGCAATCTTTATGCTATTCATAAATATATTTTATAAGCATGTGAATAATGAATCAGCCTTTTAGAGATCTCAAAACTTGTCCTTTAACAAAGAAAATATGGCCTATCCAATTTTGGAAAAATGATTGAACGCATAAAAATAGACTTGATGCTTCTAGACTGTCACTCCATAAGTCATATTAATATGTTATAAAGCATGTGTCATTAAGGCATAAGCACAAATAAGAATTACTTCCTGTCAATTATAATATGCAGATTTATTGATTTTCAACATACTCTTATTAATAAGAGTAAATTTATTGATTTCATGTGCACATCATTTTGTCTAGCTTTGATTTTGAAATGGCAGTTGAGATGGGACCAACCAGTACATTTGTAGGTGATCCCTTGAAGATATGAAGAATGTCCCTATCAACCATGTTTACTGACCTATTGGTGAACCAAAAGATTGAATGGAATTAACCATAAAATTACAACTCAGAAACAGACATACACAATTTTCAAAGAAAATTTTAAATGGAATTAAATGTTTTTGTTGTTTTTATTATAAAAAATAGTACATGTATATCGTATAATCTAAAACAGAAAGATTTTATATAGAAAGTTGGCTTCCCCCTACATAATCACACCCTACATATAAAACATAATTAACATTTTGGAGGTGCTCATTCCAAATCTATTCCATACATACGTATAGATACATATAAAAATTTGTATACAAATTTTATATTCACATATAAAATTTTATAAATGTGTAAATTTAAATAGATGCTCCTCAGTTTGCAATGGGGTTACGTACCAATAAAACCATCATCAATTAAAAATATCGTAAGTCAAAAATGCATTTCATCCACATATCTATTGCACATCCTAGCTTGGCAGCCACAGCACACCAGAATATCTGTGTTTTCCTTGGTAATCTCTGGGAGACGTAGCTCACTGCCTTTGTCCAGTCTCTGGGAGGGTGGAACCCCATGTCACTAACCCAGGAAAAGAACAAAAGCACAAAATTCTACTCAATGCATAGCATTTTCACAACACGATAGAGTTGAAAAACATGTAAATCAAACCACGTTGGGGGCATTTTTTTATTTATTTACTTTTTAGAAAACGGGAACATCCTGTAACCTACTTTAAAACGTGCCAATACAGCATGGATCACTCTCATGTCAGTACACGCAGACCTGCCATGGGTCACTGCCCCCCTTCAGCACTGTCAGCGGAGGAGTGACAGTAAGGAGGCCACCAGGGCAGGCAGGAGCCCACTTGTGTGGGGCCTCCTAATGGGCCTGGACTTCATCCTAAGAGCACTGGGAAGCCCCTGGAGTGACAAGGTCAAATTGTCATTGGAAAAGGCCCCTGTGTGGCTCCAGCGTGAAGAATGGATGGGAAGAGGGTAAGAACAAACTGGGGGAACAACATGGGCCTGCTGTCATTGCCATCACAGACATGACGGTGACCGAGACCAGGGAGTGGTGGTCCAGGGGGAGAGAAGTGGTGACGTCAGGCTGTGGTCAAAAGGCAGAGCAGAGACAACCTGTCTGCTCACTCACTGGTCGTGCTCACAGGAATTTTGAGGGAAAGAAAGGTGTGGCTCACTGGTCAGGGGTTTCTAGCATCATGGTTGGCCAAGGGGGCACTGCTGCCCAGTGGGGAAGACTGAAGGAGGTGGTAACATCATGAGTTCATCTTGACTGAGCTGGATTTGCAGCAGCTGTGGAACACCCAAGCGATCACCGGCTCCCTGGAGCCAGATGAGTGGTGCATTCCATGTCCACTGGTAACAGGCGAGGACGTGGGTCCTCTGGCAGAGACACTGAACGAGAGAGGAGGAGTCTTGGGTCTGGAGGGACCCCAGGACTTCAAGGCTGGATGGAGGGAGATGAAGGAGAGTGTGGAGCAGACGCCAGAGAGGCAGTCTGTGGGCTGCAAGCTCCCCGCAGTCAGTGCCCAGGTTTGTTTCACTATTTCATCTCTAAGACTCAACATGATTCTTGGAATACGTAAGTTTCCTCCCTCCTTCCTTCTCTCCTTTCTTCCTTCTACTCTTCCTTCCTTCCTTTTTACCTGTTTTTGAGACCAGGTCTCACTATGTTGCACAGGCTGGCTTCCAACTCCTGGGCTCAAGCAATCCCCCTGCCTCAGCCTCTATATGACTATATGACTATAGTTGCATGCCACCATATCCAGTATAAGACATAAATATTTTTAATGAATAAATGAATGGAACTATGGAATCATGTAAGCCAAAACAAGAAAGCTGTGACAAGGACACATACTGAAAAATGGTCCTGGATTTAGTAATGTAATAATTTTAGCAGGAGCAGCTTAGTCCAAAAGGTGAGGTTAAAAGTAAGTTGGAGTGGATTGTATCAATTTACACCATTACCGACAACTGTGTTAAGTACTGTTTCACTCATCAACATTAGGTACTGTCCATCTCCCAGATTTAAAAGGCCCAAAGATCTAATATTTGAATTTATCTAAGTCTTTGAGTATTTTTGGGGGGGCTGCTTTATTTGTTGGGCTGTATTAGTCAGCTTTTCCTTACTGTAACAAAATACCTGAGATATCAACTTATAAAGTGGGAAGATTTATTTTAGCTCACAGTTTTGGAGATTTCAGTAAGTGGTCAGCTGGCCTCATTGCTTTTGGGCCTGAGGTGAGGCAGTAAATCATGGCAAGGAGTATGTGATGAAGCAAAGCTGCTCACCTCATGGCCATCATGGGAAAAAGAGAGGAAGAGAAAGGGGCTGGAGTCCCACAGTTCCCTTTAAGGGCACATCCCCAATGACCTAACAATTTCCCACTTAAAGGTTTCACCCCCTCCTAAGAATGTCAAGCTGGGAACTAAGCCTTCGACACATGGATCTCCTCCGGGGCCCCACATCCAAACTAGAGCAGTGGTTGTGAATTGTTTGTTTATATATTTTTCTACTCATTTATTTTGTCCTTTCTTTAGAGCTTTGTGTACATTATAGTTATGCAGTTTCCTTCCACTCTCATTTGTCTGTTCAGTTCAATCTGTTTGCATATGTTACAATAAAAATATTTTCATTGTCGAATAAAATTTCTCTAAGTTTAAAAATGCCTAATACATTCACATAATCAAAAACCAAAAAAGATGAAACAAAGTTGTAGAGTGAAAAATTTTAATTGCTCTATCTCCCAACCAGCCATAACAGATACAACTATTTTTTAGTGCCTAGTGTATTTTTCTACAGTTTATTTGTGTGTATAGAAGCAAATATGATGTTTCTTTCCCCCTTTTATATACATAAACATAGAAAATTATATATATTCTCTATTTCTGCACCTTCTTCTTTATTTAATGGTATTTTGTGGAGTCTTTCTGTGCCAGAGATTGTTGGGCTTTAATATTCTCCTTAGAGCTCTGAAAGGTCTTGATAAGAACACTTTTCACCTTTCAAAATCACAAAAATTATTTCTCATATTTCTTACATTTTGATAGTTTTAAGTTTTACACTGATAAATTTAATCAGTCTGCAAAGTATTTTCATGAGACTTGACTCTAACTTTTTAAAAATATTTAAGTGGAGAGCCAGTTGTCCCAACAGTGTTTATAGAATAATCCATCTTTTTCTTATTTATTTGAAATGCCATGTTACCCAATAATAAATTCTTATAAACATCCGTGTCTGTTTCAAAGAGAAAAATCTCCATCCTATTTCACTGATTGATTCGTCTGGCCAGAATAGCACTGTAATAGCTCAATTTCTCCACTGTTGTGTTTTCTTAGTGGGTAAGAAAAATACCCTTTCTTCTTTATTATTTTCAAAATTTCATCACTATTATCTATTACTTTATGAGTGAACTTTATAATTCATTAGTCAAGTTCAGAAATCTTTCATGAAGATGTGGGAGTTGCCTTAAATTCATGGATAAACTTGAGGAGAGATGACTTATTCTAATGTTGGCTTTCCATTTGGAGCATAAACTTTCTCTTTGTTGATTAAGTTCTTCTATATCTTAGAGTCAAATTTTGTAATTTCATTTTCCTCCTACAGGCTTTTGCATTGATTAAGTTAATTTCTAGGTATATCTTATGCATTTTTGTTTTCATTAATGATGTATCTTTCTTTCCTCATTATGTCACCTTGCTGGTTATTTGTGGAACAGTTTATTATAAATAGTTTTTATAAATTCACCTGCTTTTGTTTGCTTTAGCTTTTATTGTAGAAATTTCCAAATGTCAATAGAACTAAAACAAATGTAATTCTCTATTCTCTTGATCAGCCAAACAGACATCACTTCATATCCAACCCCACACTTCCATACCCTGTGCATATTCTCTGCCAACCCCGTGTTATTTTGAAACCATTTCAAGATATCATATTTTGTTATGCATTTCTAAAAGATCCAATGGACTCTTTCTCAAAAAAGCATAACTACCATGCCATTATCATGTCTAACAGTAAAAACAATCTCTAATGACACTAAATACATCCTGGGTTCATAGTTTAAAGCATTTTAAAAAGTTCCTTTGAATTTCAAAATAAAAAATTCCATACATGGTAATTATTTGACGCCTTGTAAATATCTTCTATAGGTTCCTTCCTTCCCTGATTTTTACTTGTTGTTGTTGAAGAATTCAGTTCTTTGACTCTATTGTTCCCTACCTTCTGATTTTTTTTTTCCTGCTTGAAGCCCCATGGTGTCATTTAACACATTCCTCTGTTGCCTTATGCCTTCCAGTCCTTCCAAGTCCTCTCTCATCAGCTTGGGTGACGGTAGTTCATGCTCCTGTGGATTTCCAGGAAGGACCCATGCAATATTCTCTGAGTTCTTGCATGTCGATAATGGCGTCTCTGCAGACGATGTGTTTACAGGTCAGTTTGGCTGAAGGTGGAGTCCTTGGTGATTATGGGGCTGTTCTAGTTTCAAGGCCAACAACTATGGCCCTACTGTATTCCTTTGTTTCTGCCTGCACCATTCCTAATTCCAGGGATCTTGTGATGTTTGTATTTATACTCACCTTTTCCTGTTTGGTGACCTTAGAAATATCACCTCATTTCATTTTGTTGTAAGTGATGTTATCTTTTTTTTTTTTTTTATAGATTCCATTTTCTGTCTTTTCAGGAGAATTCATAAAGATTAAAAAACTCTTAAATTAAAAACACTCTTAAATTAAAAAATTATCTCTTTTAACAATTTACCAAAATGTATAAAATGTGTAAAGTTGTATAGCAACTTACCAAATGTTCAAAAATTTTTCAGCTAATCCTTTTGGAGTTTTCTAAGTGGAAAGATTATATCATCTGTCTCTTATTTTATTTTTTATTCCCAAGCATTCTCTCCTGTTCTCATAGTGTTCCTTTGCTGGTCTTGTTCATTCTCCAACCTCACTGAGGATTCCAACTGGAATATATTTTAGAAGCTCTGTCCTTTTATGTTTTAGTTCAGTTTTGCCAGAAGCCAATTATTTAGATTACTTAGATATTTTATTTCGTGTTCATATTCATAAAATTAAATTGTAGGTTGTTTGGTTTTTGGAAGATGGCGTAGTCTCTGACAATAATTTCATGGACCACTGTCTGGCTTCCTGGTGGGCTTCTCACCCTTCCATGTGCTCAGCTGTGACATAGGTTCCCAACGCCATAGTCTGTCCTTCTCTGAGATGTAATGGGCTGTAAGAACAGCTCTGCAGCGGGCTTCCCTTAGAGGCAAACCAGCTGGGAACACCGTGGAGACCCCCTGGGGAATGGAATGGGAAATCAAAAGAGCTAATTGAATCACAATTATTGAGGCATTTACACTAATTATTAATCATTGCTTATGTTTGACTCAATAGTTATTTTTCCACTATCACCTCTCACTTCTCTTTCTCTCTGAAGAAAGCAATTCAAAACGTAAGAGTAATGGTATATTAAGGATAACCTTCAATCATCTAGAACCTGCCCCCGATACATGGCAATTTATGTGACCAATATTTTAAAAACAAATTACTTATAAGCAAGTACTTTAATAATTAGTTGTGACAAATTGTTGGTGATGCCCCTCAGAGTTGGTATTGACAAGCCAGGTGTCTTAAACATTGCAGCACCTTGGTTGAAAATCAATGATTTCATATTGCACATTATATATTTTATATTGAGCATCATAGTGGGCTGGGGCTGTAGTTCAGTGTTAGAGTGCTTGCCTTGCAAGTATGAGGCACTGGATTTGATCCTCAACATCACATAGAAAAATAAAGATAAATAAAAATAAATAAAGACACTGTGTCCATCTACAACTAAAAATAATTTTTTTAAAGTGCATCATGGTGACAGAAATGCTATCAACTAAAAAACTTTTTGAGATTCTTCTGTTGGAACTGGGTCTAGTGAACAAGTAAAAGTTACGAGTTGGGATGTGTTTGTTGATTTATTTAACAAAGCAATAACATTAGCAATTAGTTGATTTACTTTGAGCATATCATCATATTCTCTACATGTGTACGATGCACATGAAGCGGAGCTATAAGGAAACATTTTCACACACCTCATTCCTTGACCTTTCTGTTGAGGACACTTTCCAGGAAGAGCTCATTTATGTTGTCACACTTGACGATAATCAAATTTGGCCACTGTTGAATTAGGAAGGTCCCAGATAAAAGCTCTTGAATAGAAATTTTCTTTTAGTTTGGACTTAGTGTTATAGCCTCAAATTATGATCCATATTATTTTGCATATTTAGATACCATGGCAGGAATGAGATATCTAAAAATATCTCGGAGGATGTTCTCAAAGCAAAGTGGGAAATTATTTCCTAAGAAGAGATGGAAGAGAGCAGTGTTTGTGGAATTCCCAGGTGACAGGCGGATACTCGAGTAGTGCCTAAAAAGGACATATTTTGACCATTATCTTTTCTTTCCAGTTTTTAAAAAATTCTCCTTGTCTGGAAAGGACATTTTATTTGCTTTTAAGCCAGACAGCACGCCAAGTGTCGCTGAAGATGGCTCTGCTCCTGAATCATTAAAGGCCAGTGAGGAGCTGCAAAGAAATATGCCGTTTTTCTGACATTCCGTAACACAGCCTTCACTGCAGCTGCCAAAAGTGAGCAGCTGCTTCACATGGTCCCCTGCCATTTCCTAGCTTTGCTGGAAGAGGTCAGCTCTGTTTTCTCATTACCAATCTTTCTACCGGCTGGGCATCTGGATTCTTCGTCCTCTTGTATCCTAATTCAACATTTTCTTTACAGCATAAATGACATGATGGACAGATTGCGTCACCTATGGACGCAAGTGCTTTTTAGTGTGGACCCTGTGGCTCAGCCCCAGTGGTTTAACCCCAGAAATCCAGTCCGCAATATGCAAAAATCATTGTATTTTTCCATTGACTTAAGACATACAAAGACTCTTAGGGACACAGAGAGGGGAGCGGGAGGTGAGACAGAGGTGTCCCATTTGTTTCCGCTTCCGCCAACTCACTGATATTGGGTAGAATTAATGCACCCACAGATGAGGAATAAACAGGGGTTATTCCTGCCCTTGGCAATAGCAAAATCTGATGCTCTGGATTGTTTAGAAGATTTCACTTAGGGGATCTTTCTAGCACCAACCCTTACCTATGTACATGTAAGTAAATACATTTGAGATTAGAAATTCCAATTTAGATAATTTGAGTTAAAAAAAAAAAACGGGACTATAACACCCAACAGGATTTCAGATGCCTTCATAAGACCAAGTCTGAGGTATTGGCTGGGGGCCTGCTTGGGGTCTGGTGGCTTTAGATCAGGTTCTAGGACCACTCTGCCTATAGATGCTTCTTCTAGGGTAGACCTGAGGTCTCCAAGGCCACAGGAGGCTCTAGAAGTAGACTCAAGCACTCTGGGATATATCCAGAACATTTCTGGAAAGATCTTCAAATTTCCAAATGTTGTTTTCTTGCCCTGGCTGGTGTTGGGGATTCTGCCACCGGACAGTCATCCCACTAGTGTAAGCTGACACTTCACTGGGCCATGGCTATTCACGAGAGAAAAATCCATCAGATATTCCTTCTGAAAGGATGCGTCTATGTGTAGGGAGATTGGGGAACTAAGAAGCACTTTATTCGGATGGAAGCAGGAAATGGGGTTGAGTAGATGGGATGGCAGGGAGAAAGGAAGAAGAGCACCCTGCTTTGGAGAAAATGTACAGACTATGAGCAAGGACATCACTAGAGATCAATCACCTTTTTACCAGGGGGCTTATGAGTAGCCTTGGTGAGGAGCCAAAATGAAGTGCACCTAAATGATCCTATGAGAAATTGTGGTATCTTGTAAACTTCATGTGGTCCTAAAAGACACTGAGTACAAAGAGTGAGAATCACACGTCTCAGATAGTCCAAACTGATTCAACATCTTAATTTTTCTGCCTTGATGGCTCTGTTACATTGAAATATCTCAGAAACACAGATGTTTTACTTTCTGAATATATTCTAGACCTTTGAGACTCCAAATGTGGTCTGTAATTTTGTAGCATTAGCATCACCTGGAAATGTGTTAGAAATATAGAATTTCAGGTCCCACCCAAGACCTGATGGATGCAAATTAACAAGATCTCCTGTTTGTGAATTATAGTTCTAGACTACCTCTTATAATTGGCTGTATAAAAATGATGTGTCAGAGCAGGACAAAGTGACCTTTGTAGAGAAATCCTGAGGAGGCTGCATTTTCTCATCACTGGAGCTGAACTCTTCCTTGACGTGGCCCTGAGTGGGATCCGGCTAATGTTCATTTAGTGTACATCTGGCCTCGCTGGTAAAAAGGATTAAGAGCTTCGAAAGAGAAACAACATCACAATATGTGTGCTACCAAGACTCTTTAGTCCTTGGATAAAGATATTTTATTCTAAACCCTGGAGCAATACCAAACACTTGTTTAATTTGTGATTTTTTTTTTCATGAGCAGAAAAGTAATTGAGCCCATGTGGCAGCTGGAAGGTCATATGCACTCTTCAAGTCCCAAAATGATGTACTCAGCTCCTCAGCCTCACCAGCCAAGGCAAACAGATCTAGGGATTGACCCATTCCTGTCTCGGGCTCCTAAAAACAATCAGATAACCAAGATAATATATATTGCTAAGCTTTGGTAGATAATGTACAAAAACATTCAAGACATTCTTTGTAATTATGAAATCACATAACTTGTGTCTATAAGATCAGAAAGGAGCTCAATCCTCCTTATTGTTTATTATTGAAGAATTAAAAATAATTGGATGAATTAAATCAGTGGCATTGAGGTCAGTTATTGCATATTTGCATATTTCCTTTTACAAAGCTACTATTTTTTAAATCAAAGAAATGCTTAAAGCTTGAAACCAAACCATACAACAGCAACTTCCCTGTGTTTAAAAAATGGTCTCGTCGTTTTTCCGGGTTCAGGTGCAGAACCCTAGTACATGACCTAAATTGACCTTGAGAGCTTGGTGGAACCAAAAGTTTTTGATGAATCAGTTGAACCTGGGGAATTAGAACAGGGACTTGCAGACTTAGATGAGAAGACAGATGCCATCAGTAGCTGCAGGACAGACCAGAATGAATGAGTGTCTGGAAACACCCCAATAAAGTAGCCACAAGTTCCACCCAGATGGGAGCGTCTGGTACACATGATTGCACCAAGACTCCTGGTTATAACCGCCCCCCCCCACCTCCGTTTTTCCTTACCCTGGCTGCCTACATTCCTGGATACCCAGCAGTAGGGAACACAGATTTGAAGGTGCCTCCTGTCTTCTACTTGTTCAACCTACAATAAAGCTCTTTTTCTTCTTCTGTAAAAGTCGGTCCATCATCTTCACTTCTACATGCTTGGGCAGGGAGTCCTTCCTTGGTATAGAGCTTTACTTTGAGAGGGAAAAAGAACCTAAAGATGGTACGGTATCTGAGTTTTGTCTTGAAGTATGTCTATTAACAGTGTTGAGTCATTAAAGTAGGTGAGGGGGAAAAATGATGAAGACTATCTCATCAAGAGGAAGACAACTTGGGCCAGGGACTTCGTCACCTCAGTCTGTACACCCTACGGGAGAGGGGTCATTGGGTGGCTCCAGCCAGCTCCTATCCTGGTACAATTATTGTTAGCTCTTTCTCTCACTGCCTCTCCCCACTTAAATTATTAAGTTTACAAACTGCCAACTTTGTAGTTTATAAAATGCCATTACAGGGGCTGGGGTGTGGCTCGGTGATACAGTGCTTGCCTAGCATGTGAGAGACCCTGAGTTCCATCTCCAGTACTGCAAAAATAATAAAAAAAACTCAATCCAGTCAGAATGGCAGCTATTATGAAGACAAACAACAATAAGTGTTGGCGAGGATGTGGGGAAAAGGGTACACTCATACATTGCTGGTGGGACTGCAAATTGGTGCAGCCAATATGGAAAGCAGTATGGAGATTCCTTGGAAAACTGGGAATGGAACCACCATTTGACCCAGCTATCTCTCTCCTCAGTCTATACCCAAAGGACTTAAAAACAGCATACTACAGGGACAAGGCCACATCAATGTTTATAGCAGCACAATTCACAATAGCTAAACTGTGGAGCCAACCTAGATGTCCTTCGTAGATGAATGGATAAAGAAAATGTGGTATATATACATAATGGAATGTTACTCAGCATTAAAAGATAATAGAATTATGGCATTTGCAGGTAAATGGATGGAATTAGAGAATATAATGTTAAGTGAAGTTAGCCAATCCCCCAAACCAAATGCCGAATGTTTTCTCTGATATAAGGAGGCTGATTCATAATGGGGATGGGAGGGGGGAGCATGGGAGGAATAGATGAACTTTAGAAAGGGCAAAGGGGAGGGTGGGGAAGGGAAGGGGCATGGGGGTAGGAAAGGTAGTGGAATGAGATGGACATCATTATTCTAAGTACATGTACGAAGATACAAATGGTGTGACTCTACATTGCATACAATCAGAGATATAAAAAAATTGTGCTCTATATGTGTAATATGAATTGAAATTCATTCTGCTGTCATGTATAACAGAGTAGAATAAATCTTTAAAAAATTTTTAAAAATAAAAAATTAAATAAAAACAAAAATAAAAATAGAAGAAATTTTAAATCATTGTATGCAACTACTACTCTGGTCCATGAGGCCCTTAAAGAGTTGAGCCTGTCTACCATTCCAATCTAATTTCCAATATTCTCCAGTGTCTTCTGGGTTCCAACTCTACTGAACTATAGGGTTCCCAGATTATGAGATATTGTTTGACTTCTCGGTGGCTTTGGATGGGGCCTGTTAATATATTTATTTTTGAGACAGGTTATTCTAGTCAGTTTTTTTTTCACTGCTGTGATCAAAAGACCTGACAAGAACAATTTTAGAGGAGGAAAAGTTTATTTGGATCTCATGGTTTCAGAGGTGTCAGACCACAGATGGCGACTCCATTGCTCGGTGCATGAGGTGAGGCAGATCTCAAGGCAGAAGGGCTCCATGGAGGAAAACAGTTGGGGACATGACCATCAGGAAGCAGAGAGCAAGCTCTGCTCACGAGCTGCAAAAGGTGAACCCCAAAGCACACCCATTGTGACCCCCCCCTCCAGCCACGCCCTACCTGCTCTCAGTGACCACCAAGCTAATCCATCCATTCAAGTGGGTTGATGCACTGGTTAGGTTAAGGGTCTCACAACCCAATCATTTCACCTCTGAACCTCCTTGCATTGTCTCACACATGAGCTTTTGGAGGATATCATGTATCTAAGGCCATAACAGGCGTCTTTCTATGTTGCTCAGGCTGGCCTCCAACTCCTGGGCTCAAGTGGTCCTCCCACCTCAGCCTCCTGAGTAGCTGAAACTTCAGATGATCACTGACATACGGAAGAAAACTCATTTCCTCCATAACCTGCCCAGTCAGCTCCTCTCCCTGAGTGAATTCCAGGTAACAACCTCTGTTCTTTGGTGCTCCATAGCTCATGGAGGTACTTTTGAGTGTGTATGGCTTCCACTGTCAAGCCTGATACCATAACCCAGAATCAAAACATTATTTAGAGTCACAGAGGAAGGAAGAACAAAGAAAGGGGGAAGGGAAGGGGAGAAATAAATAAGGAGGGAAGAAATAAAATAGGTCTTGTTGTGGCAGGGTCAATAGCTACTAAGAGGAAAACTGGATTTGGGGAGTAACTTTTATATGAGACGATGAGATTTCTTTCTAGTTCTGTGTCCATATTTGTTTTCCTCTTGTCTTTTCTTCATTGCTTGCAATAAAGCCTCAAGGAAAAACCTAAAATGTCTTGTGCACTTTGGGAGACAGAAGAGGTGGGCAAGAGTAATGAGATTGTTTATTCTGCAGTGCTGCAGGGAGAAGACTGGTCAGAAAGAAGAGGTGAAGACCATTTTAAGAAAGAAACAGAAAATCCTGTTCCTGGAGCTGATAAATAAAATTTAAAAAAATATGGCAGGGGGCCCGCCTGGGACCATAAGATGTCCTGGGAGTGTCTATCCTGGCAGGAAGTCCTGCATCCCACCATCTGGTTGAATTTCAAAGACATAGCTACATTTATTATAATACTATTTACGTGAGGACAGAAATCAGTACAAAGGAGTTTTTATTCCATGAGGATCTCATTAAAACATGGATGCTCCTAAAGAGAAGGTTTTTAAGATGTCAGGGAATTTGGCTAAATAGATGGATCTTCACTTACTCAGGCAGTTTTTCTGATGAATGGTCCAGAGACCACCTGGACCCAAGTCACCTGGTTGGCTTGTTTTTTTTTTAACAGATTCTTGGGCCTTTCCCCAGACCCACTGAACTCTGGATTCTGCACAGACACAGGGGTTTTCTGTTTTCACTCAGTGTGAGAGCGATTGGTTAGGCAGTGCCTCACCACACACAGCCTTTCCCTACTGTCTTCTACCTTGCACAGGAGTGAGCTTTGTAAAGCCCAAATATCCCAGGCTGCAGCCTGAGCCTCTGGAGGAAACCTGGGCAGGAAAGTGAGCCTCCCTTCCAGCCTTGATTCTTCTGTCAGGAATGGACCAGGAGGCTCCTTGTTACTGACAGGAAAGGTTGACAGACTCTAATAAGTTCATCTCTTTAGAGTTTCTTTGCAGCAGAGGTTGGGATGGGATTGCAATCAGCCCAACACTTTCTCTTTGAAATGAAATTCAAAGATGCATGAAAGCATCAAGGAGACAAGCATCAATTTCCTCCTTGGCTTTATTTTGGCTGCACTGTGAACTTCCATAGCAAGCTCTGCCCAGCTTTTGAAAATTTGTGGAAGGTTAACTTAGCAGGTCTTTGCACTCAGTGGCCTGGAGATGAAATGCAAGTCAGGACAAAGGAAAGACAGAGTCTCTTCAGGTACAGGAAATGCTGACATTTTCAGGGCCACTGCAGAGAAGGCGCTTACCATGTAATGGAAGACCCAGTATTTTCCAGGAGTCCAGCTCTCCTTCAATGTCAGACGCACATTATATTGTAGTGTGTGGAGTCTGGGAAACTATTCTTATGTAAAAACTTGACTTTTCTATCATTGTAGATAATTTTCTATATCACAGGACATCTGAGTTCATTTCTATTCCCAAATTGTAAGAACCTACATAAGAACTTTTATTGCTAGCTCATTTGGAAGTAAATATGTATTTCTATGGAGTCGTTGCAGCACTTAGAACAAATTATTCAGGGTGATGACTTATGCATTGTGTATAGAGATGATTTCATCTCTGTATTGTTGCCTTTGAACCAATGCTTTGCAAATTTCATAATATGTTGAATCGTCCAACTTTTTGAACATGGATAGTGTCTGTTTTTAAAAATTACATCTGATTAGCCCAAACAGCACACAATAAAGGAAATTGGTGTTTAGTTTGAGAATTGCAAAATCTGGACTAGGGCTTACAGGGAACAAACAAATTAGTCAATTTTCCCTTTACTTTGTGTTGTGCAGTGTTCTCTAAATACCACAGATAGCAATACTAGTGCACCTATGGAGTAAATTTTAATAATCTCTTGGAACATGAATGATCAGAAAACAAGTCCAGCGAACAGGCAGCATGAAGACAAATTATGTGTGAAAGGATGTTTTGCTTGCTGCTAGTATAAGCCAGAGAAGAATCACCCAATGTGAAGAATCACCTGACATAAAGGCTTGTATTCTAGCCTTGTTAGCCACTTGAAGGAAAGTTAAATTAACTATTTCAAGGAAGAGGTTAATTAACATTCAATTTGATCCAGTAGAGGGCACTGTATCTCTGTCCTTATGCATATATTTATCAGTATATTATATATTATTAAATATGTCCTATATAACAACACTATTACTATAAGGAAATATAGTGCATCTGCATAGTTAACAATCCTTTGAAAGTTTACCTTTTCTTCTTCCCAAAGGATGAGAGAGAAGTTTATGTGTGAAAACATGGCTTGCCTAGGCAACACACGTGGTAGAGCTTTTGCATGTGAAACAATGGCACACTGCTGAATATTTGCCCACCCATATAAAAACACGTGTCAAATAAGAACCGGAGGGATTTGTTTTTTTAAAAGCAGCATTCTTTTTCCTAATTTTGGCTTTTAAGGATATGGATTACTGCATTTATGCCCCCCCCGGGAGAGTATAACATTTCTTGGAAATGACTTTGATAGCTCAACCACCAGAATAAAGGATTCTGATTTTAGGCTGCTTTCCGCTGTGCCTGCCCCCAAAGCCCCCAGCTGAAGTAGCCTGGGAAGGAGAGCAGGCGGCGCCTGGGCGGGGAGTTCTGCGTGTTCCAAGCTGAGCGTTCGCCTCCCCAAGCGCCTGCCGGTGCTCAGCGCTGAAAACCTGCCCTGCTCGCCCAGGTTCTGCAGAGCTTCCCCACGCAATGGCGTTTATTTCAAGGGGCCCCCTGGAAAACATCCTCCTAAGACTAAGCAAAGGGAAGAACCCTTCCCGCCCTTGCCCGCGCTCCATGTCTTGGAGACGGTTGCTCCAAGTCCCTCCTTTCCAATCCTTCACGTCCAAGTGCACCTAGCAAGGTGGAACAACCCGCATATTAAACACAGCAAAGCAGTTCGTTAGAGCTGAGAAATGCGCCTCTTCTACCTAACGCGGAGCGACGAGGCTCTGCAGTGCAGGGGTAATTGAGCTGCAGCGAGTGCGGAGGGGGAACCGCCTCTCTCTCTCCAATTAACCTGGAACAGGCGTCGCCCTCCTGGTAAACGCTGGGACTTAAGGAGCATGGGATTTTCACTATTGAAATCTTTGGAATTTCAGCCCACCTTCAAGTGAATGTGGCTTGCTCTGTCTTTATTAAAGGAGAGCTTGCTTTTTAAAAAATTCTTCTGGAAGGGCTTATTAATTCCCATCAGAGGATACTGCTGGAAAAGAGGGCTTTAAACGGTGACACTTTCTGAAAGCGTAATGGGATAAAGGAAAATGTTGGAGGTCATTGCTCTTGATATCGTCAAAATTTCATTGGTCAGAGTGTAGTGGGAAAATCTGGAAGAGAAGGGAAAAATGAAGACTGACCTCTAAGAGATTCTGGAAGGTTCACAGAAAGATAATTTTCACACTACTGAATCTCCTTTTTGTTTTTGTTTTTTAAAGTGTCTCCGCTTCGTTTCTTCTTACTTTATCAGAAAGAAAGGCTAAATTTGCTAGTAATATCCGTAGCTATTAACACCATTGACATCCATTTAAAGATAGAGGCACTGGGCAAATACATATTTGCTAAGTGAACGAATTCTGATAATGGAAGTAAAGAAACTAGCTGTTTTTCCCACGTCTGCACCTCTGGTGAGGCTATTTCTACTGCCTTCGACCTGGTTTTCCCACGACCTAATCAAGTTATTTTCTATCTTTCTGCCCTATACTTATACAAGTTTTTAAACAAATGACCACACCATGTGCTGAAAGGGCAACTTGCACTGGTTAGCATAGACCTGGTTTTACCTTTCTGAAAAGCAATCTGTACAACTCAGGAATTAGTCTTAAGTAAACTTTTAATAATAAGAAAAGCAAGCCAGTGTTTAGGTGGCAGTGTGTTTATCAAAGTCCTATTTTTGTAATGGGTTTGACTGGGCTAGATCTAGGTTAGAAATGAATGGAACTTAGACCAGGTAAGCTAGCCCTGTCCCATCCCGGCACCTGTTTGTCTGTGATAAAATGGAAACCGAAATGCTTCCTGAAGGATCAGTGGGACTCGAAGCAAAGAAAATTACTATGAAAAATTTCAAACACACAAAAATAGAGTAATAGAATAAGCCTTTGTATACCTGTTATCCAGGCTTAACTTACATCAGAATTTTCCAACATTTGCTTCGGTTCCTTCATTTGCTTTGCTGAAATATTTTGCTTCCAATCTCATGTATCATCCACCTCATCCTTACATCCATGTGCATCTCTAAAAGTTGTAAAGATTTCTATGTCCACAATGCCGTTATTCACACCTAACAAAATCATATTTTCTTGGCATTATTTATGTCCATTTTTTAATTAAAAGTTTAATCGGGGGGCAGGTAGTCAGGATTTGAACAAGGTCCATCCATTACATTAGGTCCTTAAGGACTTTCAGACCCAGTGTGGGATGTCCTCTTTCTCTCTCCCACTCTGTGCTCAATTAAGCACAGGAGAGTCTGTCTTCTGGCTTGTTCAACTGGAGGCTGCCCAGTTCTAGCACCTAGAAGACCTAGATGTCAGGGTTGGAAGCATGGCCCAGATTCCCATGGGGCAGTCCAGGGAGCAGCCTGGCAAAGCTAAGCGAGGCCAAGTCTGTGATGCTGGGGAGGCCAGCGGGTTTGCTGGTCTGAGGAAGTCTTTATTTCTCTTTCACTTTTGAAGGATAATTTCACTAGAGAGAGAACTATCCATTGTTGGTCTTTCTTTCAACACTCCACTTGCTTTTGGTTTCTGAAAAGAAGTCTGATACAATTCTTTCCCTTATCCATAAGCTGTGATTTTTCCAGTTTTCAGGAGAGCAGTTTGCTCTGTGACCTCCATTCTCTGGTGGATCTCAGAAGAGTTCTTGATTCTTTGGTTTGTTCAGGTTTTTTTTTTTTTTTTTATTCCTTGTCGTGAGGGTAGAAGTGATATGCAGGCTCGTTATATATTGGACTAGTGAGATGAGTGGATTTGATTTGACAGAGTTTGGGTCAGTAGGGGTCAAGGAGAACAGGATATACAATATTTTTATAAATTACCTGTGGACGAGGAAGGAATTATTTTGGGTTTTGAGCAGGTTTGGACAGAAAGAGTTGAAAATTATCATTATCTTCATGATCCCCATTGCAACAAACATTCATTAAGTACTAAATGAGGATGTGAAAGGCGGCGACCAAGAATGATCCTTGCCTGGGTGAGGAGCCAATGCATTGAAAGAAAATAACAAAAGAAAGATGTATTTATGTATCTGATTGTCTGTGTCCATGTGTCTAATGCTGTAGAGATTCTTAGAAAGAATTTAGATTTCCCAAGTTTCCTTGATGACAGAAGTTTTAATACCAAGTTTTGTCTTAGTCAGCTTCCCATTACTGTAACAGATACCTGAGATAATCAGGTTATAAAAGGAAAAGATTTATTTTGGCTCACAGTTTTGAAGGTTTCAGTCCATGATTGGTTGGCCGTGTTGATTTTGGTCCTGTGGTGAGGCAGCACATCATAGCAGCAGCCCGAATCATTCACTTTAGGACTGAGAGACAAAAGAGAAAGAAGAAGAGACTGGGGTCCCACTGTCCCCCTTGGAGGGTACACCCCCAATGTGACCTAAGACCAATCAATAGGTCTCACTTTTTAAAGGTTCCACTACCTACCAATAGCACCATGGGCTGAGCTGGGACCAAGCTTTTAACACATTGGCCTTTCAGGGACACAGATCCAAATTACAGCACAAGTTTATGAGGGGAAGCTATCAGAATAAACGCTTAGTTTCTGGGATAGGAAATAAAACCGTCTTAGGCATATTGCATCTTACAAACCTTAGAATTTTTTCTCCATTACTAAATGGGGCAAACAATATTTGTAAAATATTGAAAGTTATGCACTAACTTAATGGGAATCATACACATTCAAAGTTCTTCTAAATGAATCAGGTTTTGAATAATCCAACTATAAATTTGAATTTATAGTTTCAAAAGAACCAAAAGCCAAAGTATAGTGCCGCAGTCCGGCTGGCTGGGCAAAATAACCGGGGGGGGGGGGGGGGGGGGTGACGAAGGACTTGTGTAGATTGATACAGCAGGAGTGGGAGCCCTTTATTGCAGGACAGGAGCAGTATTTATACATTCCACACAGCTTATCTAATTAGCATAAACTAGATACATCAGTCAACCAATCAGGAATCTCCACACTTAATGGCTCCCTTTTGTTACTTCTCAAACCACTCCCTCTGGCATTTTGCCAGGCACCAACCAGACTTGTTTAGGAACTCTAACATTCCCCTGGCAAAATGCCAGGTGTTATTTTGACTTGTTTACAGACTCCAACAGTATAGTAAACATTTCTGAAATACTTTTGTTTTGGGGAGATTATTTCACTGTGTCCTGTCACCCATTATTCTAAACCTGACTTTCTTTTTAGGTACATGTCTTTTCTCTCTGGTTGCTTCTAAGATCTTATTTTTGTCTTTGATGTTATAGAGTTTCACAATAATGGGCTTACCTGTCCATTCCTTTTTATTTATCCTGCTTAAGCTTCTTTAATCATTCTGTTAATGAGACTGACAAGTCTTTCAACAATTCTGGAAAATTCTGTCATAATCTCTGTGGATACCGGTTTTCTAAGTAATATCAATTTGTTATCTCTTCTGGAATTTCAACTGAATGTAAGATAGGTATTATTTTTATTCTCCACATCTATTTATCTCTATATTATTTATCTCTATATTATATTTTTCATCTCATAGTCTAATTCCATTGCCCATTCAATAATTAAATTTTAATTTTTCTGTTTAAGTCATCCTTGAGTTTTATATTTATAATGGTTTCTACTGCATTCTTTTTGAAGCCTCAATTTCATTTATTACCATGTGTTAAGAATAAGAATTTTTTGCTGTTGTTGTTATCAGGGATTGAATTCAAGGGTCACTGAACCATACCCCCATCCCTATTTTGTATTTCATTAGAGACATGGTCTCACTGAGTTGCTTAGCACCTTGCTTTTGCTGAGGCTGGCTTTGAACTCGCGATGCTCCTGCCTCAGCCTCCCGAGCTGCTGGGATTATAGGCCTGTGCCACCTCGCCCAGCTCAAGCATAAGAATTCTGTATACAGATCTATTTGTGGTTCCAAGTTTGCTGTCTAGTTTTATTTTCCTCACTGGCTTTCACTCATGTGAAACATTCTCTATGTATGTTTTTGATGAGTGACTTTGAACCTATTTCCTTGGAATTCTATATTTGGAAGTGTTTGGAGGCTTGCATTGAAATTACATTCCTTTATACAGGATTTGCATTTATTCCTGTTAGTTCCCTGGGGATGCTCATTAACCTAGAATATAATAAATTAGATTATGCATTAGAGATTTTTTTTATTATTACAGAAGTAATGTGAACTTGGGCTCCAAAACCATGTGAAATCCAGTTTGTTGTTATAAATTCTTAGGATAATTTATTTTGCTTTCTTTTTTAAAAAAAATACTTAATGTAATGCAACATAATTATACTTAATATGGAGTTCATTTTGACATAATCATACATGCATGGAATGTGATTTTCTTCACTCTATATCAAGTATAAGAATCATGGGGAGAAAGTTTCCAGCTGAAGGTTTTAGCTCTTGTTCATATTTCCAGGAACCCGAAGGCCTTTGAAGTCCCAACATTATGTAGGTATTTTCTATTTTAATCCTACTTTGGTGTGACTTTGGATTTTACTGCCTGTTTTCATGATCTGTGAAGCTTTAACAACAGGGGTTAAGGTCACAAGAGCCTGGGGGTCATTGTTAGAGCAAAAACCAGTTCAGATGTTTTTTTAAAGTTCTCACTTTTACTTTTCTTCCCCTTCGAAAATTCCTTATTTGGAGGGATCTGGCTTAGCAATGAATTTAATATGTTTCTTGTATGCTACTAAATTTTCATAGTATTTACCTGTATGTGGTCTTATTCTAAATCATTTGTCAGTATGTAGCCAAACAAAAATTCACTTTATTTGAATTGGCAAGTCTACTTCTAGAATCTTCTTTGGTAAACAGTACTTCCATATGTGCAAAAATGTATGTGTATCTTTTTGTTCACTGCAGAGTTATTTGTCACAGTGAAAAATTAAGAGTGTTCATTAATTACCACTCCATGCTATGGAGTAATGCTGAGCAGTCATTAAAAAGAATGAGTGTAGCTACACGTACTGGCATTAGGGTGAGCACCAAGATTTATAGGTCGGTGGAAAGAAGCAAAGAAGAAAGGACTTCTTAGTTTTTCAGTGTACCTTCTTATTTTTAAATTTTATTTTTGGTGTCTCAAAACATTCTGGCAGAAGTGGTAATGGCAGCATTATATGCAAAAAAGTAATAAGATATAATAATGAAATTTTGCTCTGTTGAATGCCTTTCATCTCTAGATTTCAAAGAGCATATATTACCATAACACTGAAGCATTAATAGACTAAGCATTTATTATATGTATAAAAGATAAGATTATTTTAGAATTTCAAGGTAAGACATTAATTTCATAAAGAGCTTTTGAAGTAAAAGTAATTTAGTCTTTTAGGGCTTTTTGAGGGGCAGATAATTTTATCCATTGTGATATTTTCTCTTCTAAAACTCAGAGAAAAAGTACTTTTTAGAAAATACTTTAATTCTGCCTAGCATTGTGCATGACTTTTAAGTCAGTAGACTGGAATTATTACTTATGATAGACATTTTAAGGTTATTAGTACAGAGAAGCTCTGAAGCCATGTTTCACCTACTAGGGGGAAATGACATTTGAGTTAGACAAATGACATCAGAGGAGGAGACAAACAATCTGTTCTCAAGCAACTGTCATTTAACTCAACATAATGCTGAAGAAATTTTATAAAACAATTTGATTTTAAAAAGAGAAATAAAAAAATCTCCATAATCATGATTAATCATCCTTGAATAGAATAAACTGACTTTTTAAACTTGATATTCAGAACTTCTCAAGAATAAGAAGGAAAATAAAAAAATCACTGGATTTCTATAATCATGGGAGAGAGGTCATAGAAAATTTGGGGCATAAATGTAAATTTGTAACAAATTATCTTTCAATTAAAGCCACATTGGTAACAATACTTTCTCAGTGTGTTGGGCCAATGACATCATTGTTTGAAAGACAAAGATATTTTGTTGGGTGGGTGTAGGGAATTGAACACTAAGCACCTACTACACTAAGCTACACACACTGAGTCCTAGGGCAAGTTTATACCCGACTACTAGTTACACCTCAAGACTGAGGGTCAGGCTATTAAAAAGTTTTTTTTTTTTTTTTTTTTTTTTTAAAAAAAACAACCTCCTAACTAAATAGAATAGAGAATAGAGTTTTGAGAGAACAAATCTGTGGCATCTTTTTTATACAGAATAATAGTGACATCACACAGGAGGATAATAGTGGAACAGTCCACATTCCAACTTCACTCTGTTGCTTCTGAGTCTTCTGCTTCTGAAACCATTTGTCTTTTCTCCTCCTTCCTTTGCTGGCTTCTGAGACAATTTGTATAGGTTGGGAATTCTATTTCCTAAAGGATTGAGGAGCTTACTTGTAAAACATTCTAAACCCAGAGTCCTTTGGAGGAGATACTTCTTTTTCTCATATTTTCCTAAATTTATTAATCTATGCCAGCTGCAATCTTATGAGCGACTTTGGAAGCTTTTATTTTTGCATAGACTGGGCAATTTTGTTGCGAATTTAATGTATTAAACATGATATTATACATTTGCTCTATCATAATTTTTAATGTCTTCCATACTTGTGCTTTACATTTACTTATTTATAATTTTGTGCATTTGTGTTTTTTAATAGAATGTCAGCATTTTTATATAAATATAAGCAAGGGATAAAACATACATCTGAAAGACAGAAACCCAAACATTAACAGCAGGTATACCTGGGTTGTTAAATTATAAATGATTTCATCTTTCAATATTTTCAATGCATTCTGAATGCATTGATTTTTATGTAGGGAAAACATAATTTTTAAACATAAGTAATGTGTACTGGCTATCAAATTTTGTTTTCTCATGGCACTTCAGTTGCATATGTTCTTGTTTCTCAGTGAAAGGGCATGATCATGGAGAAATGACACCATCAGTCATTACTGTGAAAGTTTAACACAACACAAATTTCCATAGGGCAGCTAGGCAATGGAATAAAATGTGTTAGTTGTATGTTTGTACCTTATCTAAAAATTGCACTTCTAGGAGTCTTTTCTAATCAAATAACCAAAAATTGGACAAAAACATACTTGTAAAAATATGTGTCTACATATGATGTTTAAAGCTGCTGTTTTAATGGTACCTGGGATTTGTTTTAATTAGGTTTGGAAATGTATGCAGACAAGAATGTGATGGTCATGGAGGACAGCTATGTACAGTAGCTAATACCTAGTACAGTCATGAATTACAGTGTTCTGTGAAAAGTGACACTGAGAAATTTGTTGTTATGTGAACATTACATACACAGACCTAGGTGGTCTAGGGCAATTACTTGACATAACCTCTTAAAGAAAATAGGAGATGCAATGAAAAGGAGATTGTATGAGCTGTCAGTATGACACAGTAAACTTTTTTTTTAACTGTAAAATGATGACTATAAGAAATTTTCAGCTCCATTATAATCATATGGTACCACCACAATGTATATGGCTCATTGTGGACCCAAATATCCTTATGCAGTGCATGACTGAATATGGTAAGGGAGTTTCAAAGGAAGATGTGGTCCCATCTGCCACATTTTAACATGGAAATGTAAACGTGCATCTGTCCAAATCCCTAGGCATCATCTCTTACACCTCCCTGTCATAGTGACATTTCTACTTTTCAATTACCAAAATTATAACAACATATTTCCAAATATTTACTGCTAATTCACATCTGGTATTGAGAACATCATTTTTCTCCAAATGTTTTTATTTATGTTACTATCTCCTTAGGAACTTTATATAAGAAGTTTGACTCAAATGACCACTACTGATATTAGTCCAAAAGGATACTAATTTGGAATCAATTTGTCAATGAGAGATGTACTTGTTGCTTCCCTACAAGTCTGTGTGGTTTTATGGAAAATAATCAATGATTGGTAAGAAACTATGAGTGAAAAAGTTTCTCTGTGTAATTCTTAATTTTACAATGATACAGTTTTTACAGTTGGTTAAGTCTAAAGAAGGTACAATTGAACAAAATCTGTATTTGGTGGTCTGATGAGCCAAGGCAGTCTGAAGCCTTTCTGATACAAGTGGTGATAAGTGAATGAAAAAGTAACAAATAAATGACCTTATAAATTAGAGAGAATATCTCCAAAAGGATAAAGAAATCTTTAATGACAGAATAGAGAAGACATTGAAAGCTCAGAGTGATATGGGTGTGAACAGGTTCTGTGATGTCCTGGGGAGGGGGATCCTATGTTGGTTTTGTTAATTTAGAAGTTTGAGTGTTATTGTCCATATAGGAACAGAGCTTGAAGCCTTGGTTCTGTATGAGACAGGCGTTTTCAACTGCATAGCCCTGAGATAATGGAAGAACTTTTGAAGGGAAAACTTTGAAAACTCAGTGAAAAAGTGAATCAGAATGGGAAAATAAAGTTGGTCCTTTTCTCTAGGTTCTGAATAGAAAAGACAGGTCTCTTCTGAGGTTTCCAAAACCCAAACTTGAACATCACAGAAGTTTGGGGTTCCAATTTCATCACAACTGCAGTCAGGACCTCAAGCCAAATCAAGAAATATTAATATAACATTCATCCTGGGATGCTGATATGCCTAGAGTAATGTCACCAAACCTATGTTCACTCTGGATAGGTGCAGCCATAACCCAGGTCACAGAACATTCTCACAGAAAACAAATGAACAAACAACAGAAGCTTAAATTAAAATTGACCCACATAAAAACACACAAGTGGTGAGGAAGTAACAAGCCATAATCAGAAGACAATGAGAGAAGGGTTAGATTCCCCAAGAATTTAAGATAATAGATCACCTGAAAAGAATAAAAATTAAATGTGTGTTAAGTAATGAAAGACCTGAAAAGCAATTGATGTCCTAAGAAAAGAACAAAAATATTTGAAAAGGTACTTATTCAAGACATAAAATTGAAAAGATATAGTTATAATAACATGGGTGATATTGCTAAAAATTACCCAGGATGAAGCAAAAAGATGAAAAGCTGGAAGGCATAAAGACAAAATTAATAATATGGAGAATAAAATAAAAGATATAGTGTATCTGGTTGGGATTCTAGAAGAATAAATAGAATAAGGCATACATTGTAATTAGGGTAGAGATTTTTATCAGAATTCAAGAATGATGAGCCTCACATTGAAGAAATTCAGAATCACATGTAGGCTAAATAAAAATGACCCCATCCTAGGAACACTGTAGTGAAAGATTAAGGAGAAAAAAATTTTTTAAAATTATTTTTTAGTTTTCAGTGGACACAACATCTTTATTTTATTTTTATGTGGTGCTGAGGATCAAACCCAGCACCCTGCACATGCCAGGCGAGTGCACTACCGCTTGAGCCACATCCCCAGCCCCGAGAAAAATCTTAAAACATCATAGAAAGTTACCTACAAGAGAACAACAGGAGACTTTCAACAGACTTTTCAACAGGACAATAGAAGTTTCAAGCCAATGGAATAGTTTG
This sequence comes from Marmota flaviventris, assembly GCF_047511675.1. Lineage (NCBI taxonomy): Eukaryota > Metazoa > Chordata > Mammalia > Rodentia > Sciuridae > Marmota > Marmota flaviventris. The sequence goes on from NC_092503.1 coordinate 140,594,425, forward strand.
TTCTAAGGGCCAAGGGGAAATAAAGGTCAACTCAGAGTTCTATCTACAAGAAAAACAACCACTGAAGTGTGTGGATTAAAAAAAAAAGACATTTTCAGACTCAAAATGTGATATTTACAAACATGGATCTCCACAAAATGAACTGATTCAGAGGAAGAAAACTGAATTCAATAGTAAGGAGTGGCATATAAAATCAATGGTGAGTTGAGAAATTGGAGTGCGTAAGGTTAGATAAAGACTATCTCCACCACAATGGCAATAAAGGTAGCCATAATAGTAAGATGAGTATGTAGGGGAATAAAAAGAATATGAAACTAAAAATGAAAACAATAATAGGAAAGATGGAAGGGAGGGGTTAACCACAACCAGATTTAAAATGTTCTAGGTTCCTTGGATTGTTCAGGAAGAAGGTGGAAATAGTAACTCCAGCCCCCTGTTTTAAAACAATTACATATTTAATATGAAAACACTAAAATAATAAAACAGAAGACATAACTTCCAACTTAGCAGAGGGAAAATAGGTAAGGTACAAAGAAAAGGAAGAGCAGAAAAGAATAATGAGCAAAAAATTTTAAAAACATGGTTAAGTAAAAAAACACAAAATAAAATAATAGGAGTAGGTAAAATTAAGTAAGAACTACAAAAATGTAGAACTAAATAAAATCTATTTCAGTGAAATACTCTTGGAATAGATTAAGTAAATCCTACTATATCCAATCACGTGTTGTTCATAAGATACATGTACATAAATCCAAATGAGAGAAATATTGAAAAATAAAGTGTGGAAACTATCTCAGATAAATGTTAACTCTCAAAGAAAGTTCGTTCAGAAATATTATCTCAGACAAAGTGGATTTTAAAGAAAAAAGCATTATATAAGACAAAGCCATTATTCAAAGCCAAAAGGAATAATTCACCAGAGAACAGGCTAATCCTGAACTTGTATGCAATTAACAAATACCACTAAAATGTATAAAGCAAACATTGATATAGTTATAGGAAGATCTATACAAATCCACATATTTGTGGAAAATTCCAATGCCTTTCTTTAGAAACTGTCAGGTCATGTTTATAAATAATAAACCCATGAAAGATTTGAATTACATACACAGAATCACATATCCAACATTTAGAAAATTCATATTCTTTTAAGCATTTACATAAAATATTTACAATAAATCTGGGTATTTAATAAGCCATAAAGCAAGTTTCAAAAATTCTAAGAAATTGATATGCAGATTCTCTGTTGATATCAACATTCTGTCATCTGAATGCAATAGAACTAGAAATTTACATATAGACAATAAAAAACACACCCTTAAATGATTCGAGTCAATAGAAGTCACCATGGAAACCAGAAAATGTTTAGAAATTAATGACAATACAATCCCTATATATCAAAACTTTGAGGTTATAAATTATATGTAGAGAAAAATCATATCCTAAAATGCATATAGTTAAAAAAAGGGCCAAAACACAACAAGTTAAACATACAATTCAAGGAGTTAGAAAAATAAGAACAGTGTAAGTTCAAAGAATAAAATAACAAAGAGAGCAAAAATTAAAGAAACAGGAAATTAACCCCAAAGAAGACCAACTCTCCCCAAAATTATTTCTTTGAAGAAAAAAAATCTTAATGTAAGAGGTACAGCTGTAAAATTAGTAAAGTCACCAAAAGTGGCTAAAACAAAAAAGCTCTAACTACAAAGATTTTTCTTTTAAAAATCACAAGATAATCTGTCCAATAAATTTGAAAACTTGGTGGAATAGTTTTCTAGAAAATAGAAATCTCATAGTAGAGGGAACTGGGACCAAACACAGAGCAGGCCCAGCGGCCTGCTGAGGGGCAGAGCCGCCCCCCACCCCCCTCGCCTGCCAGGTAGGGGAAGGGTGACCACCGACAGAAAAGGCCCAGTGGCCCGCGGCGGGACAGAGCTTCCAATCACTCCTGCAAGGTAGGCGGGCCTGCAACCCACCGGCAGAAGAGGAGCAGCCGCCTGCTGAGAGGCTGAGCCGCCCCCTCCCCCTGCGCCGGCATAGTAGAGGGAACTGGGACCAAACACAGAGCAGGCCCAGCGGCCTGCTGAGGGGCAGAGCTGCCCCCCACCCCCCTCGCCTGCCAGGTAGGGGAAGGGTGACCACCGACAGAAAAGGCCCAGTGGCCCGCGGCGGGACAGAGCTTCCAATCACTCCTGCAAGGTAGGCGGGCCTGCGACCCACCGGCAGAAGAGGTGCAGCCACCTGCTGAGAGGCTGAGCCGCCCCCTCCCCCTGCGCCGGCATAGTAGAGGGAACTGGGACCAAACACAGAGCAGGCCCAGCGGCCTGCTGAGGGGCAGAGCCGCCCCCTACCCCCCTCGCCTGCCAGGTAGGGGAAGGGTGACCACCGACAGAAAAGGCCCAGTGGCCCGCGGCGGGACAGAGCTTCCAATCACTCCTGCAAGGTAGGCGGGCCTGTGACCCACCGGCAGAAGAGGAGCAGCGGCCTGCTGAGAGGCAGAGCCGCCCCCTCCCGCCCGCGCCTGCAAGGTAGTCGGAACTGAGACCACCATCAGAACAGGTCAGACCTGCAACCGAGAGACAGAACAGGCCCAGTGGCCTGAGGAAGGGTAGAGCCGCCCCCCCCCACGCCTGCAAAGTAGGCGGACCTGCGACCCACTGGCAGTACAGCCCCAGAGGCCTGCAGAGGGGCAGTGCCGCTGCCTGCGCCTGCAAAGTAGGCAGAACTGCGACCACCGACAGAACAAGCCTAGCGGCCCGCAGAGGGACAGAGCCGCCGCCCGCACCTGCAAGGACGGCGGACCTGCTACCGACTGGCAGAGCAGGCCCAGCGGCCTGCCGGCGTGGTAGGCACATTGCCCCAATTGGCGGAGGGGCAGAGCCGCCGCCCGCGCCTGCGAGGGAGACTTTGCAACTATACAAGACCAATATAAATATATAGGGGGAAAATTCAATAGCACAACAGTTTCACCAAGAAGAAAGGAACGCGAACAGTATGAAGAGACAAGGAAAGAAAGGACCACAAGCATTGCAGGTCAACTCAACTTTAGAAGAGGTAATAGCTGCAGCTGATGGAATGTCAGATAAAGAATTCAGGATATACATGCTTCAGATGATCTGGAGTCTCAAGGAAGACATCAGACAGCAAAATCAGACAATGAAAGATCACTTCAACAATGAATTACATAAACAAATCCAAGAAGCAAAAGATCAACTATACAGGGAAATAGAGGTTATAAAAAACAAACAAACAGAAATCCTAGAAATGCAGGAAGCAATAAGCCAACTTAAAAACTCAATTGAGAATACTACCAGCAGAGTAGAACACTTAGAAGACAGAACATCAGACAATGAAGATAAAGTATTTCAACTTGAAAAGAACATAGACAGCTCAGCAAGACTGTTAAGAAACCATGAGCAGAACATCCAAGAAATATGGGATAACATCAAGAGACCAAATTTAAGAGTCATTGGGATACAGGAAGGAACAGAGTTTCAAACCAAAGGAATGAGCAATCTATTCAATGAAATAATTCGAGAAAACTTCCCAGACTTGAAGAATGAGACAGAACCCCAAATCCTTGAAGCCTACAGGACGCCGAATGTGCAAAATCATAAGAGACCCACAACTAGACACATTATAATGAAGATGCCCAACATACAGAATAAGGAGAGAATTTTAAAAGCTACAAGAGAAAGGAAGCAGATCACATTTAGGGGTAAGCCAATCAGGATAACAGCTGATCTTTCAACACAGACTCTGAAAGCTAGAAGATCCTGGAATAACATATTTCAAACACTGAAAGAAAATGGGTTCCAACCAAGACTTGTGTTTCCAGCGAAATTAAGCTTCAGGATGGAAGATGAAATTAAAACCTTCCACGATAAACAAAAGTTAAAAGAATTTGCAGCTAGAAAACCATCTCTTCAAAACATCCTTGGCAAAACATTACAGGAAGAGGAAATGGAAAATAACAATGAAAACCAACAGTGGGAGGTAGGACACTAAAGGGGGGAAAATAATCAAAGTGGAAAACAAACCATGTTTAGTAACATAAATAAACAAATATGGCTGGAAGAACAACCCATATCTCAATAATAACCCTAAATGTTAATGGCTTAAACTCACCAATCAAGAGAAACAGGCTAGTAGAATGGATCACAAAACAAGACCCAACAATATGCTGCCTACAGGAGACGCATTTGATAGGAAAAGACATACATAGGCTGAAGGTGAAAGGTTGGGAAAAATCATATCACTCATATGGACTTCGGAAACAAGCAGGAGTATCCATACTCATATCAAATAAAATAGATTTTAAGCCAAAGTTAATCAAAAGGGATAAAGAGGGACACTACATACTGCTCAAGGGAACCATACACCAACAAGACATAACAATCATAAATATATATGCCCCAAACAATGGTGCAGCTATGTTCATCAAACGAACTCTTCTCAAGTTCAAGAGTCTAATAGACCACCATACAATAATCATGGGAGACTTCAACACACCTCTCTCACCACTGGACAGATCTTCCAAACAAAAGTTGAATAAGGAAACTATAGAACTCAATAACACAATTAATAACCTAGACTTAATTGACATATATAGAATATACCACCCAACATCAAACAGTTACACTTTTTTCTCAGCAGCACATGGATCCTTCTCAAAAATAGATAATATATTATGTCACAGGGAAACTCTTAGACATTACAAAGGAGTAGAGATAATACCATGCATCCTATCTGATCATAATGGAATGGAACTGAAAATCAACGATAAAAGAAGGAAGGAAAAAGAATATATCACTTGGAGAATGAACAATAGGTTACTGAATGATCAATGGGTTATAGAAGACATCAAGGAGGAAATTAAAAAATTCTTAGAGATTAATGAAAACACAGACACAACATATCGGAATCTATGGGACACATTGAAAGCAGTTCTAAGAGGAAAATTCATTGCTTGGAGTTCATTCCTTAAAAAAAGAAAAAACCAACAAATAAATGATCTCATACTTCATCTCAAAATCCTAGAAAAAGAAGAGCAAAACAACAGCAAAAGAAGTAGAAGGCAAGAAATAATTAAAATCAGAGCTGAAATCAATGAAATCGAAACAAAAGAAACAATTGAAAAAATTGACAAAACTAAAAGTTGGTTCTTTGAAAAAATAAACAAAATCGACAGACCCTTAGCCATGCTAGCGAAGAGAAGAAGAGAGAGAACTCAAATCACTAACATACGGGATGAAAGAGGCAATATCACAACAGACACTTCAGAAATACAGAAGATAATCAAAAATTATTTTGAATCCTTATACTCCAATAAATTAGAAGATAGTGAAGGCATAGATAAATTTCTTAAGTCATATGATCTGCCCAGATTGAGTCAGGAGGATATAGACAACCTAAACAGACCAATATCAATTGAGGAAATAGAAGAAACCATCAAAAGACTACCAACTAAGAAAAGCCCAGGACCGGATGGGTATACAGCAGAGTTTTACAAAACCTTTAAAGAGGAACTAATACCAATACTTTTCAAGCTACTTCGGGAAATAGAAAAAGAGGGAGAACTTCCAAATTCATTCTACGAGGCCAACATCACCCTGATACCTAAACCAGACAAAGACACTTCAAAGAAAGAAAACTACAGACCAATATCTCTAATGAACCTAGATGCAAAAATCCTCAATAAAATTCTGGCCACTCGGATACAAAGGCACATCAAAAAAATTGTGCACCATGATCAAGTAGGATTCATCCCTGGGATGCAAGGCTGGTTCAATATAAGGAAATCAATAAATGTTATTCACCACATCAATAGACTTAAAAATAAGAACCATATGATCATCTCGATAGATGCGGAAAAAGCATTCGACAAAGTACAGCATCCCTTTATGTTCAAAACTCTAGAAAAACTAGGGATAACAGGAACATACCTCAATATTGTAAAAGCAATCTATGCTAAGCCTCAGGCTAGCATCATTCTGAATGGAGAAAAATTGAAGGCATTCCCTCTAAAATCTGGAACAAGACAGGGATGCCCTCTCTCACCACTTCTGTTCAACATAGTTCTCGAAACACTGGCCAGAGCAATTAGACAGACGAAAGAAATTAAAGGCATCAAAATAGGAAAAGAAGAACTTAAATTATCACTATTTGCAGATGACATGATTCTATACCTAGCAGACCCAAAAGGGTCTACAAAGAAACTATTAGAGCTAATAAATGAATTCAGCAAAGTGGCAGGATATAAAATCAACACGCATAAATCAAAGGCATTCCTGTATATCAGCGACAAATCCTCTGAAATGGAAATGAGGACAACCACTCCATTCACAATATCTTCAAAAAAAATAAAATACTTGGGAATCAACCTAACAAAAGAGGTGAAAGACTTATACAATGAAAACTACAGAACCCTAAAGAGAGAAATAGAAGAAGATCTTAGAAGATGGAAAAATATACCCTGTTCATGGATAGGCAGAACTAACATCATCAAAATGGCGATATTACCAAAAGTTCTCTATAGGTTTAATGCAATGCCAATCAAAATCCCAACGGCATTTCTTGTAGAAATAGAGAAAGCAATCATGAAATTCATATGGAAAAATAAAAGACCCAGAATAGCAAAAACAATGCTAAGCAGGAAGTGTGAATCAGGCGGTATAGCGATACCAGACTTCAAACTATATTACAGAGCAATAGTAACAAAAACAGCATGGTACTGGTACCAAAACAGGCGGGTGGACCAATGGTACAGAATAGAGGACACAGAAACCAATCCACAAAACTACAACTATCTTATATTTGATAAAGGGTCTAAAAGCATGCAATGGAGGAAGGATAGCATCTTCAACAAATGGTGCTGGGAAAACTGGAAATCCATATGCAACAAAATGAAACTGAATCCCTTTCTCTCGCCATGCACAAAAGTTAATTCAAAATGGATCAAGGAGCTTGATATCAAATCAGAGACGCGCCGTCTGATAGAAGAAAAAGTTGGCTACGATCTACAGTCGGTGGGGTCGGGCTCCAAATTCCTCAATAGGACACCCATAGCACAAAAGTTAATAACTAGAATCAACAAATGGGACTTACTCAAACTAAAAAGTTTTTTCTCAGCAAAAGATACAATAAGAGAGGTAAATAGAGAGCCTACATCCTGGGAACAAATCTTTACTCCTCACACTTCAGATAGAGCCCTAATATCCAGAGTATACAAAGAGCTCAAAAAATTAGACAATAAGAGAACAAACAACCCAATCAACAAATGGGCCAAGGACCTGAACAGACACTTCTCAGAGGAGGACATACAGTCAATCAACAAGTACATGAAAAAATGCTCACCATCTCTAGCAATCAGAGAAATGCAAATCAAAACCACCCTAAGATACCATCTCACTCCAGTTAGATTGGCAGCCATTATGAAGTCAAACAACAACAAGTGCTGGCGAGGATGTGGGGAAAAGGGTACACTTGTACATTGCTGGTGGGACTGCAAATTGGTGCAGCCAATTTGGAAAGCAGTATGGAGATTTCTTGGAAAGCTGGGAATGGAGCCACCATTTGACCCAGCTATTCCCCTTCTCGGTCTATTCCCTAAAGACCTAAAAAGAGCATGCTACAGGGACACTGCTACATCGATGTTCATAGCTGCACAATTCACAATAGCTAGACTGTGGAACCAACCTAGATGCCCTTCAATGGATGAATGGATAAAAAAAATGTGGCATTTATACACAATGGAGTATTACTCTGCATTAAAAAATGACAAAATCATAGAATTTACAGGGAAATGGATGGCATTAGAGCAGATTATGCTAAGTGAAGCTAGCCAATCCCTAAAAAACAAATGTCAAATGTCTTCTTTGATATAAGGAGAGTAACTAAGAACAGAGTAGGGTCGAAGAGCATGAGAAGAAGATTAACATTAAACAGGGATGAGAGGTGGGAGGGAAAGGGAGAGAGAAGGGAAAATGCATGGAAATGGAAGGAGACCCTCAGAGTTATACAAAAGTACATACAAGAGGAAGTGAGGGGAAGGGGAAAAATAATACAAGGGGGACAAACGAATGTCAGTAAAGGGGGCAGAGAGAGAAGAGGGGAGGGGAGGGGAGGGGAGGGGAGGGGGGATAGTAGAGGATAGGAAAGACAGCAGAATACAACAGACACTAGTATGGCAATATGTAAATCAATGGATGTGCAACTGATGTGATTCTGCAATCTGTATATGGGGTAAAAATGGGAGCTCATAACCCACTTGAATCAAATTGTGAAATATGATATATCAAGAACTATGTAATGTTTTGAACAGCCAACAATAAAAAATTAAAAAAAAAAAAAAAGAAACAAAAAAAAAAAAAAACCAAAAAAAAAAAAGAAAATAGAAATCTCCCAAACCTACTCAAAGAGATACAGAAAATCTTAAATCTTAGCGGTCTATTACATAAAAAAAGTTGAAAGGATAATAAAAAGATTATCCCTTAAAAACTCTGACCCAAATTATTTCATTAGATATTCCCATAAAATGCTAAGGAACTAATAATTCTTGTCTTATATAATGTGTTTCAGGGCATAAAATAGAAGGCAATCTCTCCAATTCCTTTTATGAGGCTGGTATAATATTGTTACAAAAATTGGTCAAGAGCACTATGAACAAGGAAAATTATATGCAGTTCTTACTGATCAATGTAGAGGGGAAAATTCTAAATAAAATAATAGCACTCCAAATCAAGGAATAGACCAATGAGCTAACATTAGTGGTCTAACAAAGCACATCTACTAATGCAATCAACCTTATGATCAGCTTAGAGATGAAATGATCTGATCATCTTTAAAGGGGTAGGAAAAGTATTGACTAAAATTCAACTGTCCAGGGCACTGGACATAGCTCAGAGGTAGGGTGCTTGCTTAGCACGTACAGGGGCTTGTGTTTCATCTCCAGAATTGCTAGGAAAAAAAATCAGTGTCATCCAAGATAAAAACATTAAATGAAGTAATAAAAAAGGGAAGTTCCTTAGGATGAGCTGTTGGACTCCATTAAAAAAAATGCAGGTATCTGTGGTCACTGCTTCTACTGGACATCATACAGAGCAATGCAACAGACACAGCAGAGCAGCAGAGAAGGGATGGAAAGGGAGAAGAGAATTATTATTATTATTATTTAGATGATATGAATGTCCATGTAGAAAATTCAAGAAGTTCTATATGTGATCCATTGGAACTGATTACATTGAATAATTGTTGGATACAGATCAACATACATAAATTGATAGACCTATAAGGATGATGCAATAAATGTTGAATCATACCATATTTCCAAAATGAGAAAATGAGATGAGATTGACATGATTCGAATTCTAACTCTCCTCCAATTTATAGTGTTTTTTTTTTTTTTTTTTTTGTACCAAGGATCAAACGCAGGGGCACTTAACCACTGAGCCACATCTCCAGCCCTTTTTACTTTGAGACAGGGTTTTGCTAAGTTGCTTAGGGTCTAGCTAAGTTGCTGAGGCTGACTTTGAAGTTGCAATCCTCCTGCCTCAACCTCCCCAGCCACTGGGATTACAGCTGTGGGCCACCATACCCAGTTGTCCTCCAACTTATAAAAATCAATAATTCCAATAAGAATCATACTCATCATCAAAAAGATTCTAATACAAATTTTCATGGAACTCTATATACTTATCAAAAAATTTATAGAAAACAGTAAAGGACCAAAAATAATTAAAAAAAAAAAGGAAATGGTAGTGTAGCAGTTAAAGCAAAAGCAGAAGCAGCAGGCACTGAAAAAGGGAAGTTTGAGAGATGAAGATGCTTCACAACAGCGATTGGATCAGTGACAGACCATGCATACCACGGTTGTCCCCTAAAATTATGAGTTAGCTGAAAATTCACATCATCCTATGCTAAGATCATAGAAATGCAATGGATCATACATCTATTGCCAGTAATGAAACAAATAACTCATAATTTGTGATGATGCTGATGTCAACAGTCCTATTATGCTGCCTGTCATTTAAAAGTTTAGCATTTACACTTGTGTACTTGGTCTTGTGTTTACTGCGTCTCTTGATGGAATCCTTTCTCTTGTGCTTGATTTAATCTTGTGCTGTTTGTTCACCGTGGCCTTAGAAGCCATAGACTGTATCACATCCATATATACTGAGGCCATATGGTATACATATGGCCTCAGTGTGCAGTAGACCATGCCATCTACGTCTGTGTCAGTACACTCTAAGGTGTTCATGCAAAGATAAAACTGGCCAACAATACATTTCTGAGAATAGATACCAGTGGTCACTAAGCAATGCGTGAATGGATGCTTCTAATGATGAAAATGAGCCATCTGGTAAAAATGACACAGACTTAGGCAAATCACTTAGAAGAATAAAGAATTTATAAACTGGCCCAAATATCTGGGAAATCCCCAAATATCTGGGAATTTAAGAGCAATGAGGGCATTGCAAATTACTGAGGGAAAGAGGGGTTATTTAACAAATGATGTAGCCACAATTGGCATTGTATATGGAAAAATATGCATTTAGACTCCAACCCCTTATTACCCATAAAAACAATTCCCAGTGGGTTAAAAACCTGTCCCAAAAGACAAACTATAAGCATTTTAGACATAAACCCAGGTTGTCTGATTATGTTTCAGTACTTTTCTATATTTAAAAATGTTTCATAGTTAAAAATTATTTAAGAAAAAAGGTCAGTGAACCAGATGCTTAGGGGTGTCATATTATTTTTGGTGGGCAGTTTCAGAAAAAAATATAAGCAATGAAATATTTTAGGGAATCAAGAAATTGATATTTTTTCAACTTCCCATGCTTAAGATGACACGGAAGGCCAAAAAAGTAACTGATCACTGAAGACTCTTACTTAGCTTCACTCACTTGCTACAGAAGGAGGAAAATGAAAGCTACTCCATATGGTTTTGTCTGGTCTTTTTGTGTCTCTTATGAACTTCGTGCTTTCAATACTCAGGCCTTTTATGGTAAGGAGACAGGAGCCCAGTTCCAATTGGCTTAAGCGAATTTATTGATGGGCCTGGAAGGTACAGGAGCAGACCATGGTAATAATCGTGTGCACAACACCAGATACCACAAGTTCTTCATGTCCATCCATTTTTCTATTGATTTCTCATGATGAGCCGACCAAAGTGGATTTTGTTATTCTTATCTTGCTGATCAGAGAGGTATCACACACACAGAGACGTAAACCAAGTAGCAATAGCAACAATAAATAAATAAGCAACAATAAGTAAACCTGGACAGCAAGTGGCTGAACTGGGATTTAAGTCCTTTCTAGTGGGCTCGTGAGTTCACGTTCATAACTACTCGCTGCTTCCACAGAGTATGACGCATCAGGGAGGGGACACAGGCCTGGTGGATTGAGTGTTGGGTGGGGAAAGGGACAGGTAGGTGGGGGGAGGGGAGAAACCCAAAAGTTGATAGTTCCATGGCTAAAAGGACTCAGGAGCCAGCCGTCTGGTATCGACTTCCAACAGGTGCAAAGTGAACCCCTGGTCCACATCTCCAACAGCGTTCTCAAGGTCTGAGTTGTTTAACACGTGGTAATGTTTGGTGTTTTGGGGGAAAACAAGGAGATATGGAGCTCTTTATCTGTACTGATACTGGGCAAACAGAGACAGCAGCCTGAGGAAGGGAATATCCAGGAGAGAGGGTTGGTTGACCTCTGGGTTATACTAAAGTACTTGGAATTTACTCTGTATAATTAAGGAGCCCTACTTAAGATTTTGAGCAGGAGTTAATACAACAAAAAATAGTGCTATGGCATTTCAAGGCATGTACGCTTAAAATGAAAGGTGGATTATGGAGAGCAGATGCAGATTCCTGAACAAACTAAAAATAGATCTACCTCGGGATCCAGTTATCCCACTGCTGCGTATACATCCAAAGGACATTATGTTTACTGCAGCACTATTCATAATAGCTAAGATATGGAATCAGCCTGAGCGCCCATCAACAGATGAATGGGTAAAGACAACTGGGTATACATGCAGTGGAGTATTATTCAGCCTTAAAGAATGAAATCCCTGTCATTAGCAGCAAAATGAATGGAATTCAAAGACATTATGTTAAGTGAAATGTCAGACACAGAAAGATAGTATGGAGTGTTTTCTCACATGTGGAAGCTAAATACACACACACACACACACACACACACACGACACATACACACACGACACAGCCCACCCGGAATCTGAAAGTAGAACAGTGACTGCTAGGAATTGGCAAGGGTTCAGGGGGTGAGGGTGATGGGAAAAGGGTGTTTGGATTTAATTGCTGAATGCTGTATGCACATGTGGAAATATTATGAACTCCATTGATACATTCAGTTAATACATGTTAATAATAAAGTGTATAATATGTATATATACATATATATGCCTATCACTTTATATATACATGAGAGACAGAGACAGAAAGGAAATGAATTTTATTTTCGTCATTATAATTGTTCTATTATTTTGCCTCTTTATCTCTTATTGTACTGAATTAATAGTCGAACCTTATCATAGAAGTGAATGTATAGGAAAAACAGTGTCTACAGGGTTTATTACTACCGTGGCTTCAGGCATCCCCTGGGGGGTTGGAATGTATTCCTTGAGGATGGGGTGGCAACTGTATCTGGCTTTTTAAGCTTACATTTACTAGTGTGCTGACTCTGTCTCCCACCAAGACTCATCAGATCTTGGAAGTCTCCCCAAATAGGAAAGGAGTCCAATGCCAGGCACCCAAAAGAGCACCCAGGTATCTACTAGGGCTTGAGCAGGGTTGGATGGGAGCTCAGGCCAGGGGTGGGGGTGGTGAGATGTCCTGGAAAGGGGTGTTCCCTAAGTAGAGGGTTAGGAAGGGAGAAGAGGGGCTGAGAATGGAAAATGATGCTCATGTGGCTGAAGGACTCAATGAAGGAGCATCAGACAAGGTGTCAAGACAAGAGTGGGCTTCCATGAAGAGGAGAGAGGCAAGGAATTCGGGGGAGCCTGGAAACCTGGGGAAACATCCAACTCTTTGGCATTAAGAGGTCAAGGTTAACATTCAAAGAGTTACAGGGAGGCAGTGAGTGGGCGTTGAAGGAGGAGCTGCAGGAGGTACCGTCAACCCATTTATAAGCATTACAGAAAATATATGCTGTACAATTGGAGGCAATTTTATTTGTGCTGTAAAATTATTCACATGCTCCATTTACTGGCCCCTTAAGGAGAGTCCAGCTCTGGAGTGCTGTTTAGCAATTAGCTTTATGCATTTTCCTGAATGCTTAATGTTTTTCTTGCCAGGGTCTGGGCAGCAAGGGGCAACCTTTATCAATATTTGAAATCTCTGGTTAAGTATAGAAGTTCTGCATTCGTTTCTGCAGAGGTATGCTGAATGGTAGATCACAGAATCCTGGCACGTTGGAGATGGGTTTGCCACCGAGACACCTGCAGTGCAGAGGGGCAGATCAATTTCTTCAGGGTCCACATAACCAGGGTCTTCTGAATTCTGGCTGAGTCGTATATTTTACCTGAACGTAATTAATGAAGCAATTAGCAGTGCTCTCTGGATGGGACAGAGAAGAGGTGAGGTCTTGGGAACAGATTTTACATCCCCAGGTGTCTTAGTTTATTAGTGCTGCTGTAACAAAAGACCACAGACTGGGTAATTTTCAAAGAACTGGACCTTATTTCTCACAGTTCTGGAAGATGGGAAGTTCAAGATTAAGGCACCAGGAAGTTTGTTATCTATTCTGGTCTCAAGATAGTGCCTTGAGCACTGTGTCCTCACATGGTGGAAGGTGGAAGGGCAAAGGGACAAAGTCCCTTCATCAGGCCTTTAATAAGAGCATCTAATTCCATTCACAAGGACACCACATCATGACTTAACTATTTCCTGAAGGTCCCATCTTAATGCTGTTACACTGGCCATTACATTTCAACATGAAGTTTGGAGAAGACACACGGATTCAAACCTTAGCACTAGTATTTTCTGTTCCGCTGGAGTTTGGACCTTACTGGGTCTGAGGTTTGTTCAGGGCATGGAGGCCAGAAGGTAATGGTGTGCCCACTGGCCATGTGTGGTCAGCTCCCAGTTGGGGACAGTGATGTGGCTTCATTGCTTCTGTATCTCTCTACTCTCTGAAGCGGGAACTCAGACAGTACAGAAAGACCCCTATTTAACTCAGTATGGATTCCCCAAAGCTATGGTTTGGTAGCAGGTGTTTTAAGAGGGTTTCAAATAGGACCTTGGGTAAGTTCCAAATTTGGGGACCTATTAAAGGCAAGATGGAAGGAGGGGGCAGGAATATGGGAGAGAGAGAGTGAGAGAGAGAGGCTGGAGGAGGAGGAGGAGGAGGAGGAGGAGGAGGAGGAGGAGCAGTGGTCAGAGTAGCTGAGCTGTCCTGGAAGATCATTTGTTGAAGTTTTGGGGAGAGGGTGTTTCCTGGTGAGTTTGAATAAAATCCTTTAGTGCTACAAATAGCTATTAGTGGCAACCCGATCCCCCCAGATGAAAGCGATCCTTCTCTCTTTAAAATTCTAAACTTGAAACATTTCTCTTTGTTTCCTATGGATCTTATCGATTTCCTCTAAAGCCATTACATATCTTATCACTTCAGGGGGTACTTTATTAAACTGGGAAGCACCAAATAAATATTAGTTATTTATGTGTATAATATACAAGGATGCTAAAATAGAACAGTCTCAATTTCTGAGATCCCACAGGCCTGGATGCCAACCAACTGCACATTTCAAAGTGAGGCACTAGAATGTCTGTAGTGGAATGAATGCTTGCATTTCCTCAAAATCCCCATGTTGAATTTCCCTAATGTGATGGCACTGGAAGGTAGAGACTTTGGGAAGTATATTAGGATTCTCCAGAGAAACAAAATAAATAGAAAATATATATGTATGAGTATGTTTGTCTTCGATGATCACTGCTATGATTATAGTAATTATCTTCCAAAGTTCTATATGTTAAAGACTTGGTCACCAGCCTGTGGTGCTATTGGCAGGTGGTGGAACCTTTAAGGGGTGGGATCTAGTGGGAGGAAGTTAGGTCATTGGGGGTGTGCCCTTAAACAGGGTTTTGGGATCACCCCCTTTTCCTCTCTCTGCTAAGCTTCCATGAGATAAGCAACATTGCTCTATCATATACTTCCACCATAATGTATTGCTTTGCCACAGGCCCTCCTATCACAGGACCACTCAACCATGGACTAAAATTTCTGAAACTATAAGCCAAAATAAACCTTTTCCCCTTTCAAGTTGAGTATCTCAGGTATTTTGTTATAGTAACAGAGAGCTGACTAACATGACCACAGAGGCTGGACATTCCATGGTGGTTTACTGCAAGCTGGAGAGTCAGAATTGTCAGTAGTGTGGCTCCATCCAAGAAGCCAGAGGTCAATGGTGTAGCCCCCAGCCTGAGGTCAGAGGTCTGAGATCTATAAGAGGGTAGTTGGTGTAAGTCCAGAATCTGGAGGCTGGAGTCCAAGGGAAGCTTCCTACCTGCTCAAGAAGGAAGAGCCACAGAAAAGAGAGAGCATTCATTCCCCTTCTGTTTTCCTGTTCCACTCAGCCACCAGCTGATTAGATAGAGCCTGCCCACTTAGTTTGCCAACTCACATGTTTCTCTTTTGTGAAAACAACCCTGATAGATAACACCCAGAATAAATGCTTCACCAATTTTCTAAACAACTCCATCTAGTCAAGTTGACACTTGAGAGTAACCATCACAGGAAGTGATTAGAATGAGACAAGGTCATGCAGGTGGACTCCTCAGGAGTGTGATTAGGGGCCTGATAAGAGTCCTGAGAGAGCTTGCTTCTTATCTCAGCCAATGGAGGAGGCACCAAGAAGACAACTGTATCTGAACCAGGAAGTGAGTCCTTCAAACTCTGAATATGCTACCACCTGGATCTTGGATTTTCTGATCTCCGGACTATGAGAAATAAATTTGTGTTGTTTAAGCCACCCTGGTAGTGGTGTTTCGTTATAGCAACCCCAGATTTCTAAAAGTAAGTTTTGTCAGTATTTATCCAACACTCACCTTCCAGGCTGGACAGATGAAATCTAGGAATTTAGGGAAGGAGGTTAGAAATTAGCAAGAGGATTCCTTCAGAGAAAGTTGTTGAAGAAAACAGGGGGAGCTGATGTTTGTCTCCTGAGATACATGGGACCCAGACAGAGGTTGGTATTTATTTCCACTTCCGGATGGTGAAAGACTGTGCTGAGTGCCACTTGCCAGGCTTTAGAATAAGGGAAGGTGGCTAGTTTGGATGTGAACTTTACTCTCAGAGATGGTGGCCCAAAGTGCATGCTTTCTCCAGGGACTCAGAGTGCATGGTACTAGTCCAAGTGTTGTTCTGTGAGTAGAGTCAGGAGAATGACCTGCAGGGGTGAGATGGACCAAAAGGAAGGGATGTGCTAACAGTTACTAGGTGCTGGGGAAAGCATCATGAATGGTCAAGCATAACCCATACAAACGAGGCTGAACTTGGAGGATCCCATGGGGGTGCCCATTGTATGTACCCTAGTCAAGTAAGACCTCTCTAACTCTCCTCTGACTCTTTCCTTCTCACTCCCTCTTTCCTGCCCACTTTCTTACCTTGGATAAACAAGATGGCGGGGATGAGATGGAGGGGAATAAAGGAGCTTGGCTGGCAACCAAGAACAAGGGTATTTGCCCACCATTTCTCATTGGCTTGTTTGAAGCAAGGCAGAGCCAGTGGTAAGTAATTTTGATACACAGCTAGCTATTTGAATTCCTGGATTGCAACTGTCCCTATAACTACAATAGATCAAAATATTTTCATTACCATGTACTCTATAGGGGCCACTAGTTCAGAGACGTGTTCACAAAAGGCTGAGAGCAGGGCATTTGTCACATCACATTTTTATCTCTGTAGTACTAAGAATGTGTGGTTGTTGGGTGGTAGGCTGCCTGCTAAAATGTAGGCTTGGCCTGATGCAGAGGTTCTCAAAATTTGTCATAAATTAGAATCAGAACAGAGATTTCTGGGTCCTACCCTGAAAGGTTCGGGGAAATTTTCCATATGAAGAAGTTTCTAGGTGTTGTTGATGCTGCCGGTCAGGGGCCACATTTTGAAAGTCTTGGTTCAAAAAACGGCATCAACAAATCATTCATTTATTCAATAACTCAATAAATAATTACTAAGGACCCATCCTATGCTCTGTGCCGCTTGGGCTTGGGATTGCTCAGCTAATATCATTTTCCCAGAGGCAATGCAACATTTTCAACAGGAAGGAGGGATGAATGAACTCAGAGAACACTCACCTCTCTTCCACCCGCATCCGTCTCACGCCATGATTTCGGTTTCCTTGTTTGGCCTTGCTGGGTTGGAATTGAAGCCCTGCTTCATATTTAATAGAGGCTTTTGTTTCTCCCTTCACACAATATATTGATTCTTATAATTGGACCTTTTTGCTTTTTCCCAAACTACATTATCCACATTAACAGCTAGCTTAAAATGCCATTATGAAACCATACGGGTCTTAGTGGAAAAGAAAAGAGGAAATGGACCTCTCTGAACTCCTGCGTGTTCCAGTAAGGAGGCATTCAGCGATGGGGAGGTCTGGCAGGGTTTGCCGTTCTGCCTGTCCTTCACACAGTCCCCTAGAGCTTTCTAGACAGCAGGCCAACTGCCTATTTAGCTCTGCCCAGCAGGTCTGAAGTATCAGAATGTGATGGGGGTGGGCTCCCTTCGCTCCTTGTTCCCTTCTCCTCGTGAGCCCTGCATCCTTGAGTCTGCACATATGTACTGCCCTGGCCTTAGGTCTGCTCCATGGGAAGTCAAGAGCCTTTGGAGAAGTTCCCAGGTTGGGAAACCAGATGCAGATTTTGTGGTTCCCTGTTAGTCTTCATGGTCTTGCATGAGCAAGAGCATATTTGCCCATTCTGATGCCTGTAAGTTGTGGTTTGAGATTTTACCTAATCTTAAGAAGATTTGGAATAGAGATAATAATAATAATAATAATAATAATAATTTTTATTGGTACTGGGGATTGAACCCTGTGGCACTTAACCACTGAGCCACATCCCCAGCCCTTTTTATTTATTTTATTTAGAGACAGGGTCTCCCTGAGTTGCTTAGGGTCTCCCTAAGTTGCTGAGGCTGGCTTTGAACTCTCAATCCTCCTGCCTCAGTCTCCTGAGCCACTGGTATTACAGGCGTGCCCCACTGCCCCCATCTGGAATAGAGATGATTACTTTTATTTGAAGTTTTGTTTTTTAATATTTATTTTTTTAGTTGTAGTTGGACTCAGTATCTTTATTTTTATGTGGTGCTGAGGATCAAACCTAGGGCCTCGCATGTGCTAGGCGAGCACTCTACCACTGAGCCACAACCTCAGCCCTTATTTGAATTTTTTTTAAATACTACTTACAGGGAAACATAGTGAGCACCCGGGGAGACCTCAAAGACAAGAGAAGCTCTGTAGGACACTGCAGCCGGAATCTAGCCTGGGGACAGTATTGCTCTTTTGCTTTGCCAGTCCTGGCCTCCGTGAATGCTTTGTTTGGACTGGACTCAGTCCCCATTCACTGAGGTCTTGCCTTGGACAAGCCATCATGGCACCGCATGTGTAGGAGGCGGGAGGGACCTGGAGTGATGATGAGTCACAGTCTTTATTATGTGTCATCCTGACTGGGCCATGGTTCCCAGATGTGTGCTCAAATGTTAGGAACGTTCTGTGAAGACGTCTCTCCCTACCCCATGGATGAGACTCACACTAGAATCAGTAGACTTTAAGCAAAGCAGATTGCCCTCCATACTGTAAATCTCATCCAATCAGCTGAAGGTCTCCAGAGGACAAAAGATTGGCTTCTCAGGAAGAAACGCAGATTCTGCCAGCAGGCAGACTCCAGGCTTGAACTCCAACAGTGGCTCTTTGCTGAGTTTTCAGCTTCTTGTCTATTCTGTAGATTTTTTGACTTGCCAGCCTCTGTAATTCTGTGAGCCAATTCCTTGAAATAAATCCCTTTCTATAGACAATTGGCCTTTCATAGCTCTGGGTTCTACATGTAAAAATTTAACCAACCTTCGATGGAAAATATTAGGAAAATATTGCACTTGTAATGAACATAAGAGACTTTTTTCCCCTTGGTATTTCCCCCTAAACAATGCAGTATAATAACTATTTACATAGCTATTACTTTGTATTAGATAAGTAATATAGAGATGATTTAAAGTATATTGGGGGTATGTGCATAGGAGGGTTATATGCAAATACAATGCTGTTTTACATAAGACACTTGAGAATTCTCAGATTTGGGGAATTGTAGGGGGTCCTAAAGCAAGTCCTCTATAGCAAGGTGATTGTTTTTTTTTTTTTTTTGAGAAACCTGACTAATACTGAGATTAGCACACCGACAAAGACACCAACCTATCCTGTCCTCAGGGAAGACAGGGAGGATTATGGAACACTTTTGAGAAAAACCATGAAGTGTGGGTAGAATATCTACTTCTGGTGTGAAGGGGAGGAATTCAAGCTGAGCAGGGCACAGAATCACATCAGGAAACAGTAGCCTCGTTGTCCAAAGGACCGGACATAGCCATGGTTGGGGAAGGCAAGAAGATAGGAAAAGAAGGTACGAACTGTGGGACATAAGGAACATGTAATAAATGGGGGAGGCATTTTCTGTTTGGAAAGAGCATCCTGGTAGCATCTGTTGAAATTTGTACTGAATGGGAAGAGAAGACAATTGACAGGGAGTCAGAGAGTGTGGAAAACACTCACCTAAGAAAGCCGGAGAGCAGAAGGCAGGCATTGCAGGCCATAGAACACCGTCTCCTAAGAAAGAGGGGAGACCCCGAAACACAGAGGAGAGCAAAGGAGAGGCAGAAAAGAAAGCAAACAGAGGTAAGAGAAAGTTCTCAGGCAGCTTCAAGGGAGTGTGATGTTTTGGGGTCAGGGACCATTTTACCATTTGGATGTAGCTGCAGAGTCCCTGTTAAGGTGTCATAGTTTCTCTTTGAAGATGAACCCATCCTGAGTTGTTTTCCAGGGATACAGTGGATTTGCCTGGATACAGCTCCAGGAATACCTCTGTTGTGTTGCCACACTCTGTGTGCGTGTGCATGTGTGTGCAATCTGGGTCCCCAGAAGAGTCAGGAGGCACCCCACTGAAAAAATCTGACCTATAATTCTTCAGCTTCTCTCACCAACTATATGTAGACGGTGCCGGGATGAAATGACGTACTTCCTGGTACACAGCAGGCTTTCAGTGAATATCTGGTGAACACATGAACGCGTGTGAATGGTCTCAGAGCCAATCAGACTTTTCATAAGTCAAATTGAGTGCTATGATTTCAGATGCTGGAAGCTAAGTGCTTGTACCTTTGTATGCACACACACACACACACACACATACACACTTGGTATTTAAATGCTTAAGTTAGCACAACCACTAAATCTAAATCTTTGACATCAGGGAAATAGCTCTGGTTCTTAAGGGGGTAATTTTTCGATAGGATAGAGGAATAAGATTTATTCTTGCTCTACATGAGCGTTCTCAGTCTTGAGACTACACATTTGAATCATCTGAGGAGTTTTAAAGAAATCCCGATGCCTAGGCTCTGAGTTCTTCAGAATGCCATGTAGGCTAAAAATCAGGATTTAAAAATTCTCCCCAGAAGATTCCAAAGTGCATCCAAGTGGCAAACCCTTGCTTTAGATTTTTCTTCTAGTTTGGTAGCCACTAGCTACAATGGGGTTACTGAGCAGTTGAAAGGTGGCCAGTCAGAACTAAGATGTGCTCTAAGTGCAAACCACACACTGAATTTTGAAAATGTTGAAGTCAGTATGAAAAAAAAAATTGAACATCTCATCGATAATACTCACATTGACTGAATAATGCTCCCCCCATAAGTCCGTCTTCTAGTCTCCAGAATTTGATAATTTCTTATAGCAGACATAAAAAACCGTAAATGTTGATTTACCTATTAAAATAATATTTGGATAAATGTTAAATAAGATAATTTAGTAAAATGATCTCTACTGATTTCTTTTCACTTTTTTTTCAATATGATTACTAGGACATCCCAAATCATCCATGTGACTTGAGTTATCTTTCTCTTGGTCAGGGCTGCTCTAGGTCATATGGTTACATTGATCACTACCTCTAGTGCATACTTCTGACCCTTGTCCAAGTGGGTAGGACAACAGCCTTTATGGAATTTCTGGGCTAACTGAAAAGAGTTTACACTCTCAGCCCCTTATCGCTTGCTGATATCAAGGGAGAAATTGTATCTCATGTCTGACGGTTCATTGAATCAATGGCTGGAGATTGTGTTGAGTGACAGCTTTCCAAGTTTTAGAAACTATGAAACTAGCTCAATCAAATCGATTTTTACAGTTTCTGAGAGAAGTGATCATGGAGTAGTACATCTATTCACTAATGGAGTACAATTATCCGAGTCTCTCTAACAGCAGTGTGACTATGACCACCATTGTTGATGACCAGGACCATCCATCACAGAGACTTAATTCCTTGGTACCCTTTCTTGGAAAGAGAGAGAAAAGAAGGGTGTATATCTTCCCCTTAAGGTCTTAAGGTCTCTCTTCTTTGCCTGATGGGTTTAATCAAGGGGGTTTGGAGTGCTTGTTTATGCTGACAGACAACCTAATTCCTAACTCTCTGACCAGGTGTCCTTGTCACAGGAAACCTGTTTATGCTCGGAGATATCCTGGTGGCTGTTTTTGACTTGTGTCTACTTTATTCCTACCAAGATAGCTACTCCCTGCCTAAGGAGTAGTTAGTACTAAGTACTAACCAAGGAAAAAGTCAGGTTCAGGTGTGTTGGTGGGGTCAGACACCTAGGAGGAAGCGCAGCAGAACATAGGAAATACCAGAACGAGTTTATTACTCACAGATCCCACAGAAGAGGACAGGTGCCTTGCGAGGCTGAGGGGAAAGGGGAGCCATCCAGAACATGCCTGCTTAACCAGCAGGTGGGGATAGGAAGAAAGAGAGAGAAGGAGAAAGACCCATGGCCAAAGGCTTTATTGGGGTCTAGTCCAGGGTATTATTGAGCAGATAGGCACAAGTTCCACCATGTCACACTGTGACTGAGAGGTGGTCGCTGTGGCGTATCTGAGCAGTCCACGTGAGGTGTTACAGTCAGTGGGGTAAGTCAAGTAGGTTGTATCATAGGAGGTATTCACCAGGAGGTGGTTGATCAAGGCTGCAGTCATCTGAATCAAACACCTCGAGGAACTGGGAGGAGGTGGAGACCTGGCAAGGTTCAGGCTGTGAGCCCTGTTCCTGGTGTGAAAGTTAGCCCTCTACTCAGAATGGATGTCGAGGAAGCATAAAATTATAGGAATTCACTCTAGTGTGTGAGAGTGCGGGTGTGGAGAGGAGGGGTTAGCCACTTCTTGAGGGCCAAGAAAGAAAGAAACTGCCCGTCTTTTCTACATTAGAATATACAGGCTATTTGTTACCCTCAAACACATCAATGAATACTTTAAAGAGAAATGGGAGAAGTTAACAGACAGAGGGAGAGCTCTCAAAACACAGGTATCTGTCTCCTTTGCCATGAAATAATGTTCTTACAAAGAAACAGACCTGAAGGGTTGCAAAGGCCCTGCAATCACTGTAGTAAGCATCTAACTCTGAAAATCAATATTAATGACTCTGGATTTGAAGTGCTGGAAATATTTGGAGAGCCCCAGAGCAGTATTTGGAGGCATTTTGTGAGTCAAATGACTTTGGCTCTGCAAAACAATTCCCAACAATGTGTAATGTTCATGGCACCAAAGTGCTGTCCCGCTATGATGGAGATACTCAGAAGGGGGCTTCAACTTTGCCAGGTTGAACTGCTGGGGGGGGAAACACTTAAAATGACTGCTGCACCCCTCCAGTTGGATGGAGTCCAGGAAAAGAAATACCTCTTTACTTCCGGTTGGAGCATTTCCCCTTGAAGTCCCCATTATCTTGGGTGGAACGATGAAGCAAGACGAAAATACCTACAACCCAAAGGAGCAAACTACATACCTGTGAGAAGTAACATGGACGAATCCCACAATCCTTTTGCTGAAACAAAGAAGCCAGGAACACTGTATGGTTCCATGTAAATTAAATTCGAGAATAACGAATCTGTGCTGATATAAATAATAATAAGTGATTCCTCTTGTGAGTCCAGATATGGGCAAGGGTTGATTTCAAGGGGGACAGCAGAGTTTTCAGGGATATCATTCTATATCCTGGGAGGGACCCGGGTCAGGCAGACCCAAATGGCTCTGTCTCAGGCAGCAGGCACAAGCCAATTCTTTGCCGAGTGTCTAAGACAAGTTTGCACGGCTGATTTGACCATTCCATGAGCTGTTCTATCAAAATCAAACAAACAAGCCTCTCTGTTTATTTGTTCCATTCTTGCTGAAAGGAGAGAATGATGCTCTGTAAGAATAGACAAGTCTGGGCTGGGGTTGTGGCTCAGTGGTAGAGTGCTCACCTAGCACGTGCGAGGCCCTGGGTTCAATCCTCAGCACCATGTAAAAGTAAATACATAAAAACAAAGGTGTACAAGTAAAAGAAATAAATATTTTTTTAAAAAAAGAATAGACAAGTTTGCTCTTAATTCAGTATTTCTCCCTAACCAGGTAAAAGAATCTATAATCAGAATCAATTATGTACCAGATGGGGATATTTAAAATACACCCTGAAAGACAACTTCTCAGTGATAGAGAATTTAACACAGGGTGTTCAGGCTCACGATCCTATACTTTTATTTCCTATGAGCCAAGGAGTTACTTCCATAGTTCTCCTGCTTAGTGACAGTTCTCAAGGTGCCTTGGTTGCTGTTCTCTCCTCTGTACCATTTTATTACCCATCCATGACTTTCGGTCCCTTTAGTGACAAAAAGTTTTATGCACAAACCATTTTTATGCACAAGTCAACTTTCACCAATACCATCGTCATAGCCACAGAGCATCTGTCAAAGCAGAGCACCGTTGAGGGAGCAGTTTATGGATCCCCATGTTGTGGCTTGACTTGCCCCCTCCAGTGGGGGGATGTGATTCACCCACTCAATCAGCACGTGGCATCAGCGCCTTCTATGTGCCAGAGTGCTGGGCACAGGGCAGCAATCAAATCACACAAAATGTCTGCCCTCATGAAGCATATATTCTAATTGAGGGAGATGGATAATAAACACAGTGGGTCCTCAGATACACGAGTTCTGCACCCGGGGACTAAACCAGCCCAGGATCAAAAATACTGGGGAACATGGTTATGGTAGTGCACGCCTGTAAAACCAGGGGATCGGGAGGCTGAGGCGAGAGGACTTCAAGTTCAAAGTCAGCCTCAGCAAAAGCAAAGAGGTATTAAGCAACTCAGGGAGAACTTGTCTCTAAATAAAATATAAAAAAGGGCTGGGAATATGCTCAGTGGTTGAGTGCCCCTGAGTTCAATCCCCGGAAACAAAAAAAAAAAAGGGGGGGAGGACTTTGCATCTGTACTGAATATATACACCATTTTTTTCTTGTTCTATTCCCTAAACCACAAAATATAACAACAATTAACAAAGCATTTATACTATCTTAGGTATTATACGTGATCTAGAGATGATTTAAAGTCTATTGGAGGATTGACGTATGTCCTATGCAAATACTACGTCATTTTATGGTACGAACTTGAGCGTTTGTGAATTTTGATATCTCTGGGGTATCCTGGAACCCATCCCCCATGAAAACTAACTGTGATTTAGTTAAATAAAATACACCGTATGCTTAGAGCTGAGTGCTAAGGAGAAAGGTTACCAAAGAAGCAGGAGAAGGGGATTGGGAGGCCATAGAGGAGTGGTGGTGTGGTTTGGATGTGAGGTGTCCCCCAAAAGCTCACGTGTGAGACTATGCAAGAAGGTTCAGAGGAGAAATCATTGGGAGTTGTGAGAGTCTTAACCCAATCAGTGAATTAATCTCCTGATAGGGATTAACTGGTAGGAGGTGGTAAGTTGTGGCTAGAGGAGGTGGGAATTAGGGGTGTGTGGCTTTGGGGTATATACTTGTACCTGGCAAGTGGAGAACTCTCTCTCTGTCTCTCTGCTTCCTGACCATCATGTGAGCTGCTTCCCAGTGCCACAATTTTCCACCCTGATGTCCAGCCTCACCTCGAGCCTGAGGAATGGAGACGGCCTTCTAAAGACTAAGACCTCTGAAACTGTGAGCCTTCAAATCCACTTTTCTTTATTGTTCTGGTCAGATCTTTCACTCACAGCAGTGAAAAAGCTGAGTGGAACAGGTGGATTCTGCAATTTAGGTGGACCAGACCAGGAAGGCTTCCATGAAGAGGTGACCTGAAGAGAGACAGTATGTGAACCATGGGCATCTCCACACTGAGGGCCAGCAAGAGCAAGCTTCTAGGCAGGTGAGGGTCTGGCACGCTCCAGCCAGGTGACTGAGGTCGAGTAACAAGTCTGGAAGCTGAGGTCAGAAAGGTAACTGGGCACCTGACCACACGGGGCCTTAGAGCCATGCCAAGGACTTGCTTTTGCACTGAAGCAGGAAGTCACAGGAGAGCTTTTAAGTAGAGGAGTCACATGGCTTTGTTAACAAAGACTGAAGAAGAAGGGGCAGAAGGAGGGAGAGCGTGAAGTCCACATTAAACGCAATGAAGTTTGCAAGACAAGGTGTTGTCGGGGGAAAGGAAAGAGTAAAGCAACTCAAAATGAGTCTACCTCGTCTTTCAAATTCATTTTTTAATTGACAGATGATGCATTTTTTAAAAAATCACATACAGCACAATGTTCTAAAGTATATATACATTATAGAATGATTAAATCTGGTTAATTGACAAATGTGTTACCTCACAGTTTCTTTTATTATTTTTTTCCATATTTTTATTGGTGCATTACACTTCTATGGAGCAGTGGGATTCCTTGATACAGATTTGTACATGCATACAATATAGTAACAATATAACTTGGCCAATCTCATCCACCAGTATTTATTCTTTTATGTGGTGAAGGCACATAATATCCACTCTCTTTACATTTTCCAAGACTACAGTGTTTTAATTATTAACTTTAGTCACATTGTTAAATAATAGAGATCTTGAAATGTAGTCTTCTTATCTATCTGGCCCTTGTACCCACAGTTTCGTATCCACGGATTAAACCAACCAAGGAACCTTATTCTCTACACAATAGAGTATAACAATTGACCTAGTATTTGCATAGGGTTAGGTACTGCACATCATCTAGAGATGACTTTAAAGTACATGGCAGGGTGCACATAGTATCTGGGAGGCATGGAGGAAAGGATGAGTCCCCACCCCTCTCTCCTCTCTAACCACCTCAATCCAACCCATGTGACTACCAAAACAAATGTCTCTCTCTTCTTGACAACAAGCCATAGAAAATTTTGAGGATTAAACCTAGAGAAAGAAAATATCAGGAATCATTTTCTTTTGCCATTCTTTCTGTCTTCAGGCATCCTTGATGTTTGAGGTGAGGAAATGTTTTGGGGACTTGGTGAGATTCCTGCTGACCTTCTATGGGTCAATGGATGTAAAAGAAGAATTTCCTAAAAAGGACCAAAGGAAGTTCAGAAAGGTGAGTTATAAGGTGAGAGAGACAGTCCTCGAGGGAGGCAGAAGTTAGATGGAGACCCCGTGACTTGATCTCACAAGAAGGTGACCTTGAAAGATGAGCTACAAGCGCGGAAAGACATAAAAATGCTTGAAAGATGTGACCACAGCACCTTTACGTTACTGGGAGGGTCCCTTCGTGATTGGATCTTGAAGGAGGAAGAATAGAGTCCAAGAGGACACCCTCCTAGCTTCATCACTATGATTCTACACAACGAGGAGAAAAAGTCCATTTATTGCAGGCAATAAATACCTATAGAGAGGACAGTGTCTTTATAGCCAAGAAGCCATCATGAAATTTCCTACAACTGGCATGGTGACTGCTCCTTAAGGATCTAGTAAGGTGGTCCTGAGACCCTGTTTGCTTTTAACACCCGTAGAATACATATCTATCTAGACTGGTGCTTGAGTTAGGGAATTTGCACCAATGGCAGAAACTCTATTGTAAATGGATTATAGGGTCTGGCCAGAAATATAGAGTAGCTTTAAGTACATTAGAGAGTGGCATGAGGTGTCCAGTTACTTTTTTGACCTCAGATTCCAGATCTCCTACCCGAGAGTCTGAAATATTCCTTACACAAATGTAACCGCAATTTGTTTATCATTTCTCTTGTTGGGAACATTCTCTCTCTCTCTCTCTCTCTCTCTCTCTCTCTCTCTCTCTCTCTCTCTCCTCTTATGAGGAAAGTTGCTATTGAGATTCATGTATAACTTTTTTTGTTTTGTTTTGGTACCAGGGATTGAACTCAGGGACACTGGCCCACTGAGCCACATTCCCAGCCCTATTTTGTATTTTATTTAGAGACAGGGTCTCACTGAGTTGCTTAGTGCCTTGCTGTTGCTGAGGCTGGCTTTGAACTTGCGATCCTCCAGCCTCAGCCTCCTGAGCCGCTGGGATTACAGGTGTGCATCACTGCGCTTGGCCATGTGTAACTTTTTAATGTACATTTATTTTTCATTTCTCTTGTGTAAATATCCAGAAGTCAGATCACTAGTTCATAAGATATATGGATGCCAAACATGAAGAGAAACTTCTAAATACTGTTTTTCCCCCCCTAGAAGCTTTAAACTTTTAGGCTTTACATTTAATCTATTTTGGTGAAGAAGTGATGAAGATTGAACTGAACACAGGTCCTCGTTTGCTAGACAAACACTCTGCCACTGAGTCACATTCCCAGCTCTGTTTTACATTTAAATCTGACTCATTCCAAAACTTAATTTTGTGAGTTATGAGGCAAGCTTATCTTAATCTCCTCTTTGATGTCTAATGGTTCCACCCCATTTGTTGAAAATGCTTTCTCCATTGAATTCTTTTGGTATCTTGGCAGAAATTCAATTTAACCCTGTAAGTGTGAGTCTCTATCTGGGCTGTGATTTCATTCCTTGGATCTATAGGATTATCTTTACACCAATATCTTATCTACTGTATCTATGTAGTAAGTCTTAAAATCCAGTTACATGGGCATATAGTCCAACTTTGTTCATTCTTTTCAAAATTATTTTGAGTTCTTTTTACTGCCACAAAACTTTGGAGTCAGCTTGTTAACTTTTACAATGATTCCTTCTGGAATTTTTATTGGAATTGGATTGCACATCTAGATCATTTTGAGAAGAAGTGATATTTAACAATACTGAGACTTCTGAACAATGAACATTGTATATCTCTCCATCATTTATTTGCTTATTTATCTTTACTCAGTAATGTTTTATAGTTTTCAGCATGGAGGTTTTAAAAATATTTTGTTAAACTTTTTTTGATACTAGTAATATAACCCAGAGGCAACTTACCACTGAACTACATGCCCAGCCTGTTCTGTTTTTTTGTCTTGAGACAGGGTCTCACTAAGTTGATTAGGGCTTTGCTAAGTTGCTGAGGCTGGCCTCCAACTTGCAATCCTCCTGCCTCAGGCTCGGGAACCACTAGGATTATAGGTGTGCACCACCATGCCTGACTACATTTATCTTCAATTAGCTTATGCTTTAGAAATGATTGTAAGTAGGATTTTAAGATATTTTATTTTTCAAATTTGGTTAGTATATGAAATATGTTTGATTTGAGTATAATTATCTTGTAGCCTATAATCTTGTTAAATTTACTCATTAGATCTAGTTATTTATTTATTTTTTTTAGATTCCTTGGGATTTTGTAAGCAGAAGCCATGTCATCTCTCAATGAAGACATTTTTACTTCTTTTCTAACATATATGCCTTTATTATGATCATTACTTATTAAAACCTCCATTTATAATATTGAATAGAAGCAGTGAGAAAACACACACCCTGTTCCAATTCTAATAGGAAAGAGTTCAGTCATTCTCCATAGACAACTTCATTCAATGTGTGCCTTATAAGGTTGAAGAAGTTCCTTCTATTTTTTTAAATCATTAATAGGTGTTTAGTTTTCTCAATTTCCTTTTCTGCCTCTATTGAGATTATAGTGTTTTTTTTTTTTCTTAATTTGGTTGTGTGTTAGGTTTCTACTTTGATTGGTTTTCAGATGTTAAACCAACTTCTCATGCCTTGGATAATCCCCACTTGATTATGATACATCATACTTTTTGTATATTCCTGGATTTGATTTACTAATATTTCCTTAAGAGGTTTTGCATCTGTATTTATGAGAGAGATTAATTTACAATTTTACTTCCCTAAAATGTCTTTGTCTGGTTTGGGTAACAGCATATTGCTGGCCTCATAAAATAAGTTGACAAGCTTTCCCTTCTATTTTCTAAAAAGCTTATGTAGGATTTGTATTAAAATCTCCAAACATAATTGGGGATTTGTCTATTTCTCCTTTCAAGTTCTTTTCACTTTTGCTTCATATTTTTCAATCAAGAAATTAAATGTACACGTAGTTGAGATTATTGCTTCCTCGAAGGATTGACTATTTTATCATTTTAACTTATTGATCTTTTAATCTCTGATAACACTGTTTGTCTTCTATTTGCTTTGTCTTATATTAGCATAGTTACTTGAGCTTTCTGATGAGTATGGTTTCTGTGATTTATATTTTTGAATATTTTTACTATAATTGTATCTATCTTTATATTGAAGTATATCTCTTGTAAATGGCATGTAATTGGGACTTCTTTTTTAATTCATCCTGAGAATGCCTTGTAACTGGAATGTTTAATCCATTTTTATTTTTATATTGTTGGATATGTGACTAGCCTGTCATAATTCAGCCTCCATGTTTCAAATTAGGGCTTTACCAAATTAGAGCTTATTAGATGTAGCAATGGATTATGATATCTTATCATTGTTTATTTTGATAAAAATGCTGAAACTTGCTAGGTTTGGTTGGAAGTTATACCTTCAAGCAGACTTTGGGTCCTTTGGACATATCCTTATCATTCTTTGAGCACTTCCTCATTTTCTCCCATAAAACAATCTTGGCTCATCTTGTATTTTACCTGCCCCAGCCTTGGAATTAGCCTTTTCTCCAAGGACCCTGGTTTCTTTCTATGGGAATTGGTGTTTAGAAACTACAATGTGAATATAGGTTGTGCTCATGGCTATTGGGTTTCAATAACAGTGGACACAGTGAGTAGATATAGGTGTGTGTATACAGTACATGGATACATGTATTTATGTTTATTTCTGCACTTATCTCCATATATGGAAAGCTATGAGTTCTAATACTTCCAATTCCAATTCAATATCACAGAAGTTATTCCCCCCCTTTATTATTTTAAGTTATAATTTCTTTACCTGTCTCTCATCACCAGCATTGGTTCCCAAAGCTCCTTTCCCCAACCACAAAGATGCCTTATTATCTGGCTTTGGTTCTAGTACCTTGCCCTGGGTTGTCACCTCCACCGTGCCATGGGGACCCCTTTCTTACCTGTCCTATGGCTTTCACAGCCACATGATGTCACCTTTCCTCCTAGCATGAGCTCCACTGGTCTGTGCCCACCCTGTTGATATCACGGCTCTCCCATTCCATTGACATCTTCTTCACCTTGTTGTGACTCCAACAATCTGTTCTGGGCCATCGCTGCCCCCCTGGAAAGACTCTTCTTCATCCTGCTTGGGCTCAGATACTCTTTTCCAGAGCTGCTACCATTATCCCACCCACCATCATCCTGTTCAGGCTCTGATAGCCCCCATTCTGTTACCTCCATCCCTTCATCCCTCCTGGGCTCAATGCCCCATGAAGGACTGCTGTCCCCAACTCCCTCCACCTCTCTGCCTCTCTTAATGGTATCTTTCCTGATTTGTGCCAGAAGAAAAGACAATTTGAATTAAAAGGTAAATAGCAAGGCAGGATGAAGTACTTACAGGTTTTACATTTTGAGACTTTGATAATTCAGTCTTTCAGATTCCATTTTGGCTCCTACTAAGATTCTTTCTTTTAGTCACATTTAAATTTTAGTATGATCTAGAATTTTGAAAATATGGCAGGCTTTATCTTGTATTGGGGCAGGGTCAAGAGCAACTCAAATGCATTTTGAATTGAGATTCATGTATACCTCTTTTTTTGTTTTGTTTTGGTACCAGGGATTGAACTCAGGGACACTGGCCCACTGAGCCACACCCCAGCCCTATTTTGTATTTTATTTAGAGACGGGGTCTCAGTGAGTTGCTTAGCGCCTTGCTGTTGCTGAGGCTGGCTTTGAACTTGCAATCCTCCTGCCTCAGCCTCTCCCATGTGTTTCCAGTGCAGGGCTCCTACTATGTTACTTAATTGCATAATTGTGCAATCAAATGGCTGTTACTGGATACATTTTACTTACTGATAATACATGCAGGGATTTATTGCTGATGTACTTGTTATTTTATTCCATTTCACTGTATCTGTGGGAATTTTCATGACATTTCATCTGGAACCACTAGACTCTATTATGATCAGGTGCATCAAACTGTTAATTTGCCATCCAGTGCTTTGGGATGGATGCATAAAACACGTGAGTTCAAATGCTGACATGATTACTCAAGAATTTTCATAACTGCGTTTTACATTATTCTCATTAAAATAGCCTCATGATGTGTCTTATACTATACATGGTATCTCAGTACGCATCTGACAGAAAAAGTTCTTTCATTTTGACTTGGTATTAATTAGAACTGAATCCTTAGTTTACAAGTTCACACTGGCCAGCTTCCCATGCTCTCTGGTTTGAGACTTGTCTCTCCCATGTGGTTCCAGTGCAGGGCTCCTTAGGTCACAGTCATACTGTGGTAGATCTTTGACCCTGCACCCTTGCAAGCAAGAGATGGTGGTTTTCTTGGAAGTCATTCTTAGGCTTCTTTATACACACAAAGAACAATGAACCACATTCATAGGCTCCTCTAAATGCAAGCAAATCCATTTTCAATTCATCTGTCCCTTGTGCGTCCCTAAAATGCCTGTCGAGTGTCTAATGCTGTCTGACATGCAGACAAGCGGGGAAGGGGAAACTGATCATTGACTGTGGTGAAAATATCTTCTTTTTGAAAATTTTATGAGTACTTAGGACCATGTGCAACAATGCTAGCCCCCCACCCAGGGCTTTAAGGGGGACTGTGTAGTGAGAGTCCCGGAGCATGAACTTGGCAGCTGCAGGGTTCACTTTCCCAGAAGGCGTCTGAGTGGGGTCCCTGTTGCTGTCCACACCATGGGACCTTTGAGTGTCTTTGACACGCATTGTCTGTTTCCTTGGCTCTGTCCCTTTGTGGCACCATGAGATCTGACCTTAAACTAAGTTTTAATTCTCAATAAATCCGCTGGGCACAATGCAGAGTTCAAAGACCATAAGATGGCCTTTGGGCATAGGGCAAAGAAATAGAACTAAAAAGCCATGCTATCAGTTTAGTGTAAAGAGCAAGATTCCAGCAGATGTTTCCTCTTAGATTGTGGGTCTGTCTAGTAAACAAGGTGTCACTCAATTCAACTTAGTTTTAATTGAGAACTCACTATATATAAAGCATTATATAGGTGATGTGAAAAAATGCTGATGCTAGACAAATCACATGGATTCACTGACCTTACCCAGATCACCTACAAAATAGTTAACTGAGCCTCATTTTGGTTATTCAAGAAAAAAAATAATTCTCTTAACAATTGGGAAGTATAACTTTGAATTTGTAAGCCTTAGTATCTGCTGACTGTCTATCTTCTGGAGATGAATACTAACCAAAAAGTAGATTGTAAGTTGGCAGTTAAGATGAAATGTTACTGCATTTCAACAACTAACATGTGATAAACTCATAATTCTTATTTTTTAGCTTATATTTTCAATTTTTAGTATTAAAATTTCTGCAAGAAAAATAACTTCAATAACTTGAAACAATTTTTAAGACTGTAGACCAATTATTTATTTATTTATTTTATTTGTTCTTTTTAGATTTACATGACAATAGAGTATGGTTTGACACTGTGATACACACACACACACACACACTGGAATATTACTCAGCCATAAAAATGACTTTATGACGTTTGCTGGTAAATGGATGGATCTGGAGACTATCATGCTAAATTAAATAAGGTCTATCCCACAGAACTAAGGTTGGATGTTCTTTCTTATATGTGGATACTACCACACAACAAGGGTGGGGGAGGGAATGAATAGATAATTGTTAGGTTATAGACTACCAAGATCATAAAAAGATCAGGGATTCTCAAAAAGCAGAATATAGTTTGCATATTATTGTCATTGAACTTAGAAATAGCTTTTTATTCATCTTTTCTCTTTCAATTCTCTTGATATAAAATAAATAGAATTAAATGTAATAGAATTAAAAGGGAGTCAGGTGCGGTGGCACACACCTGTAATCCCAACAGCAGCTCAGGAGGCTGAGGCAGGAGGATGGCAAGTTCGAAGCCAGCCTCAGCAACTTATCGAGGCCCTAAACAACTTAGTGAGACCCTGTCTCAAAATAAAAGAAAAAAAAAATGAAAGAAAGAGCTGGGGGTGTGGTTCAGTGGTTAAGTACCCCTGAGTTCAATCCCCAGCACTAACCCCCCCCAAAAAAAAACCAAAGAAACAAAACAAAACAAAAACAACCAATGAACCAAAACAAACAAAACAAAACAAAAAAGAATTAAAAGGGAATCATTATGAAAATCAGTAAAGTGAACTCTTGCTAAAAACACTTGTCTTCATCTTGGATTTTCTTAACATCCAAATCTAGAATTATTTTTCTCCACATTTTTTATGGGTGCATTATAGTTGTACATATGATGGGATTTGTTGTTACACACTCAATATTAAAATGTAGCCAAATCTAGGATTCTTTTGATGACCTTCATAGTTGCTATTGCTTTTGTGCTGAGAACTGCCCAGATTTTAATTTGGGTCCATTTAAGGATCAGCCATAGCCAGATGCACATATGTTTTCATCGCGCTTTCCTTGAATTCCAAAACCTAACCGGTTTTTTTTTTTATGGGAACATGCAAATGAGCCCAAGTAGGGAGGCTTGCGCAGGGGAGGCAAGATGGATTCTAGGAAAGGAAATAGCACCCCGCAGGGTATGTCAGGGCAGCCTGCCTGCCCAGGGCCATCTCCTCAGTTTCAGGCTGCTCCCCTGCCCTCAACACACAGCGCCAGGCATTGAGTAGCAAGAGATGCGATGTCAGTTCTCATCCTTTGAGACCTACAGACTTTCTTTTAATCAGAGCATCGTGTCTTTTCATTCAGATTTCTCTGATACCATAGTTTATGGCCCCCTGAATTTGGAAATCATAGGCATCAATATTTCATTCTAAACGAGACATGTGTTTATCTGGAATTAAAGGCTTTCTCTTTCCCAGAAAGCTACTTCAGGAGGAGCAAAGGGACAGATGCAAGAATGAAATTTGAACTTGTACTTATTCAGTGCAGGGCTGGTATTTCCTGTGCTCTGTGAAGGTGAAGGACACTCACGGACAGTGGTAATTATATCATCAGCCCTTCATGCCTTACTCTTTACAGGACAATAATCTCGATTTTTCTATGACCTTTAATAGGGTCGCAGACTGGACGGAACCAGCTCCGTTCTGCACCACAGAAGACTCTCCACCTCCCCCTGGTGGATGAAGTGTGAGAAACATGTTCCACAAAGACCAAGGACACTGCGCATGTGCAAGGGTTCAGTAATTCTTCTGGACGGGAGAAAAATGTGGAGTCATTGGAAGTGGGTGTTGAGCTGTAGAGGACAATTGGGTCCCTCCCTTCTTCAGATGCTGTCTCCCTTTACAGTGTCTCTGGTTGGACCTAGGTACTTCATCGCTGTCTTCATCTGCCCTCCCATGCTGGCCCGTCCTTTCTACCCAGGGCTTCTCAACGTGTCTTATTTGAAGAAGGAGATCTTCTCTCAGCTCTGGTGCAGGAGGAGTGTCCATCTCCTTGGACGCTGGTCAGCTGTCTTCCCCAGTAGCAGTTCCCCTCAGCTCTGCCATCTTTTCATAGCTACCTCAAAGCTTGTCTGCATTCTGGATGGTAGTGAGCAAGGAGTGGGTCTCTGGCAGAGAGCCGCATGTCGTCCCATGGATTGATGCCTCTACAACATAAGCAGTGTTTCTTGAAAACTCACTGTCTTCCAGCTGATATAATTAACCGTCATTTTTGGAGACTGAATTCTTATTAGTTGTCTACTCTTCAATATCTCTTTGCTTCCAGATCTTTATTTTCCCTGATTTTACCAACATCCCATGGTGGGTGGTTAATTGGAAAGTGATTGTCATTAAAAAGTAGGCCCCCAGGTGCTGTGGGAAAAGTCTGAGAATCCAGCCAGTAAATTGGGAACTCTGTCTCTTTTTATTATGCCTTCTATCCTTCATGTTTGGCACTCCAAGACATATCGTCTTTATCTGATAAAAACAGTAGGGTCTAAAAGGCTGCATGGGTGAGGCTCAAGTTATGAGTGAAGTTCTCACCTGGGTAAGGTAGGAAAATTATTATTTATGGGCAGGCACGGCAAACACAATCCATAATAGTCAACTTGGTCATAGGAAAGACTGAACCGCACAGAGGATGTTTCAGTTCAAAGTGTGGATGGGGAAGTATTAGGTGTCATATTGAATACAGAAATTTATAATAATAGGTTCATAGATTTGGAAGTGACTTCAGAAATCACATCTTCTATTCCTTCACCTAGTTTAGGAATCCCGTGAAGCCAATCCCAATAGACGGGTGGGCTGGGTACCCAGGCTCTGCTCTGGCACGTCCAGAGTTGGAAAACTCACTACTTTGGTAACTTGGTCTAAGGCTGGAAATTGCATTCATGGCAAGTTTAGTGCATGGTGCCTGGTTTTGAGGTGAGAGTCCAGCTTCTCCCTTCTTTATATCTTTATCTCTAAATTCCCTGAAATGATCTAACCTGAACCTCAATCCCAAAAGCCAGGAGCACCGAGTCACTGAATATTTTCTGTAGAGTTGTTTAAGGCTACTTTAACACTTACATGAGGAGAGAAAGGGATCATTTCTGATTTTCTGATGATTGTCTCATGCGTGGGAAAATAGGTAAGATGTTGGGAAAACTTGGTTGGGATAACCCAGGTTAGAATGATTCAGGATATTTGCTCCACAGGGAGCAGATAGAAAATGGGATATGTTTGAACAGGTTATGTTCAGCAGTGAAGTTCTTATTCTCACCTTATCTTGATCCTGATTCCTTTTGATAGTATTTGGGATTTGATGCTTAGTCAACTTTGGAAGGTAGAATGGCCAAAAGAAAACTGTCTGGAGACAAAGAACCTTGGTATTTGGGTGACATGGAAAGTGATTGAATGAGAGTAACTAAGATGACAGCTTTAATTAAGGAATACCAGGGAGAATAACATTTCTATTCCACTGCATTGGGTGGCTGTGAGAACAGTTCATTCATTCATCAAATGCACCAGGTACATAGCAATATGGGCACTCCAACCACAGTGCTTCTCTTACACGTTGGAAAGTAGATGCTTGACTAAATGGGATTTATTTTAGTCATCTGGGGCTGCTAGTCATTTTTGGCAAAGGAAATCATTATGATGGGTCAGTCAGAAACCACAAGTTCTTTCCACATTTGGTAGAAATCAGGGAAGCCAAGGCACAACGGAGATGGAAGAGATGATGACCCTAAAGCAGACAGGGCACTCCATTCCTGTGTGTTAACACATGGTCCACTCCACAATCTCTGTGTCTTTACTTGCTTTTATGTACAATGGTGTGAGTCTCCACTGAGGTGGTCCAAACATTAATAGTGAAGAGTGTTGGTTTTCCAGGTCTTTCTCTAGGCTGTGTCTATAACGTGAGAATCTCAACCCTTCCCTTCTTGGCACTGTCTTCTTAGCCAGAGAATCCGAGCCTATGATTCGCAGGTCAAGAGGCTCATTTGGTTCTCTACCAAGAAGTGAATTCTGATGTTTGATGTCTTCGGATTAGGAGAAAAGCCCCTCAAGAAATGGAATCAGAGCTCAGGAAGTTTTCCTGGATGACTTCTTAAGCCAAGGAAGGATGATATCATGACCAAACGGCTTGTGTAGTCAGACCTTGTGGCAATTCTAAGATTTTTTTTTCTTTTTGATTGGAACCCAAGGGTGCTTAACCACTGAGTCATACCCACAGCCCTTAAATATATATATATTTTAAAAACATTTTATATAGGCTCTTATTAAGTCGCTAGGACCTTGCTAAGTTGCTGAGGCTGGCTTTGAGCTCGTGATCTTCCTGCCTCAACCTCCTGAGCTGCTGGGATTATAGGCGTGTGCCACCATTCCTGGTGAGTATTTAATTAAAGTATAACCAAGATAGCCCCCAATAATCCCTTTTAATTCTCCTCCTCCTATATAATCCCCTCCCTTTGACTTTGAGATAGACCATGTGACTCACTTTTAATAGTTTGAACATGACAAGGGTAATGGAATATCACTTTTGAGATTAGGTCACAAAAAAGATGTTTGGCTTCTGTTTTGCTAGACTTATCTTGCTCTCTTGCTCTCTCCCTGCGATGGAAACCAGCTGTCAAATTGTGAGCCTACCTATAGAGACACCTGCATGACAAGAAACTGAGAGAGGCCACTAAGGAATAGCCAGCAAGGAACTGAAGACCTGGGTCCACCAGTCGGTGAGGAACCCGTGAATTAGCTTGGGAGCAGATCATCTCCCAGTCCAGTCTTCAGATGAGGCCACAGCCCTGGCTTGCTCCGATGGCAGTCTTGTGAGAATCCTTGTGCCACGGGGACTCAGTTAAGCCATCACCGGATTCCTGAAAGCAAAAGTTGTGAGGATAGGGTTGTTGTTTACAGCATCTAAGTTTTGGGAGTAATTTTTCACCAATGAATAATGAAAACAGCAATGAATAATGAAAATGACCACAAATGTATATTTCAATGAAGTTTTACAATACCCTGATCAAGAAACAGAATAATGCCAGTATTCTAGGAGCCCTTGTGTCCCTGTTTAGTCATTATCCCTCCTCTGGGTAACCACCATCCTGACTTCTGACCCTATAGATTAGTTTTGCCTATTTTTGATCTTTAAAAGAATAGAATCATGTTACAGTTTACACTTTTTAGTTGTTTGGCTTCTTTTTCTCTATATTTAGGCGGCACTTCTTTCTTTTGTATTTTAATATTTTATATCATATTGCATTTTATGGAGATATTTATTATATATTTATTATCACTGCTACCTATGATTTAATTGTACAAATGTGTCAGCTTATTTGTACAAATGTGTCAGCTTATTTGTTCGTTCTGCTATAGCATATTTTTAATAATATACCTAGGATTGTAATTAGTGGCTCACTGTGCGTGTTTAGATTTAATAGATAATGCCAAATAGTTTTTTTCAAAAGGGTTGTGCCAATTTCCACTTTACCAGCAGTGCCCAGGGCTAATCTTTTCTGTCACTATTTCATCAGGATTCTTTGTTACTTCTCAATTCTGCAGAGGACCAAGTAACCAGGGGTAATTTAGTGGCATACTTTATGGGTAATAATGCTACTAATAATAAGAAAGATAAGGTAATTGTTTGGATATATAGTTATCTGAAGTATTAATTTTCAAAAAGCAAGATATAGTCAGTACTTCATTAAGTGTTATTATTTTATGCATGTTGAGCACTAACTGAGTGGAACATTAAGTACTAGTAAGAATGCATGGATACCAGGGTGTCCTTAAATTAGATTCCAAGATTAAAGAAAAATATGGTTGAATTCTAATGGGTTTATATTATGTTTCCAAATTGAGGTTATTTCAGTGAGCATGGGATTTTTTAAAGCTGAAATTTCCTGCATAATGACCTTCATTTTCTGGCTAGCGTTGCCAGCGAAGATATCACTGAAGCCTATTGCTTTTCATCATAGAGGGGATGTTTTATTGTATTATACCTGTTATTTAATTTCATGTCATCATAACATTTTGTTGATCTATATGGGTTTTTAACATTATGCACTCAATAAAGCTAATTGGGGTATTACTGAAGATGCCCAGCGTTTCTTTGTAATGATCAACATAAAGAGGCAGAATCCTTTATTGGAGCCATAAGTTTTGCTTTCATGGTTATAGTCAAGACAAAATAATAACATTCATGAGCTCAGCTTCGTGTCTACAATAAAAGTCATGGACCAAGAGGCAAGTGTGGTGGTAGCAAATCACCACTCTGAGCACTTCAGCCTCAGTGGGTTTGGTTTGGGTAGAAAATACCTGATAGGGTTGTGTACTTGCCATCTGAATGTCCCTGGGAGATACAGTTATCAAATGCAAAATGCAGGTAAATACTAGCTGAAGGGGACTAGACCAGAAACAGCCAAAGATAAGTGAATGATAAAGGATCAGGAAAAGCAAGAGAATAAAGATGTCATTGTGATAAAGACAGCATTCAAATCCACATCAAACCTGCGGTTCAGAACATAAGGTTAGCCTCCATCTAACTTAGGACCCTCTCCTTTGAGGATAGAGGTGTGGAATGGCAGGTCAGAAACGCAGGATAGAACGTGGAGGACAGGCCAGAGAGATGAACTCCCAGTGCCTTCTGTAGGGTCCTCGGGAGGAGGGAGGAGCATCAGACAGGGGCCTTCTGTGGGTCTTGGGCAGTGCTCTAATGGAAGAGTCTGACAAACATGTCGGGCCTCTGAAGTGGCACTGTGTCCCCAGTAGATAGAAGTTGGGTAGAAGAATGTCTGACTCATTGTCACCACTGGTGGGTACTGAGGACATCTCCCCCGCCCCCGACCACACCCACACACGATTAAGGCATCATTTATTTAACTTACTTCTGAAATCACAGCATGAAATTACATGTTTTTAGGTTCAGGGCTATTCTCGGGTCACTGACATCCACTGCAAATTGTGACTGGCGTCCCTTCCCACATCCATGGGCAGTTTCTGAGTCATCCTTACATGAACTCCTGGATTCAAGCCTCATTGACCTTCCTTATTCAATGGCTGTAAATTTGGGGTTGAACATCTCTAAGCCAAAAACTCAAAATCTTAAATGCTCCCAAATCTGAAGCGGTTTGCCAACATGGCGCTACAAGTGAAAAATTCTACCTCATGAAACTTTGCTTCATGGGGCTGGGGATGTAGGTCAATAGAGTATGTGCTCTGCATGCACAAAGCCCTGGATTTGATTCCCAGCAGCAAAAACCAAACCAAACAAACAAAGCCACTCTGTTTGATGCACGAAATTGTTTAAAATATTGCATAAAATTACCTCCAGACCATGTGTATAAGGGGTACATGAAACATAAGTGAATTTCATGTTTAGATTTGGGTCCTATCCCTAAGAGATCTCATTATGATTATGGAAATAACCCAAAATCTGAAAAAAAAAATCTGGAATTTGAAACACTTGTACAGAAGTTCCAAGCATTTTAGATAAGGGATAATCATCTTGTATAACCTAAATACAAATAAATGATTTTCTTGGGCTCAGGGGTGTACACCTATAATCCTAGAGGCTTGGGAGGCTGAGGCAGGAGGATTTCAAGTTCAAAGCCAGTCTCAGCAACTTATCGAGGCCCTAAGCAACTAAGTGAGACCCTGTCTCTAAATAAGATATGGAAATGGCTGAAGATGTGGCTCAGTGATTGAATGCCCCTGGGGGTCAATCCCTGGTACCCACCTCCAAAAAAAAAAAGATTTTATTCTATTTTGTTTTATATAGGTAGAGCTGGGCTGGTATAACCTGTGTATATGTCAGGGTATTTTTGAATGTCCAAAGAGAAAAAATATATATATAATGGGTTTATGACCAGGCCATTTGGCCATTCTTAAGAACTTCACCTCTCAAAGAATTTGTGTTTATGGGGGTAATTGATGACTTAGCATCTCTTTGAGGTTCTCAGTGGGGAGGCACATCTCCTAAGTTTTTGTGAAAG